>NC_056504.1:11149319-11166163 GCF_014905685.2 Nematolebias whitei
AATCCATCCATCCATCCATCCATCCATCCATCCATCCATCCATCCATCCAGCATCCATCCATCCATCCATCCATCCATCCATCCAGCATCCATCCATCCATCCATCCATCCATCCATCCATCCATCCATCCTGTATCTGACATTTGATTTCACTCAGAGAAGTAACTCTAAGCTCTCTATAGATGGAGTTCCTCACCATTTCTCAAAGACTGAGTCCATCCACTCTAACTTTAGCTCAGTATCCATCCATCCATTCAACTGAGTGAGCTATAGACATTTCTGACTTGGTTAAGTTCAATGCTTTGTGGTGACCATCTAAAACTGGTTTACTTCAGTAGTTAATCTTTCAGAGCTGTAATACCAATGATTACTTTCTGATAGCTTCGTTGAAATCCATTCAGTTATTTATAAGATATTTTGCTATCAGACAGACACATCTGACTCTAACAGCCGATGCCACAATTTTAAACCACAGTCTCTCATGATCTGGTAACACTATGAGTATATTGTGAGTATCATTTGTAGCTGTTCCCACACCAAACATTAACTCTTTATCTTTAAAAGTGATTGGGTTTCATCCATTTTACTGGTGGCATGGCAGTGTAGTTGGTAGAGCTGCTGCCTCTCAGCAAGAACGTTGTTGAATCTAATCCTGGCTGGGGACTTTTCTAGAATGAATTTGCATGTTTTCTTCATGAATGCATGGGTTTTCTCCAGGTACTTTTGCGGCTACTGTCTTGTGATGGACTTGCGACCTATCCAGGGTGTCCCCCGCCTCTCGCACAGTGACTCCTGGCTATGGACACCAGAGACCCTCGCAACTTGGAAATGAAGAGGTGGGTGAAGATAATGGATGTACAGTATACCCACTGTAGTGTTTGCTAAAACTGATTAGCTATAAATGTGATCTTACATTGAAATTACTGAACTCCAAAATAACTCAAAATCTGTCCAGTGGTTTATTAGATATTTTACTGACAGACATAGAGATTGACTTCAACAGTTAATGCTAGTTTTAACTGCTAATGTGAAAGTTTTGAACAAATGTGTAGTGCTAAGTTATATGTTGTGAATGACTCAGCTGCTACCACGCAGGATATCAGTAAAACTTGATTTGTTGCAGCCATCTTTGGTTTCCTGAAGTCAGCTGGATGTTGTGGCCATCTTAAACTGGGTTGTTTCTAATATATTTTAATAATAAATCAATTGTAGATTTGCATCCAATCATAACTTTTAATAATTTGCATCAAAATACGTTCAGTGGTTCATAGCTTTGTAGCCAGACAGAGTTGACTCCAAAAATTAAAAGCAAAGATGTAAACAGGACATTGTGTGGTCAGTTGTGTAGTTATGGAGCTTTTCTCAGCTTTTACCAGACTAATTTTAGTTTAATGTCTGTAAAACTGAGTTAAAGTGTTTTATGTGTTTGCTAAATTCAGTTTGCGGCCATCTTGATTTGGATTTTGTCCAAATGTTAATCATTTGTATAAACTGTTCCTGTAGTTTATGAAACAATTTGGTAACATGACAGCAAATACATTGCTTTCCTTTCACCTTTTTGTATGTGTGCTTTCATAAATGGACTTTATCAGGCACATAATAGCCCGTCTAATGTAGACTCATTAGCCATGTAGGTACAAAGGAGCTTTTATGGTAAAAAGGCAGATTTTTACTCTGTTTCAGCCTGATCTTAACATTCAGCTCCTAATTATTTGGACAGCAAAAAGATCAGGCAATACAGATGGTGCAGTCAGGTGAAGTGTTCTCCCACCACTTCAGGGACCACAAGTGCTTCAGGGTTGGTCACGTGCAGTACAAGATGTAAGCTCAAATGGGTTGCTTAGGGAACAAAGACGTTCTGTCAACACCCAAAACAGTATAGTGCTACACTCAGAAAGTAAGAAAAGCCTTCGTTTAGATCATTTTTCAGTAACAACAAACAAACAAAGGAACAAAGAAACAAATAAAAACAAATATTACAAAACAGAAAGTTTACGATACTTTACTTATAAATTCAAAAAGTGGAACACAAGTTGCAAAAATAAAAACATGACGCAAAAACTAACTCTTCCATAAGAAGAAGGGGGAAACCACTCTCTGAATAGCACACATGCTACATGTACAATATTAAAAATGACAACAAATATGCAATCATTTAATATGGGCTGTAGTTTAGGAAAGCAGAAAAAAGAAAACAGACAAAAGCAAAGGTTGAATATTTCCTGAACAAATGCATTTCGCCCGCTTGCTGGAACATGTTTATTGAGCGAACACAATCCAAAGCAGGAATACTGTCACGTTTTCTGCCCTGTCATGCTCTGATCTCAAGCCTTGCCTTCCAGCTATGTCTGCTCTGCGCCTCTGCCTAATCACGCTCATGCCATGCACCTGTGCCCCGCTCTACTTAAGATCTCTCCACCCTTAAGGCCCCCATATACTCGGGCGTACTTCACTCCGTGTAGGTCCGCAAATACTTGAGGCGGTCTCAACGCGGACTTGAAGAGGATGTCCGCCGGACATGTCCACGCAAAGATACATTGTTCTGACCACGTGCTCGGTGTCGCAAAATAAACTGTCCAGTGAGACACGGTGTTCACATCGAACTGTTTTGTATGCAACACCAACCACTCTCAGATAACCGCTGAGAATCGGCGCCGTCGTGTGGATGTAAATGGAGTCAAATTTTGAAGAGCGTTTCACAGAGGAGATTAGAAAACATAGAAATCTATACGATACATCAATGAGAGAATATGACTTTCAGAGAGCAAAAAATCTGTGGGAGGAAATAGTTCAGAACCTGGGTAAGGACGAGGCACTTTGTCGAGCTAAATGGAAGTACCTCAGGGACAAATTTCTTAAGGCAAGAAAGAAGATGAGAGGAAAAATTGGGGATGGGGCAAAGGGAGGTGTCCCACCTATTTTTTTTATGCTGTCTTGGCTGGACACCTTTGTAAAATGCCGGGAGACAGAGACAATCTGTACTTTTGAGTATGAAGTCTCAACAGTCTACGGACAGTACACAGAGAGTCCGTGCGGCTCATGGAGTACACACAGTAGGCCCAAGTATGTGGGGGCCTTAACTCTCTGCCAGATTATCAAACCCATTGTGGAAGTACATGTCCAGTTGTCACAGCTCTCTCTGATCATCTTATCTTGACCCCACACCTGTCTTTAGGATTACCGACCTGCCTGTTACTATATCACCCTTCTGATCACTGTACCAATCTGCCCTTCTGAACCTTCGACTACGCCTCGCAGATCTCACTCTTGGATTTGATCTTAGACTTCTGATACCCTATTAACGACCACCAATTCCACATCTGATTCTCGCCTCTGGATATTACTCTGGATCACATCACTATCAAACCTGCGCCTCAGATGCAGTCCTGTCTGTGATGGTGACTTCACCATCTTACCTGCATAAGAAGGTTAGTGGCTGCTTTTCTGTTCACCTTCATCATCACAGAAACTGTCAGTCCACTAACTACTCATATCTCTGCAGATTGGGCTCACTCCGGGACTCTGACTTCCACCAGCAGCTGTTTCAAAACAAAAATTTTAAACCATTCCTGCTCTTCAGCATCTTGCTCAAATACAGTACACAATCCTTGTCAGAAAATTTCCTGTGCGACGCCACAAATATTTATCGAAGACTTCAAAAGACAGAAACATGTTCGCAAGAAAGGGGAAAAAGCACAATTAAAAAAATGTCATTCGTAAATTATTTTATTTGATTATTTACTTATTTATTTATTTCATTATTGTGGTACTGACAG
The DNA here is from genome assembly GCF_014905685.2 of Nematolebias whitei. Lineage (NCBI taxonomy): Eukaryota > Metazoa > Chordata > Actinopteri > Cyprinodontiformes > Rivulidae > Nematolebias > Nematolebias whitei. Next base: position 11,153,096 of record NC_056504.1, read on the forward strand.
AGAAGAATCTGTGATGTGGACCTCATGACTCCAGCCCGGTGTAACTCAGTACGGATACAGTCACAGAACAAAAGCACTTCTCACCGGACATGTTGGCACCTGCTGACTGCAGCTTTCAGCTCTGTGCACAGCCTCAAGAACCGGGGAACGAAATGTTGATGTCGATAACACCTGATGATGAAATCCAGCTGACAGTGAAACAAATCAGTCACGACAGGATGAAACATCTCTCCTGCTGAACCAGCAGAACACATTTTTTAACGCAAAACTTCCAATTTGACACAATTTTAACTTGGATCCTTTACAGTATGTGTGTAAATATCTTCTTGATATGAAAAACAAACAAACAAAACAAATGCATGTATTTTATTTCATGCTGAGAAGAGATGGAGCTATAGCTGGACCATTCTTGTTAAAAATGTTATTTGCAATCTTTTTCGATGTTATGAGATCTTGTGAGGTTTGTTTGTGCTCAGAGGATGTGTTGGAGATGACGCTCAACTACTACCAAACCTTTACTCAGTCTCTGTAATATTGACAACATTAGTCATTTTTTGTGTTGTATAAGATCAATCAGCTTGAACAGGGTTGAATTCAAGGCTTTATCTGTTGTAGATGTGCATCCAATGACTACTTTCTGAGCATTTCTTACAATTCTGTCCAGTGGTGCAATGGATATTTTGTTAACAGACAGACAAGGCTGATGTCATCAGTTAATGCTAAAGACTTCAGCAAAAACATGACACAATGCTTAGCCCTCTGAGTATATGAAGGGGGTGATGTTCAACTTCTAAAACACCAAATTTAGGTTCAGTATTTTTGTAAAATTCCCTGAGTTTGAACTTTGTTGTGTTTTCTACAACCACTTGGCTGCAGTGGCCATTTTGGATTGGATTGACTCCAAAAGGCAGTTATGTATAATGGCATACCCAATGTCTACTTTCGAAGAATTTCAACAAAATTTGTCCAAAGGTTCATGAGATATTCTGCTAACAACTTGAAATAGTTGACTCGAGTAGTTAAAGGCAAAGTTTTAAAAACAAATTCATCGTAATTTCCAGACTACAAGCTGCTACTTTTTGCACCTGCTTTGAACACCATGGCTTATACAAGGCTGCAGCTAATTTATGGATTTTTTTACACACCCGGGTGCTCACATAGCTGCCCAAAGCACATCTCTCTTGCAGGGTGGGTCCTCATGACTCAATGAGACTACCTGTATTAATAAAGGTAAAAACAAAAAGATCAATGAAATTATTGAACAGGTCATTGGGGAAGAGGGGGAAACACGTTCTCATCTCCCTGCGGGAGTTTCCCATCTTGTTGGGGCACAACGGAGTATTTGCAGTCACTCGAAACAAGTGTGAATCTTAAATCAAATCATATCGCAAATTTGCCTCAAGACAAAGTGAAAGAGACTGAGGACATGTGTGATGAAGTTTTTCTGAGGCTGTTCAATTCTGACACTGAAGAAGACGACTTTAGTGGTTTTAGTGCACAAGAGGAAGATGAAGATAGTGTTCAATGACTTTTCCTGGTAGGCTACTGTGTTTATTTATTTTTTAACCAGTTGTGTTATAGGCACTGTTTAGAAAGTCAAAATTTATTATACATATCTATCCATCCATCCATTATCTTTTACCCGCTTATTCCATTTTGGGTCACGGGGGTCGCCCATTTCCAGCAATCACTGTGCGAGGGGAGGGGTACACCCTGGACGGGTCGCAAGTCCATCACAGGGCCACATAGAGACAAACGAGACTAAAAAACCATTCACTTCCTCACTCACACCTAGGGACAATTTAGAGTTACCAATCAGCCTAACATGCATGTTTTTGGTCTGTGGGAGGAAACCGGAGCACCCGGAGAAAACCCACACATGCACGGAGAGAACATGCAAACTCCACCCAGAAAGGCCCCTGGACCGGGGTTTGAACCAAGGACCTGCTCGCTGACAGGCAGCAGCTCTACCAGCTGCGTCACCGTGCTGCCCTATACATATTTATGTACGTATTTAATTAAAAGTAAAAAAAAATCTTTCTTTGTGAATATCTCACGTTACAACGTGGACACTTGCGGCTTAAAAACAAGTGTGGCCCATATATGTACAATTTTATTTTACTTTTATTTACTGGGCGTGGCTTATGTTTAGGTGCACTCAATAGACCATAAATTACGGTAACTCGATCAGTTAATCCTCAGAGTTTGTGTTGTTAATCACTCTCATTTACTACCACATCAAATTTGACCTAAATATCTGTTGTCTTCATACATCTCCTCCTACATGTCACTGTGTGAGTGCAGCTACAGCGTGCATTTTCAGGACATTATTACGTGCAGTGTTCCCTCAGTGAGGACTGAACTAGGCAAAAGGGTCTTCTCCTACTCCGCTCCTGTTTTTTGGAATATCTTGCAAAAAGATCTGAAGCTCTCGACCTTGACCTCTCTAAGTGACTTCAAATATCTGCTAAGTTCCTGGCAAAAACCAATGCAGACATTTTCCTATTTTTAGTATTATACACTGCCCTAAAATCTAACTGTTTTTACATTTTCTTTTAAATACTGTTTTATTTTCACTTGTTGAAAAAAAAAATCTATTTATACGCATCATTTATGATTGTCTATTATTGTCTTTGTTGTCCACTGTTGTCATCATTCTTTTTTAAAAATCTGGTATCTCTTGTACCTGAGATTCCCCGAGGCTCAATGGGATTAACCAGTATAAATAAAGGTTGAATGACTGAAAAAGAAAACTAGGCTGAGTTGTCATTTTTGTGTTTGATCGGCTTGCTTATCTGTGGTGGCCATCTTGAAATCGGTTGACTCCAAACATCAAATTGCAGATGTACATTCAGTGAATATTGTCTGAAAGTTTCATTAAAATCTATCCAGTGGTTTATAAGATTTTTTTTTTACTAACACCACAGAAAACAAATACAATACACAGCCAAACACGGACAAAAAACATAGCTTTTTTACCCTCTGTCTCGAGCAATAAAAAGATTATATATTTGACTTAAAAATAAAAAAAACAACAAGAGCACTGATTCATTCTCATTCATGTTGACATATAAAGCAGCAGTCAGAGACTGGTTGCTGCGTTTCTTTCTCATGACGATGTATAATCTGATCCATGCCTCAGAGCTGGACCCCTTTGCAATAAATGATCACCATTCAAAGAATTTCACAGCCTAGCGTACAAACTCAACCTAATGACACCGGAACAGATGGGTGCTGATGTCGGCTCACAGAATCTCATCAGTTGTCTTTCCCTCTTCGCGCTGGCCTGCTTTAGCTCTGCTTTAGCTCTGCTCTGATTATGCCCCTGAACTGGATTCCACTACACTGCTATCATTTTGATTTTTGCTTCGTGAAGCTCCTGCACCTCCAACGCTCACACTCACACTTCACCTCGCACTGTGTCTGCCTCAAATCTGCAGCTTTTTGTGTTTTTCCAAACTCAGCTTTTGTTACACTGAGGGGCTTCGATTTTTATCAGACTGCACGTAGATGCCACACAGTACAGACAATGTGATGACATAGAGTGTTTTCCACCATTGTATATGATAATGTAGGGGACTTGTTCCCCCTCTTCTTTTACCAAATGGAACCATACCGACTGAATTCTTTATCTGAACAAACACTCTTGTAACTTAAATTCAAACATCAAAACAATCAAAAGAAACAATCCCAGTTACAGCTGAACCTTTAGAAGGGTAGTTCAGACCTTCTGAAGAGAGATTCAAGGTCCTTTATTGTTATTCGCATCACATGTGGTACATGAGATGGAATGAAATTGTGTACCCAAGGTCTCATTTACACCCAAAAATAGCAAAAAAAAAAATATATATAAAGTATAAAAAGAAACGGTATACAAGGATCTAAGATATACACGGAACACTAATAATGTAAAACAATATGGCATATTATGCAGCAGCCTATTGTGTGGAACAGATGTGAAGCGTTAATATCTTTATCTTTATGTCTAGAAAAAATTATGCTTTTTATTTAAACATAAAAGTTTGATTTTCTCCATAGTTCTCCATATTATTATAGGCTGACAGTTGGAGTCAGCCTCTCCACCATCACAGACCTCCACCTCCAGATGCAGGAAGAGGGTCACCTGCATCATGAAGGACCCCACTCACCCAGCACACACATTTTTTGTCCCACTCCCCTCAGGAAGGAGGTTGAGGAGCATTAAGTGTAGAACCACTAGACTGAGGAACAGCTTCTACCCTGATGCTGTTAGACTCATGAATCCCTAATCAGGATAATCACTGCACTGTGAAAAAAAAAAAATCACTGTAATGCCACTTTGATTGGTGATATGTGCTGCTGATTATCCATGCTGCTGATTATTTCATGCTGCTGATTTATTTCATGCTGCTGTATTCATTCGTACTCATCTACTCACACAACCTCATGCTTGTGCTGCTGTTGTTCGGCATATTGTTTTTGCACTATTAGTGTTAAGTGTATTTCTTAGTTCATATCTTAGATCTAATTGCTGTTTCTTTTTAACAATTTATATTTTTGCTATTGTTGGATGTAACTAGGACCCTGTGTACACAATTTTGTTCCATGTCATGTACTAAATGTGAAGTGAATGGTAATAAAACGTACTTGTACATAGATATAAGAAAAGTAAACTGAAAACCATCCTAAAGTCTTGAATTTAAACTCTGAAAGTTTGAGTTTCCCGACCTGTCCTAGCCGTAAAATCTGATTGCTCTGTTACACATTAAAAGTTGGGTTAGCTGCAGAAAGAAATGGTTTATTTTCACTTATGTTAAATTTTATCTCAGTGATTCCAACCTTTATCAGTGAACATGCTGCTGCCATGTATGGATACCTAAAATGCAAATAAATTCATTGTTTTTAGCTTGTTTTGCTAATTGTTAGTCTGTCACTGAGCTCAACAGTGAGCAAATCCTATTAGTTTTTCCAAAAGCAATACAGTCAAAGGAATTGTCTGATCATTTTGAATATTGCCATCTCCTGTCATTTAGTTGCAATGAGTTAGTACCTTTTAAAATGTGAAATTGGTTATATAGAACGACGCAATAAAAAACATGCTAGTGTTGCTAGTTACCATATTTTTCGGCCTATAAGCCAATTATTTTATGTGTGCATAATTTGCATGCCCTGTGTTTTATAGATCGAAGCAATGTACTTATGGATTTTTTTCCCCCGTATGTATAAACCATTTTGGCTGAGATATGACCGTTTTCATTCATTCTGACGAAAAAAAAATCGAACAGTACCATTATCAGCCACTAGATGGCAGCAGAGTAGTAGTAGTAGTCGTAACAGTTGTAGGCATGCCATAGTATAATGTAATTGGTAAACTTTGCTATAATGACAAATTAAAAAAAGTTCAATACAAAAACATCTATTCATCCATCCATCCATTATCTTTTACCCGCTTCTTCCATTTTGGGTCACAGGGGTCGCCGGTGCCCATGTCCAACAATCACAGTGCTAGTGGCGGGGTACACCCTGGACAGGTCACAAGTCCATCACAGGGCCATATAGACAAACAATCATTCACTCTCTCACTCACACCTAGGGACAATTTAGAGTTACCAGCCAGCCTAACATGCATGTTTTTGGTCTGTGGGAAGAAACCAGAGTACCTGGAGAAAACCCACGTATGCACGGACAGAACACAATACAAAAACAACTGGACTTTAATTATTATACTTTCATTTATACTTTATTGTTTTTGTCTTGAACTTTTTTGAATTTATCATGTCCAGGAAGATTGAGAATCTTTGCTAGCTATTAATTTATTAAGGAAAAGTTAGTCCGAGACACACCTTTACTATAACTTCGAGCAAACAATAATTGTTTTAAATTGGTAATCTTGTTCAATTCTTGTTAAAGTCCTCCTGTGCATGCTCCTGTGGCCACCATTTGGCAGCCCATCGATTTTTGGCACAACACCGACCCACATTTCTTTGGTGCAGCGGTGAGGTGTAACAAACACAATGTGTCAGCGGTGACGCATAATAGATGCGGCGTATAGGACGAAGCAAGGTATTTATGGATTTTTTCACTTTTTAGACATATTTGGACCGATGAGACTTATAGGGCAGAGCGACGTGTACGGCGAAAAATACAGTACTAGCAACCAGCTTGTTTGGTCCCCATTTTGAAGAGTCTCTTTGGCAAATACAACACAGAAACAAACTAAATAAATGATGTTATTATAAATTATGTAGGATTAACTTTAGCTAACATAAGTTTATTTACACCATTGTGACATCTTATGAGCAATTTTTTTTTAACTTGCCTAAAAATGGTTTTAAACAGAGAACCGGTGTAACTATCTATTAGACTGGCGTGTATGGACCTATTTTATTTTATTTTTTACTTTTTTCTGGTTGATTTCATGGATGAAAGGTGGTAGTTTTTGATAACTATTTGACATAACAGCACTGTGTGTTTTGGTTATTTGTGTTTGAGATCACGTGTCTTGGTTTTGCTTTCTGTGTCTTGGTATTCTTGTGTTTGATCATGCTTATGCTAATTCAGTTCAATTATTTTCCTTTTAGACCTTGTACAGTCTGTGTTTCTGTACTTTATTGTTATGTTTGTTTTTGGTATTCTTGTGTCTTTTCTCATTCATCATTCAGCCGCCTCAGTGTTTTTTCAATCTGACACTCACACCTGTTCCTTGTTAGTAATCACTCAGGTGCCTCCACTTTCTGTTTTACCTCTGCTCTGTTTATTCAGTCTGTTTCACCGCTCACCAGTTGGTGCACATTATGTGTTGTCTGGGCTTTTTTTGTGTTTTGGATGTTTCCCTGAGTTTCTTGTAAGTTCAGTTTTTTGCTGCTACAACCTTTTAATTTGTGCTTTTTTCTCTTAAAAACAGCCTTTTTAAGCTCCCGTGTCCTGAATCTACATTTGGGTCCGACCCTTTCTCTAACCTGATAAGTACCATACTTATAAAATTATCAGATGATCCATCTAAGTCAGGACTGATGTCAATCAGAGACTGATTGGGAGATTGCAACGAAGCCAAGATTCAACTTGTCTGCTGGATTCCTTAGATAGAGAACTTTACTAGTTGGCTTTTATGTTTGTGAATGTTCCTGTAAAGTGCCCTGAGACAACTTTGTTGTGATTTGGCGCTACATAAACTGAATTGAATCCCAGAACCAGGTTCTGAATCCTGATGTTAATGAAATGGAATATCCACTTCCAATATCAATAACTTGACTCTGGTTCATTATATGCTTTTCTGTCTTTAGACCTCCTTTACACATCGCGTGCTGGTTTTTTTTTTTTTGGATTCTACTGATTGTGCCACACAATTATAAGTTCATATACATGTGAAGAGAAATTGACAACAATGTAAAAAAGGAAAAAAAAAACAAAAAAAACAATTTGACATCAAAAGCTATGAAAGTTTTAATTTTGTTGTTTTAAGATGATAGAAAGTTGTGTTTTGTCTTTTATTTCTGGGCTTTAATTCACTGTTAGCTCATCAGAAATTAATTCCATTTCTACCATTTGAGATTGTTGAAAAAAACTATAACAATTAAAGTGTTAATGTTTCACCCTTTTCCCACAGATCTCTACTTCAAAAGGTCTGAACTATCTCAAAGCACACATTGTTCTGTTGGGGGGTGTTAAATTCAAAGCAGACCAAAAGGAACTTTGTGTTTAATTTGCAATTAGGCACTTTACATACTTTAAGGGTATTCAAGCATTCATATTTAATAACATTATAGTTGCTCTTTGCTTTTAATTCAGGCACACGTTCAGCATTTACCCTTGGCATTTCATTGGCAAAATCTCGAGCTCTTTGTAAACACTGGTTGGGCGATCAAATACCTACTCGTTTCCTGTTTTTAAAAGTGTTCTCTCATTATTCTTGTTCCTAAAAATAAATGTGCTAATTAAAGGCTAAAGGCATAATCCTTGTGTTAATATTCTGTGTAATATGAGTGAAAAGATATCTCTCATTTAAACACCCACGGTTTCCTCAAACCCACATGTTTCAAAACGTTTCATGATGCTAAATCTGGCACTTGATGCTTTTACTTTGGCTAAGCTCACCAGCTCTCCCACGTATTAAACCAGAAGGTTTTGAGCAGCTGCCAATCCAGCCCACTGCTTGCAGAAGCAGAGTAAAAGATGCCATTGTTTTGCGGGGAGGAAGAGCCTGGAGCTAAGTGATGAGTGGGGTCAGCGGCAGAACAAGCCAAGCATGCTGTCATGTTGGCCTCTCCTCCACCACTCAGCTTTCAGAGCATGTTTCTCCTGCTCTGCTCCTCCTGACACAGACAAATAAACAGACACACATTCCCATTTTATTTTTAAATTTGAATGCAAGATGGCTTGTTTTACATACCAAAATGAAGCCTACATAAGTAAAACTAAAAGTAAAGTTAACATTTGGCTACATGATCAAACTGGACACAAATAGGTTTTAGTTATGTTGACCAAGGTGTTTTAAATAATAATAAAAAGGCCTGTGATAGATAGTCTGGTGATCTGTGCTGTTTTCTTGTAATTCCAAGGCAGGTCTGAGTTCGAGTTTCAGGAAGAACATTAAAAACAACTGGCAAACTTCTCGGGCACAGTTTGTTCATTGTGGCAACTTGTGAAGAAAGGAGCATCCAGAAGAAAAACAAGTTTAAATAGTAAAAGCACCATATGAGGTAAAGTAAATAACGTTGGATACAAATATTCTCTATTTATCTTACTTAAATAAAAGAACAACTCTCGGTGTCAGGAGAATATTTTTAACCGGTTTTACTTGCAAGGACTCATTCAAGACAGGCTACATACACAGATATACAATGCATGAATCATTTCGCAGAATGTGGAGGAGTTCAAGTATCTCGTAGTTTTCTTCACGAGTGAGGGAAGAATGGAGCGTGAGATTGACAGACGGATTGGTGCAGCATCTGCAGTATTGCGAACCCTGTGCCGATCCGTTGTGGTGAAGAGGGAACTGAGCTGTAAGGCAAAGCTCTCTGTTTACTGGTTGGTCTATGTTCCTATACTCAGCTATGGTCACGAGCTCTGGGTAGTGACTGAAAGAATGAGATTCTGGACACACGTGGTTGAAATGAGTTTCCTCTGCAGGGTAGCTGGACTCTCTCTTAGAGATAGTGTGAGAAGTTCAGTTATCCTGGAGAGACTTGCAGTAGATCTGCTGCTCCGCCACATTGAAAGGAGCCAGTTGAGGTGATTTGGGGATGTCTGACTGGGAGGAGACCCCAGGGAAGACCCAGGACATGCTGGAGAGACTATGTCTCTCGGTTGGCCTGGGAACGCCTTGGGGTTCTCCAGAAGAACTGGAAGAGGTGGATGTGGAAAAAGATGTCTGGGCCTCCCTGCTCAAGCTGCTGCCCCCACGACGCGACTTCGGAACAAGCAGAAGATAATGGATGGATGGATGTCGTCTAATAAGCCTAGAACAGAGTTTGCTGCAGACTTTTATACAACAGCAGAGTCCAGCAGACATTCCCTCATAGCCAGCTGCAGTCGGACGCATAGACATGATCCATGGGCATCAGCTAGTCAGCTTCCAGCTGGAGATTAGAGATTGTTTTGGGCATGTTCTCAAGACGTTAACACCAGTGAGGCACTGCGAGTTGGAGTGCATTCCTTCAGGCCGAGACAAGAGATTGTTTTGTGCATGCATTACAGAAATATGTTCTCAGGCATAATATCAAAAAGATCTTGCAAAAATATCTGAAGCTCTTGACCTTGACCTCTCTAAGTGGCTTTAAACATCTGTTAAGTTCCTGGCAAAAAACAATGCAGAAATGTTCCTGTTTTTAGTTTTCTACACCGGCGTTTAATTCAGCTGGTTTTTTTTTTTTTTTTCTACTTTTCCTTTTAATTACCATTTTACAGTATTTTCACTTGATAAATTAAAATTGTATGTATCCTTTATGATTATCTACTGTTATCATTGTTGTCCACTGTTGTCATCACTCTTTGTTAAAAATTCAGGTCTCTCTTGTAAATGAGTCTCCAAGGGTCAATGGGATTAACCTGTCTAAATAAAGGTTGAATGAAAAATATAATAAAAAGATTCATAACAAAAATTCTCTAAAAAATAAGGCGTAGAACATAAAAACCCATACGTAGTTTAGAAGCAGTGTTTATTTAGGTGTTGGAGACTGGTGGTCTGAACTGAATACTGGATTCTGAGCTGTTGACTCCAAGGACCTCTTCAACTGTGAGGTTCTTCCAGTGGTTTGATTGGAAAATGATTTTCCATCTCATGTTGTCAAAGATGACAGCAAAGACGTAGAGCTGCTTCACTCTTACCAACGAGCTCACAAAAAACATCTGTCTTTGATTTCTGCTGCTCTGAAGCAGTGACTGAAAACAGAAAAAGGAATAAAAATATTTAGCAAGAAACTGTTAAATGTTGATTTAAGTTACCTGAAATCACTTAATTTATGAGGTGAATAGAGGTCAGATCATATGTCTGAAACAACATTCTGTATCCACTGATTCACTCTGAAACCTCTACCTCCTCAGCAGCTGACCATGTTCCAGCATTCATGTCACTTTTCCACCAAAGTTGATTTTTTTTAGTAATTTAACCAAGTTTATAAGAAGCTGATAAGCACATGATAAAAATAAATAAAGTTTTTCTAGCTCTTGGGAAATTTATATTTGGGATCCAACTGTGCTCTAGTTTTTTTACTTTATATCTTATTAATAATTTTTCATAATAACTATTTTTCTATGAAACCCCTAATGGCACAGAGCCCCTAAGAGGACCCTGATGAAAAAACATTTTATGTAGATGTCTTGGTTGCATAGAAAACTATCTGGTGCACATGGGAAAACAATCAATGAATTGAATTTCTTGTCTGCATATAAAACTATTCTGGCACTCATTCAATAATAGCTTGTGCCACCAGATATACGGAACAAAAACATAAAAGCAACACTTTTGTTTCTGCTCCCATTTTTTATGAGCTGAACTCAAAGAGCTAAGACTTTTTTTATATACACAACAGGCCTTTTTCTCTCAAAAATTGTTTACAAGTTTGTTAGAATCTGTGTTAGTGAACACTTCTCCTTCACTGAGATAATCATCCACCTCACAGGTGTGGCATATAAGATGCTGATTAGACAGCATGATTATTGGGGATAGGCGGTCTGAATCAATGACTGAACAATGGGCTTCAGGATCTCATCACGGTATCGCTGTGCATTAAAAGTGTCATCAATAGAATGCACCTGTGTTTGTTGTCCATATCATACACCTGCCCATTCCATAACCTCACCGTCACCATGGGCCACTCGATTTACAGCAAACCACTCACCCACACAATGCCATACTGTCATCTGCCCTGTATAGTGAAAGCCAGGATTGATAAGGGAAGAGAACATCTTTCCAACATTCCATACACCATCAAATGTAAGCATTTACCCACTGAAGTCGTTTACAACTATGAACAGCAGTCAGGCACAGACCCAGATGACGACGATGAACATGCAGATGAGTTTTCTCGAGAGTTTCTGACAGTTTGTGCAGAAATTCTTCTGTTACACAAACTGATTGGTGCAGCAGCTGTCTGGGTGACTGGTCTCAGATGATCTTGGAGGTGAAGATGTTGGATTTGCAGGTCCTGGGCTGGTGTGGTTACACATGGTCTGCAGTTGTGAGGCCAGTTGGATGTACTGCCAAATTCTCTGAAACACCTTTGGAGACGGCTTATTGTAGAGAAATGAACATTCAATTCATGGGCAACAGCTCTGGTGGACATTCCTGCAGTCAGCATGCCAACTGTACACTCCCTCAGAACTTGCAACGTATGTGGCATTGTGTTATGTGATAAAACTGCACATTTTAGAGTGGCCTTTTATTGTGGTCAGCCCAAGGCACACTGGTGCAACAATCATGCTGTCTAATCAACATATATATATATATATATATATATATATATGCCACACATGTGAGGTGGACAGATTATCTTGGTAAAGGAGAAGTGCTCACTAACACAGATTGACACTGTGATGTGTCCCTGCGTCATTTATGTTAATGCATGCCTAATTAATTAATTTGCTCTCTCTAGACAGTTGATTGGCTGGAAGTGGCTAAAAAGAATCAAGTTCCGCCTGCTGGACGAGCGAGGGAAGCGAGGGAGGCCAGAGGAGAGATGTTGGTCTGATGGTTGTTGTTTTTTCTTTCCAGCCTTGCTCCTGTTCCTGTTGGAGATACCAGTGGACTTCTGAGCTTTGGACCTTATAGATGCTGTATTTTTTTTTTCACTGTTTGGTGCTTTGTTTTGCACTTTAGTTGTATGCTTTGGTATTTCTTCTCTTTCCATTGTTTTATTTTTTTTGGCGAGTCAAGATGGTTCTTCTCATCCTGAGCATTTCATTGCGTCGTTGAACTTGTATTGACCTGTATTTGACAAATAAACAATAAACTGAAAACTGAATAAACAGTGATTGCACTGATCGCTGATTTTGTTGAGCTGATTGTTGTTGGGACTGGGAGTTATTGTCTGTCATTGTGTTGTCGTCTTTTGGTTTTAGGGTTACCGGTAGTCCTCGGATTAGGGCAAGAGGAGTGGCCCAAATCTGATGGTCAGATGCTGCCTGGTTTGGAGCTTCTCCCTCTTTTTGTTTGTTTTAGCAGGGGATCCAGTATGCTGTTTTGTTCAGGTGATTTTTGAATAAAGTTTTGTCTAAATTACTATCGTCTGGGCTTCATATATTGTGCGTCTTGTCATTTGACATATCAGGACCATAACTTACACATATTTGTGAACTATTGTTGAGAGTAAAGGGTCATGTTTCAGCCCATTCCTGTCATAGTTTTCTGTTTCCCTGTTCTATTTGCCTATCACCCATCCTTCAGCTCAAACCTGCTCCCTCCAAGCCTTGCCAAACCTCCCTTGTTTTCTCCACAGCAATCAGCACTCATCAGCTTCACCAGTTCACCAGGCTTTATAAGCTCCATGTCTACTATCCACCAGTGCCAGATTATCAAAACTTTCTAAGTAGTATCTAAAAAAGTTAAATCTGGTCCTCTGGACATTCAAAAAAACAAAAAAACAAAGCAAA
>NC_056504.1:11166563-11174337 GCF_014905685.2 Nematolebias whitei
TGGATTATTGAGCATGCATCAGGATATTTTCTAAGTAGTAGATGTCCAGTGTTCATGCCACAGCCTTGTTTGTTACCAAGTTCTGACCTCTTTCCTGCCTCTTGGTTTCCTTGCCTTGCTTTTCCTCTGCCTGATTTGGATCTCCCTCTCTGACCACGGTAACGACTCTGCTCTTCCTCACCTCGACTATGCCTCTTGCCTTGTGCTCTGGATTTGTATAAGGATTTCTGACCACCTGCGTATGACCCTGGACCATTCTACTGGACCTTAATTCTGGACTTGCCCCAATACCTCAGGTTGCACAATTCTCCTGCTCTGCTTCAGCTCAATCACAGCTGTGATGTCATCAGATCCAATTGTCACACGGATTCTGCTTTCTGCCTGACTGTGAATATCCGAGCGGTCCACGGACCTAGACCTCCACCATAGATCCTGCTTTAATAAAACCTTTAAATCATTCCTGCATCTTGGTGCATTTCCTGAATTCAAAACCGATAGAAAATGTCTTACACCTTTGAGTTCAGCTCATGAAAAATGGGAGCAACAACACAAGTGTTGTGTTTATATTTTTGTTCAGTATACAGTAGTTTCTTTTGAGCACAAGGAGAATGTTTGGTGTGCTCAAACTGTTGTTAGTCACAGAAGAATTCATTATTCTATACTTTTTCCATACAGGGTCATAGAACTGGCGTCTATCTCCAGCAGTCACTATTCAAGAAGCAGGAGACACACGGGACGGGTCACAAATCCACTGCAGGGCCATATGATACAGAGACAAATGAGACACACACCATTCACACTATCTCACACCTACTGACAGTTTAGTGTTGCACAAGAAAATGTCCAGTGCATTTCAGACTATCTAAAAAAGTTAAATCTGGTCCTCTGGACATTCAAAAAAACAAAACAAAGCAAATCAACAAAAAATGTAGAAACGTTTCGTCTCTCATCCGAGAGACTTCCTCAGTCTGAGGAGCTGTATTCAGCTCAGTCTCTTAAATAGCACCGTCTCAGGGTGGATCAACCAGTTTTGCTGCTGACAACCAAAACCAGCTGATCACATGCTCAAGAAGCACCATCAGCATAACAATGGATCATTAGCACACTGATGGCTGTTTACTGTTCACAGAGGGCTGAGTGATACTAGCAATCACAGCATTGTAAGAGGGGGACAGTTGAACCCGGAGGCCTCCACCCCTGTTTAATGATGGACGGTTTCTTTTCACAAAGATTGCCTCCTTTACTCTTCTCTCAAACCATCGTTCCTCTCTGTCCAGGATGTGAACATCTTCATCCCTGAAAGAGTGACCGCTGGCCTGGAGATGAGTGTAGACCGCAGAGTCCTGGCCTGATGATGTTGATCTTCTGTGCTGGTCCATCCTTTTGGCCAGTGGCTGTTTAGTTTCCCCGATGTAAGACTGATCACAGTCCTCCTGACACTGAACAGCATACACAACATTGCTCTGTTTGTGCCGGGGGACTGGATCTTTGGGATGAACCAATCTTTGCCGTAATGTATTTTGGGGTTTAACCGCAAACCCACACACACAGACCAGTATTTGCAGTTTGACTCCCATCACCCTTTGGAGCACAAGTTAGGAGTCATCAGGACTCTGTATCACAGAGCAGACAGCGTCCCCACTAGCTCAGGAGCTAGTCAGAAGGAGAAATCCCACACAAGACAGGCGGGTTTCAGCTGGTTTTGGTTGTCAGCAGCAAAACTGGTTGATCCACCCTGAGACGGTGCTATTTAAGAGACTGAGCTGAATACAGCTCCTCAGACTGAGGAAGTCTCTCGGATGAGAGACGAAACGTTTCTACATTTTTTTGTTGATTTGCTTTGTTTTGTTTTTTTGAATGTCCAGAGGACCAGATTTAACTTTTTTAGATTTTTCTACCTGGATTATTGAGCATGCATCAGGATATTTCAGACTATGTTTCCAGTTTGAAATGTGACATTGACCACAACTACTTAATGGCCTTTATCTGCAGTGAGTTTTGATGTGACATTATCAAGAATACTTAGACATATTCTTCTGAAGTCTTTCTCTAGGCTTGCTACGACATTTCAGTTGCTTAAACTTTCTTTACCCTGTCCAAGGTGAATTTACTTCTTGTAAATAATACACAAGAATGTGTTGGAGCACTTAACTCACTTCAGTTAACAAGTGCAAGTGATGAATTAACGTCACTCATGTTTCAAATATTTTAAATATTTTATAAACAAATAAACAAACTTTCTTTTAATGAATGTTGCTTTATCAAAGCTTAAAAGAAAGAAAAGCTTTTGTCTCTTTACTGATTGTGTAAACTGTACTTTAATTAGCTACTGAATTTCTAATCTCTTCATATTTCTCCACAGCGCTACATATTGACAGGTAGAAGAAGTTGGTGTAGAACCTGCTCCTTCGTGTTCTTCATCCTCTCATTGCAATCTCTGCCCACGACAGCTCCTCTCTGGGGAGTGACACTCATTCTGGTCGGCTGAAGTGAGAGCAGAAACCAGATAACACTTCCCACACAGCAGTAGAGAAGCCTATACACCAGGGCCGAAGAGACCGGTGCCTCACCTTTACTTGACCCGGAGAGGACTGAAGCTGCTCTCAGAAGGTCGTGGTGGAGTGGAGCTGCAGTAAAAGGAAATACTCGTCCCCACAGCAGAGACACAGTCAACACTGGACAGTCATGACCTGCACTTCCTCAGCGCTACTAGAGAATAGTGACTAAAAAGTGTCTAGGGGAGTGGTGGCGCAGAGATTAGAGAAGATATAGGCCTGTGATCGGAAGGTCGCCGGTTCAACTCCCTGGACCAACAACATCAAAATGTAGGTGGAGTAGGTGAACCACCCACACCTGTTTCCACCCACATTTGCCCCACTCTGGGCACTTGAGCAAGGCCCTTAACCTCCACCATCTGCTCCCCTGGGCACCCTAGATGGCAGCTCTCTGCTCCACACAGAGGGCTGTGGTAGCTCAGTTTCTGTGGTTCATTCAGGAAGGGCATTTGGCGTAAAAATCAATTGCCAAATCTTCGTGCGACAGTTTGCTGTGGCGACCTCTGACGAAGGGAGCAGACAAAAAACCCCCACAGAGTTTAATACAAGTGTCTACTGTGCACATACACATGCACACACACACACAAACATACCCCCCCCCCCCCCACAATGATTATTATAAATATTATAATGCAGTACATAGTAACAACTTGGCAGCACGGTGGCAACGTTGGTAGAGCTGCTGCCTCTCAGCGAGCAGGTCGTCGGTTCAAATCCCAGCCAGGGACCTTTCTGGGTGGAGTTTGCATGTTCTCTCCGTGCATGTGTGGGTTTTCTCCAGGTACTCTGATTTCCTCCCACAGATCAAAAACATGCACGTTAGGCTGATTGGTAACTCTAAATTGTCTCTAGGTGTGAGTGAAAGAGTGAATGCTTGTTTGTCTCATTTGTCTCTATATGTTCCTGTGATGGACTGGAGACCTGTCCAGGATGTACCCCGCTTCTCACACAGTGATTGCTGGACATGGGCACCAGTGACCCCCCATGACCTGAAAAGGAAGAAGTGGGTAAAGATAATGGATGGATGGATGGATGGATGTTAATTTGTGTGAATTCATCAAGCAAATGAATAAACTGTTTCAACAGCAAAAGAACAAAACATGTAATATAACACATGCACAATAAATTACTGTAAGACTGCTGAAAGATTAAAGCTATTCAGACAGTGTCTCACAACAGAATTATAGTTTTGTATAAGAGTTTCTGCTTTAATGCCCTTTTTGACTTTCAAAAGAAACCGCTGCAGGCAAAGGTAATTCGTGGCAGAGAAGAAAAGACAGTGAGCAGGAAGACGAGCGGTGTGACTCATAGTCTGCTTTCCCTGCTTGTCACATGCAGAGAAAAGCTTTTTAAATGACACACAAATCACTCAAACGCAGCTCTATATCCCATAATTTCAGCTGAACTCGTTAAGTCAAATGATCTTATGATTTATTCGGTGCCCTCTTAATTCTTTCAGTCTTTGTTTAAGATTATTTTAACTTTTGTGTAATGATCATTATTCTGTTCGTTACAGGCAGAAGAGACTTTGTTACAGTTCTTATCTTTAAATTTAAATCTCTACCTGCTGTACATAAATGTAAGTAGATGAAAAAGAAACTGTATCAGCCTGGAGCGTATGGGTTGTGCCACCTACTCAGATTCTGCATGACTTTGCATACCTTAAAGGAATACTTTGGCCATTTTGAAGTCAATTTATGTGCAAGACTTATTAATAATTACCATCTTTTATGTGGTGGACAGTTTTCTGACTGGGCTCAGTTTGGACTGATGAACAAACAGCTAGTCCAAAAGGAGCTCAGAACACATTATGATGCTTTAATAAAAATAATAAAATATCTGTCTCCAAAATTTCATAGCAGCAAAAATGAATGTTGTTTTATAAACTTTTACACTGCAGGCAGTTTTGCAAAATACATTTGTTAAAGATGGTTGTTACTAGGCTACAACTAATTTGCAAACTGCATTTGCAGGAGGAACTCCTGAATGTCTCAAGACTTTTGCCTTGTTTTCACTTTCTTGCATGAGTTGAACATGCTCACAGTCTTCTCACATGAATTTTGAACATGTTCAGAATGATTTACGCAACAAATATTCTCTAAAAACAATTCAAGTTGTTGCAGCGGTCTCCAACACTTCTCAAGAGAGCAGGAGCTGTGTTATGACCACTGCACAGAGGTCATTTCAGACAGAAAACACGTCCAGGGTAAAAACTTCCTGGTTATAAATAATCAATAAAACAAGCTTGTTCAAATCTGCCTGACTTTATTTTAAATCTGCACTTCAGCAGATTAAATCACGGAGGTGGAGGTGGCTGCTGAGGCGGTTATGATGTGGGTGGAAGTGGGCAATAAAATAATGTGCATGGCTTACAATGCAGTTTTGGAAGCTGTGCACTAGGCTGTGTAAAGAAATGGCTGCAAGAAACAGTTGCACAACTTTCTGGTCATTTAGCCTCAAATACTCAGAATTCAGTGAGACTGCAATGGAAATGTGTGTGGGGGAGCTAAAAATGAGATTGTTGAAACAACACTGTTTTAAAATTTTATAGTAACTCTAAATTGTCCCTAGGTTTGAGCGAGAGAGTGAACGATTGTTTGTCTTGTGGTTTGAAACACATCAACAAGGTGCTACTTAATATAACAGATCCTGTTGGCAGACTTCGTACTGATGAAGTCCTTTGGATGAAGGATGAAACATTTTCTTCCAAAAAAGAAACTGTCCAAATGACCTGATTTATCTTTTCTTTTTTTAATTCACCTGGATGATTGAGCCTACTTATTCTTTTTGTTTGTAGCCATTTTGGCCAGGTTGTCCTGGGGCTGGTTCGATACATAGTAAGCGGCTATTTTGCCTGTAACATTTGATTGTTATGCTCTGATAATCGATTGTTTTAGATCCTCCATTTTGCATGTGTAACGCCATTCTGTCTGGGAACTCAACAGCAGATTGGTTTGAAACACGTCAACAAGGTGCTACTTGATAAGACAGATCTGGTAGGCAGGCTCAGACTGATGAAGTTCTTTGGATGAAGAAGGAAACATCAACCCCCCCCCCAAAAAAAATAATTAAATAAATAAAATAAAATAAAATAAAATAAAAACCTTGTCCAGATGACATGATTAAATTTTTTTGTGGTTGTTTGTCTCTTTTGTCTCTGTGTGTCCTTGTGATGGACTGGAGACCTGTCCAGGGTGTCCCCCGCCTCTCGCACATCGACTGCTGGATATGGGCCCCAGTGACCTGAAAAGGAAGAAGCGGGTAAAAGATGATGGTTGAATGGATTTTTTTGGCAAGTGTTCTTTTATCAACCTGCATTTCACATGCCAACTATTCTGCTGTGACTCCTTAATGCCTCAGAAGTGTTGCTTTTCAGTGCTGCTGGTACAATTACATATAAATATCTGGGTAATACAAACCTGACAGAAATGAAAGGTGTTAAAAATTGTGTTTAAAAAAAACTGTGATGAAACATCTGGAGATCAGAGCCGTTTGGGCGTCAGTAATCCTCTTTGGTTTGAGCTGTGTTCAGACCAGCTGTTAGCTCATCAGACCTGTTGGTTATGAGCTCTATTTCTCCTCTCCGAGGCAGTTCAGAAAGCGATCTACAAAAAGTAACAGGTGATTATATGTACATTTTACACAGAAAGTCTCTTCAAAATGACCAAAAATGTTTCTTTTGGTGTTGAAACTATAAAAATGCATTGCTGCTTGCCAAAAAAAAAAAAAACCTCATCCACCTGTTTTCTTAGAAATGTATTCTAACAAAAATTGTAACATTTGCTTTGACAATGTTCATTGTTACAGAAAACAAATACGACTGTTTCACTGAGTCTGTTCTTTCTCTTCTGCCCTGCACTGTGCGGTTGTTATCCTTTGGAAGCGAACAAGCTTCTCTCACTCGTTGCTTTTTAAGGTGAAAATCTCCTTCACTTGCCTGAGGTGTTGAACAGGGAATTAAAATGTTCAGCGAAAAAGGATACAGAGATGGAACATTACACAAGGTTGTAGAAAAAGACTCGGGCTCCTCCAGGCGCTCAGTAATGTTCTGACCTCGATGTAAATCCATCACTGCCATTCTGTTAATGAACTGATCTATGATTTACGCCGTCACTGGAGCTCACTTCCTGCTGCCGCCTCTCGCAAAGTGCTGACAGAGCCGCGCCGTAGATTCGGCAGACCTTTGTGTTACTGTGAGTAAGCTGATTTGTGTTATTCATCTTAAATCCCCAATCCAATCTGGCTGTCAGCTGATACCTTTGGGTCACTGCATACATAAGGAGAAGCCTTTTTTTGTAAAAAGTTTGTTTTCCATTAGAGAAAGCCAATTAATGAGCAACACTGGGGTTTGCATACAGGTCTGTGCTTGCATACATAACTAATTAACAACATTGAACTGCTTTATGCAGCACATACTTTACTTTTTTAATTATAAGCAACTAGAATGCCTTATTATTTTGTTTGCATTAGAAATATCTTATTAAAGTAAGCTCAAGAATGAGTTTTTAACAGAAGCTAACACTTTTGTTCATTTAGTCACCAAGTTTGATTAGAAAGAGTAAAAGCTGTGCAACATCAGCAACATAAGATAAACATCCTCAAGTTGAAATGAGGTTTATTGTTGCAAATGTGGATCCAGTTTGTGAGCGTCAAAACACCACGTGCACATGTTTTAGTGAAATGGGATTAGCAAGTGCGGAAAAAACAAATATCTGAATTGAAATGGGAAACAGGTAATGAATAGTTAATGAATATTGCAGAAAGGTTTTGTGTTTTTTTTTTCAGTATAAATCTTACAATGCTTAACAGCAGCATTCAGTATATTTAATGAGTACACAACACAATACCTGGCAGACATTGACTCAACAACAGGAGATTTGTAAAAAGTAAAGGAGAGTATAACTCTTGCAAATATAGGTGCAAACAACCTCAGACTAACAATATGTGAAATATTACATTTTCTCATAATTTGTTTTCAACAAACAAACCAAAAATGATAAAGATCCATCCATCCATTATCTTTTACTTGCTTCTTCCTTTTCGGGCCACGGGGGTCACTGCTGCCCATATCCAGCAGTCACTGTGTGAGAAGTGGGGGACACCCTGGACAGGTCTCCAGTTCATCACAGGGACACAAAAGTAGGTAGGTAGGTAGGTAGGTAGGTAGGTAGATAGGTAGGTAGGTAGGTAGGTAGGTAGGTAGGTAGGTAGGTAGGTAG
>NC_056504.1:11174347-11186907 GCF_014905685.2 Nematolebias whitei
GTAGGTAGGTAGGTAGGTAGGTAGGTAGGTAGGTAGGTAGGTAGGTACTTTATTAGTCCCAGGGGAGAAATTCAAGAATTGTATTGTATTGGGCCCAAGTATGGCAAAAACGTGTTTTGTTGGTGTAATGGTTGTGTGTCACTGTATGGTGTTTTCTTCTTCTGAGTGATATTACTCTAGTGTATTTGTGATGTTAACCTGCATCTTTTTGTCAGTTCCCTCGTGGTTCTGAGGTCACGTCTAAATTGCAGCATCTAACTAAGGTTTCACTTGCCATCTTCTGATGCTTCCTATTCTTGCTAGCGCTTGATACTGTTTTAATCTGACCGTTCTCCGTCTGGCAGTTTATCTTCTAGTAAAGTTCAAACCAAATCCACAGCTGCAACTTGTACATCAATTTCTTCCAGGTTCATGTTTGTGAAATGAATGACAAATAGCAAAAACTGGTACCAAAAGTATGTGTAGGCATTTTGATAGTTATAATAGGACATGCATTCCATAAATGCAATATGTACCCAGCAGCAACACATCACAGCTCATAGCTTTAACAATGTTGTATTTACATGATTCCTATACTACGAACACAAAACAGCTCGAACAGCATGGGTAGGAAAGATAAGAAATGGCAACACCTTTTAAATGTAAAGCTGCCACAAGTATCCCACTATCCCAGTATCCTGTGATAGTGCAGGCAAAGTGTTTACATAGCATATTCTGAGATTGAGTTATGATATTATTAATTCTCTTCTATATAACTGTCAATAAGTTATTTGTGTCAGGTACTGTATCCATCCATCCATCCATTATCTTTACCCGCTTATTCCATTTTTGGGTCACGGGGGTCGCCGGTGCCCATGTCCAGCAATCACTGTACGAAGGATGGGGTACATCCTGGAGAGGTCGCAAGTCCATCACAGGGCCACATAGAGACAAACAAGACAAACAACCATTCATGCTCTCACTCACACCTAGGGACAATTTAGAGTTACCAATCAGCCTAACATGCATGTTTTTGGTCTGTGGGAGGAAACTGGAGTACCCGGAGAAAACCCACGCATGCACGGAGAGAACATGCAAACTCCACCCAGAAAGGCCCCTGGATCGGGGTTTGAACCAGGGACCTGCTCGCTGAGAGGCAGCAGCTCTACCAGTTGGGCCACCATGCTGCCCAACAAATGTTTAGTGATTCATATTATATATAATATTATTATTATCTTGTTAGGAGACTTAGGACAATATCCACCAGACTGAGCTCAAGTCTGAGTTTTAAAATGAACTGCTGAAAGACAACACCATAGGAAATATATCTAAACAAGTTCAATCTGGTCCTCTGGACATTCAAAAAACAAAACAAAGCAAAACAAACAAAGAGAAAATGTAGAAACATTTCGTCTTCCATCAGAAAGACTTCCTCAGTCTGAGGTGCTGTGTTCAGCTCAGTCTTATAAATAGCACCTTCTCAGAGTGGATCAACCAGTTTTGCTGCTGACAACCAAGACCAGCTGATCACATGGTCAAAAGCATCCTGAGCATGCATAAGGTCATAGGAAATATACTGTGTTATCCTGGCTATGTTCAAGTTACAATATTTTTAAATATGACCTGGCATTAGTGGTACATTTGACAATTATACTACACGTGATTTAAATATGTACAGAGGCAATATTATGATTTTCTTACACCCATGTATTGCAGTACACAATAATAAGATGGGGTATTACAACAATAATGTTTATGAGGATTAGAGGATAAGTGTCACTCAGGTATTCCTATTCTTAGCATGTCTTAAATTTCCAAAATGTTGTGTGAACCTTCTGGGATCCATATATGAAGCACAAGAGGAGATGTTTGGTGTTCCACACACTCCCCAGAAGTGCTAAGTGTTTATTTTTCTGTTTTGGGGTATACAGTAGTCCCTTGTTTATCACATTTATCACAGGGGATCCATACCCTGAAGCCTTGTGATAAGTGAAAAACCCTGACGTATGATTAGTAGTACAAGTAATAAGTAGTAGTTTATTTTAGTATTTATATATTTATATATATTAAGGCATTTTAAACCCTTCCCACATTCTTGTAATATTCTAAACAATCTAAAAAAGTTAAATCTGGTCCTCTGGACATTCAAAAAAACCCCCAAAACAAAGCAAAACAACAAAAAATGTAGAAACTTTTCGTCTCTCGTCCGAGAGACTTCCTCAGTCTGACTGAGGACTTGGGTTTTTTTTTTTAATGTCCAGAGGACCAGATTTAACTTTTTTTGATTTTTCTACCTGAATTATTGAGCATGCATCAGGATATTCTAAACAATGTTTCTAAACTATAAACGCTCTAAAAGAGCACAGAGTGTCATGATTTCAGCTCTCTGCCTCAGGCTGCTCTTTGCCATCTGCAAGCGCTCTCGGCCACGCCCACTTGTCCACTGCAGAGCGGAGATATGACACGCTGCAGGAGGAAGCTTCTCCTGCAGCTGAGGGCTGCACACAGGTGCTAAATAATTTAAAATAATTATTTTTAAATAAAAAAAATCATGCAGATTGTGCGACTCATCCATCAATCATGTGTGTCATGTCTAATCTTACTTTGAAAAACCGCGACTGAGTGAAAAACGAACCGAGAAGTACAGAGGGACTACTATATATAATTTTTATTTATTGTTATTTTTAAAAACTGTATTTTCTTTGTGTTTAGTCGGTTCCCAGTATATTCCTGTGTTTCCTGTCAGTTTTAAGTACTTTCCCTCGATCAGCTTCTGTTCCTCTACATTTACACCTGTTTCCTGTTTTCATTAAGCCACCTGTCTCCAATCTCCTCATCAGCCCCAATCCATACAGTTTCTCTATCTTAATTTTCCTGCAGTTGATTATTGTTTTTCACACCCTGTCTGGTTTGACTTTGTGTCCTTCAAGAGCTTTTGTGATATTTTATTTTCTGCTTCTATGTCCACTTGTTGATTTTTTTTTTGGGGGGTTATTACTAAATCTGTTAGTTTTCCTCAAGCTCTACATATGGTCTGCATTGCTTGATCCAACTCTTACTAAACTTGACAATCACAACCACATCAGGTGTACAACCTGAGACACTCTTGTCTATTATTGCTGTTTTCAGTTTACTTGTAGAGTAATGTGTAATTTATTTAAATTTTATTACTTCCAAACTGTGCTTGCTGATAAGGAAACAGCCCTAAATGCATATGCAACAGGAGCAGACTCAAAGGAAGGTGTGGACACAAAGCCGTAGGCCGGCTTGGAGCAATCTAGAGCTCAAGCTACTGGCAACATTTTAAACAAAATTGAGTCAATCCATGAAGGTCAAGGACACCATTACTTAAAAAAGCTAAATATTTGTTGAATATTCCATTACTCAGGAAAAACTGCATGTATTCATTAGGACATGGTTTAGATCTTTTCTTGCTGAGGGCTGTTTTGTTGCATCTTATTGCCAAGCTGTTGAAAAAGCCACAGAAGTGATGAGATCAAAGGAGTGTGTCTTCCAAAAGTCTGAAAACTGGGTTTGAAGGGAAGGTCTTAGGTCTTTTTGCAGTTCGACATCCAGAAGCACTCATCAAACTGCATCAAAGTAGGAATAAGAAGCTGAGTTCAAGCTGTTTTAAACTGACCAGCAATGATTGCTGACCTACATGTTACTGAAAACCTTGTAAGAGTGGAATAATATAAACAATAATAAAAGAAGCTATTAGGTACAAAAAAGGTTCTAGAAGGATAATTTTGCTCTATCTCTATATTTTTTCTCTAGTTGATAAATAAAAACACAATTCCTCATTCTGATGCTTTTTATTTTCTTATTCTCCTTGTATGTATTTGAACTCATTTCTGTCTATGACTTTTTTATAATCTGTTTTTATCCCCATAAGAACTACAGCTGACTAAACCAGACACAAGGGAGTACAAGTCAGTGTATCTCTTGTGTCAGTCCCAAGCCCGGGTAAATGGTGAGGGTTGTGTCAGGAAGGGCATCAGATATAAAACATGTTTGCCAAAACTAGAATACGAGTTCACCCAAGTAAAACCATACCAGATCGGTTGAGGCCCGGGTTAACAACGACCGCCATCGGTGCTGTTGACAAACAAGGTGCTGGCGGAAATTGTGCTACTGTTAGTTGAAGACCACGAGGAGGGAAACGTGTCAGGAGGCAGAGGGAGAAGAGGAAAGTGAGGAATGTAGGACTGAGGGTTGCAACTCTAAATGTGGGGACAATGACAGGCAAAGGTAGAGAGAGGGACAGTGGGTATATTGGTAGAAGGATGTTAGAAATGTGGAGTTTCTGTCTATTCTGTCTTTTCATGCACCTCTCTGTGTCTTCTCTTCCTCATGTTCTGCTCCTGTCACACCTGTCCTGAATCCCAATCACCTCAGGTGTTTCCCACTCAGTCTCATTAGTGTCTGTATTTAGTCTCTGTCTTTTAAAACTCCTCGGGTATCTAATTCAATTCAATTCAGTTCATTTATATAGCACCAAGCCATAACAGAAGTCATCTCAGGGCACTGAATAGAAACATTCATATATAAAAATAATGTTAACAGAAACATCCATACATAAAAATAATAATTTAACACTATTTATCTGAGGAGCAGACTGCTTTGAGTTTAACTCCATCACAGACTTTCATCTTGAGCAAACATGAAGGCGACAGTGGAAAAGAAAAACTCTCTCATGAGGAAGAAACCTTTAGCAGAACCAGGCTCAGGACAGGTGGTCATCTGCTTCGACCGGCTGGATTTGGTAGGAATAGATACACAATGGCAGGTTAATAATAACATGCTAAGATAGAAATAATATCAAATGAAAGCTATTCATTTTAACAATTAATTTTAAGAAATGAGGTAAATGTGTCCTCTAGTAGTTTAAGCTTAAGGCAGCATAACAAGCCAATCCTAACTATAGGATTTATCAAAAGAAAGTTTCAAGTCCAGTCTTAAAACTGGACAATGTGTCAGCGTCACGGACAGAAACTGGAAGTTGGTTCCACAAGAGATGAGCCTGATCACTGATATCTGGGCATTATCTTTAAATGGTTTAATGGTCTGTGTCTGCTCTATGTGTCTTCACCTCCCTGTAAGTAAGTTTTGCTGCCCTGTCAGCATTTTGTTTAGTTTATTTAAAATAAATTGTCAGTTTACTTATTTTATTCTGAGTCTCTGTTGCCTTCCTACGTGTGGGTTCAACATGTTATCAGCAGATCATGTCAAGAAATGCAGCTGCCAGGGAAAATACAAAGAGGAGATATATGGATGCAGTTAGAGAGGACATGGAGGTAGTTGGAGTGAGGACAGAGGATGCAGAGGACAGAGAGACGGAGGAGGATGACTTGCTGTGGAGACCCCTGAAGAGGAAAAAGACGAAAAAAGAAGAAGACAAAGAAGAAGAAGAACTACAGCTGGCTCAGTGATTCTGCGTTCATTTGTACTTTGTTCCTGTCCTCTCAGCCTTCTTACAGCCACTCAACCTGACCCTGATCCAACGGATGTTTCTTCCTGTTAATAGAGTCACTTCTCTCCACTGTCACCTGCAGTCCAATGCTTGCTTAGAATGAGAGATTGCATCAAAATGAAAACTTGATGCATTGTCATCCCAAACAAGATTAATGAAGTAGACAAGATGGATGAATGGATTGCATTGTAATAAGGTTTGAACTGCACCTGTTTGTATTTTTGTGTATTGACCTGAGATGACTAGTAGTAAACTGGTGCTGTGCAAATAAACCAAAGACCTACTGCTTCAGTTGCAAATGACAGAGAGAATAAAGCTTTTATGGATATGGATTTAACTTAAAAATACACACACAAAAAAAGACCTGGGACCCAAACATTTTGCCAAAATAAAAATAAATAAACCATGACTGTGGGTGTCCAACAGAACAATAAACAACACAAACAAATGCAGAAGATTTAAGTTTGCAAGCTGTTTTAACAGACATGTCAAAATCTCAAAGATGTGTTGCATTTTTCTTCACCCTGAGGGCTGCTGTTGGAATGGCAAGCACAAGCTCAGGGCCAATATTCATAATTCCAATCCCCCAGTCACACAATGCAGAGACAGAGATTTGTGTGTTTTCATATAATCTTGTCCTCTGGTCTGATTTCAAGAAGGTTCATTTCATTGATTGGTTTGCTTTCACCCAGAAACCCAATGATAAAGTTAATATGTGCCCTGTCGTCCCATAACATTATTAATTATTTTTTGACCATGGTTGGGGAGGTCACGGTGGTAAATGGCTGCGTTTCAGCTTGCTTGATTGATTTTTCTAATGGACAGACATTGCAATATATAAACGTATTTGTGGTGTGATGATTGCATCACCGTTACAGATGATCAAGGAGCAAAGGAGGTCCATCTTTATGAGATAATGACAGATGCTTCGTGGGCGTGGAGATGCAGCGTGATACATTTTATAAACTGCGACAGTGATCCAGAAAAGCTGTTTTCACCTTTCATGCCGCTTGTTGTCATGTCCCTTTCAACCTCTCGGTACCTTCGGCTGCACTGCCATCGTGCCTTCTCTCACGCACCTCACGGTCAAACACGGCTTCCTGTTGCTCGTAAGCGAGCCTCTGGGATAAATGGTCCTGAGTGTTCACAATAGCTATGATTTTATGAAGAGGGAGAGGAGCCGTGTGTCTTTATTCAGCTAACCCGATTACAGCCATTTGCCTTTTCTTTGTGAACACACAGTGTAATCTAAAAGCAACACCTGGGCCTCAAGGCAATGCAAAGCAGACGACGTGCCAAAGTACCGGCACACCCCCTGAAATGAATTAAAGTGGCTATTCAGGTCTGTCCTGACCTTGGCGAGATGTGCAGTGTTATTATGTTATTTATTTATTTTTATTTTTTGTTTTTAGACAAACAAATACTGAATCACTATGAGATGTGCTAATGTATGTTAATCCATCAAGGATGAAAGAAGAGAATGATGGTTGTTCAAACGGGGCAGTGTAAAAAGTGATACAAAGAAAGTGAAAGGTGACAGAGTCCGACCCGACGACAGCGTACAGAGCGAGAAGAGGCCGACGGAACGACAAGGATTCATTCATGCTGCAGCTGAAACCTGGCATTTGTTTTTCTGTCACATGTCATGCGTGACACATGTCAGTTTTTTCCAGTCAGCGTAATGCCAAGAGCAGCATGACTTATTTATTTTTTTATTTGAACCGATGTGGCACATAAAAAGCAGATGGAAAAATTCAGGTGAGAGTCACGTTCAGTTGTGGGCATGTAAATAAGTGAAGATCATACATCAGAGGCAGCTGACATTATGTTTTGCTTGCTTGGCTTCGCTGGCGTTAAAATTAAAAAAAGGTACATTTTGAATGAATAAGTAGTATATTTATACTTTTAAATGACTGCATTGTCTCACGCATGTAACTCCATGACAGACTGGCATGGTTCTAACAAACTGAGCTACAAGGTAACAACAAAATCTGACCAAGTTTCTTACAGAAGTCCACCCATCCATCCATTTTCTTTACCCGTTTATTCCATTTTGGGTCACGGGGGTCGCTGGTGCCCATGTCCAGCAATCACTGTGCGAGGGGCGGGGTACACCCTGGACGGGTCGCAAGTCCATCACAGGGCCACATAGAGACAAACGAGACAAACAAACATTCACTCTCTCACTCGCACCTAGGGACAATTTAGAGTTACCAATCAGCTTAACATGCATGTTTTTGGACTGTGGGAGGAAACCGGAGTACCCGGAGAAAACCCACGCATGCACGGAGAGAACGTGCAAACTCCACCCAGAAGGCCCCTGGACCGGGGTTTGAACCAGGGACCTGCTCGCTGAGAGGCAGCAGCTCTACCAGTTGCGCCACCGTGCTGCCCTTACAGAAGTCATAAAAAATTAATTAGTGCCTTCATCATGAGTAGATTTAAACAGTGAATGTCTGTATCTCACTGGGCTGCAACTGTTTGCAACAAATTGCAAACTGCATTTGCAAGAGATACAGTCAGCGTTTTTTCTGTGTTAGTTTTAAGGCTTTGCTTTCATGTCAGAATAATTTTGATATGTTAAAGAACATGCTAAATAAATTCTCTCTAAACGTTGTCAGAGTTGTCACAGATGTCTGGATTCCTTTATATTGTGTTTCTGTGAGTCGATAAAGTTAAAGAAATGTGAGAAAATTGTAGGAATATTTGGCGTCCTGTTAAATAAAACTGTAAATTAATAAAGCCTCATTAGGTTATAAATTGCAGAAACTGAGATATAATTAAGATACTTTGTGGCTAAAAGCAACAAACTAATTTGAAATGACTAAATTTACAATGAATGCTTGAATCGCAAGAATTGTCAAACTTTGGTATTTTGCACTTCATATGTCTTAAGCAGGGCTTAATTTGAACTGGATCAAGATCCGGGAACTAGGTTTGACAAGGTGCGTTCCGGAAACTTTTTGCTTGGATCCAGCAACTCATGTCAACTTATGTCAAAGTTTTAGGTAAAACTCTGCTACAAAGTAAAGGTGCATCTCAAAAAATTAGAATATTGTGAACAAGTTCAATATTTATTGTCAGTCATTTCAGAAGTGAAACTCACAAATGTCATAGATTCATAGAGTGAAATATTTCCAGACTTTATTTCTTGTCATTTTGATGATCATGGCTTACAAATAATGAAAAACAAAATTCAGTGTCTCAGAAAATTAGAATATTGTGAAGAGGTTCAAAATTGTAAACTCCTGATCAGCTGATTAACTCCTGGACATGAGCTACAGATGTCTCATTCCTCAAGTCCAGCCACTCCTGAACCAGAGACGTCAGAAGCGTCTTACCTGCTGAAGACAAACAGAACTGGACTGTTGCTCAGTGGTCCAATGTCCTCTTTTCAGATGAAAGTAAAGTTTCATGTCATTTGGAAATCAAGGTCCCAGAGTCTGGAGGAAGAGTGGAGAGGAACAGAATCCACGTTGCTTGAAGTCCAGAGTGAAGTTTCCACAGTCAGTAATGTTTTGGGTCCATGTCCTCTGCTGGTACTGGTCCACTGGGTTTTCTGAAGTCCACAGTCAACACAGCATCAAGCAGGACATTTTAGAGACTTCATGCTTCTTTCAGCAGACGAGCTTTATGGAGATGCTGATTTCATTTTTCAGCAGGACTTGGCTCCTTCTAAAAGGTACCAAAAGATGGCTGTGAAATATTCTGAGACACTGAATGTTGGTTTTTCATTATTTTTAAGCCATAAATAAAGTCTTGAAACATTTCACTCTGTGTAATGAATCTATGTAATGTATGAGTTTTACTTTCTGAAATGACACAAAAAAAACTATAACTTTTTCACGATATTCAATTTTTTTAGATGCATCTGTATAATGCTCAGCATATCTACTGGGAATTACTTTCAGCTACTATCACATAAATTTGAGTCTCAAAATATGTCAAGCTGACTGAGATATAGACATTTTTTATGGTCAGTTGGCTGTGGCATCTTGAGTCAACTCCAAAAATGAATTAGTTGTAAATGTACATCCACTGATTACTTTAAGAGTTTAATTAAAATCCATCCAGATGTTCATAAGGTACCACTGGCAACAGTGGTTAACTTAGTGGTTAGCACTGTTGCCTCACAGCAAGAAGGCCCTGGGTGTGATCTATGGGTTGGGCCTGGAGTCTTTCTGTGTAGACTTTATTTGTTCTTGTATTTGTGTTGGGTTTCTCTGGGTACTCCATTTTCCTCTGACAGTTCAAAACATGCCTGTTGGGCTGCCTTCAGGCCCAGGCCTCCCTTGCAAAAGAGATCTGAGATTTGTCTGGTTAAATAAAGATTAATAATGACATATTTTACTAACATACAGATACATGCACACACACACAAAAGCACGCATACTTGGGCAAAAACAAACATGCACACCTTTGCTAATGCTTGCAGAAAATTGTCAAAGAAGAAATGATGTAACATTAAACTTGACATATATGAATTTTAGAAACATGTTATGACTTTATAATGAGAGAAAAATATATTATTAAATCTTCTAAGGAAATAGCATCAAGACCATACAAATATAAAATAGACCTACACTAACTGAACACAGGTAATTCACCTTTTACATAAGATTTAAACTTTTTTCTTTTTTTTGCATCAAATGGCGGATCAGTATTTTGACTTGTTATTTTTAAAAACTGGATGTGACCAGTTACCAGTATGAATAAAGACCCAAATGGCTGATCGAAACACAGCAAAGGCCTCAGTCACATGACTCGTGGCAGCCCTTCCTGTCGCCACCTATTGAGTGGGCCGGTGAGCGGCGCCTGGGCTGAGCAGCCGCTCTGGGATCAGGTGACTTCTCTTCCATAGACTGAGGGAACACAATCCTGTCCCCTTGTCCCTCCGTCCTCGTCTTTTCCTACAACTGATCAGGATGCAAGTTGTTTTTACACCGTTGGCCTGTCAGAGAGTGACAAAGAGGGGGAGAGAGAAAAGGAGGGAGAGGATACGTTGTAATCTACAACTGTCCTGATGACTTTGAGGAACCCAATTGTCACCTCCTATTTCCACTTGCCTTCACCCTCTTCCCCACAATCATAATCCCGGAGCTGTCAGCAAGCTGAGAGTTATTCTCTGAGCAGGGAGAGGATATTTTGTCACAGCGATGAAGAGTGGGGGAAAAGAATGTGGGCAACCGAGGCCTATAAACGTGTTTTATTGCGTTGCAGAGAGGTGCTTCCATTGAGCACATGCTTTTAATTAATGACAGCCCCACCTGACTCTGACACTATGTGACAGGCAGGTGCAAAACAGGGTGAGCTTGGTGCAGCCACTGAACTGGACAAATAAAATGGAATTAGCAATAAAATTACCAAAACATACGAAATCATACAAATCCATGCAGGGGTTTACTCTAATGACAAACAATATATTGGTGTTACCTGATGAAACCTGGTCCACTTTTCTCTTTTTTATTTACATGAGCAGTCTTCTGTTATTGTAAACTAATGCTTCTGACAGCACGATGTAAAATCCACTGTGCATGCTGCTTGTCAGTGAAAGTATGAAAAATACATTGGATTCAGGTAGGGGAAAGCGCAGGCTAACATCAAAGCCATTGCACAAACGTCGAGAGGACCGACTACATGAAATATTGATCAGGCACTTAAAACCAAGATGAAAAAAAATACAGAGGAAAACAAAAGGAATCTTTTATAACTCAGCATGAAAAACAAAAGCCAGGGCTTTGCTTTCACAAGATACCTCTTGAAATATAGATTGCCTGATTTGTGACCTGGATTGACCAACCGTGCCAATCTGAGTCTGTCGCGCTCAGCTTTGATGGTCCTTGATATTGAGGTCATGATTTATGAATAGAAGAGCGTGAGGAAGAAATAAGAGTTTCCTGCCTTCAGGTGTTTTATTAATTGTTCAACATTTGACCTCAAACCTTTGACCGCATAGCTTCATGTGAGATTTGGTGAAGTGTCAACAAAAAGTCTGTCCCTGACCAAGCGGCAGCAAAATATTTTCGTAACCAAGAGAAAAGTGAGTCGTTGATAGGATGTGCGTATGGAGGTCTCTGATGGCACAAGACAGAGGATTTATTGCAGCAAGGGGCTTCTCTGTAAGTGTTCAGACAGTTTGGTGCCTGTTGAGTGATATCTGTGATATCAATACTGAAATTAGACTCCACCCTTTCTTTCTTGCACACACAAATGCACACACGCTGACATGTAGTTAGAGCTTGAGTTGTTGCCTCACCGGGCCTAATGTTGCAAATGCATCTGCAGCTGCTGGTTGGGCTGAAAGGCGTTTTGAGTTAGGATGGATTTCAACAGACAATACAGGAAAAGGACTCTGGAGATGAAGATGTTTGTCCATGTCATCACAAGATGATCCAGACTGCACAATCTCTACAATCACACAATAGACCATGGATCATAATATCCATCAGGGAATTGTTTTATAATATTTTTTTCAATCTGTGATGATTTTTAAGCAAATTGAGGATGTAGTGGGTCTGAGGTTAGAGAAAGGCATGCCTGTGATGAGGAGCCAACCTGCTAAAATCCAATGTTAGAATTTGGGTGGGAAAATTAAGTTCCCACACCTGCCCCCACCATTATTTGCCCCAATGTGGACCTTTGAACAAAGTCCCCAGGCCACTTAGTTGGCAGCCCTCTGCTCCACAAGTGGTCTGCAGTGGAAGGGCTGAAGGTGGAAGAAGCTCAAGTTCAGCATTAAACCTTGTTTGTCAAAGTAAAAAAATATATATATTTTCCTTTAACACATTGATCACAACAAAAGTCCTGAACACACTTCATGTTACTGTTGGTGGTCTTCTGTGTCATAAATGGTTATGCCCAAGTGAACTATCCTGTATGCACTCTGGATATTACCACATTGTTTAGTCCCCTGTGATGAAATGAAAAGGGAGAATTGGATATACCATCCATCCATCTGACCATTCGTTGTGACCTTGTACTGTGAGCACAATAATTTAAAGAATGAGATACCACCTTCCATTTTGGTGTTTGGGTGCATCTAGGTGTAAGAAAAGGTCTTTACAAAAATTGGGTTGCCAGATCAAAATCCAAAATGCCCGCCTATATA
>NC_056504.1:11187307-11196764 GCF_014905685.2 Nematolebias whitei
GTTCAGGTGTCTCTACATGCTAATGCATGTTCAGGTGTTCATACATCCTGATGCATGTTCTGGTGTGCATACATCCTAATGCATGTTCTGGTGTCTCTACATGCCAATGCATGTTCAGGTGTCCATATGGGGATATTTTCTGTTTGAAACCCCTCCATGACTTGGAGGATTGTCTGACCTCAGTCTAAGAGAAGCTTTAGATGAGTTGTCAGATTATTAGATTCTTCAGTTTTCTTTATGACTGGCTATCACACCTTATTATTTTCTCATTTTAAAGTTTTATCTAAAGGCTTTTATCTAAAGCTTTCCTACAGTGAACTGAATTTGTATTTTTCTGTATCTGCTCTGTGTTATCATCTCCAGGTAGGGTGCATATCCCTGTAAAGTATATCTAGGGAAAATAAGACAAATACAAGCTTTGTTAAATAATGAATGGTTTAATAATCAAATAGTTAAATTGCCTTTATCAGACTATTTGCACAGTTTGTATTATGTCAAACATCAAATAAATACTGTCTGTGTATCTAAAACAAGCATTTTTGAAACCATGTTTGAAAAAGACATGTTAAAAGACAGTACATCATCCTGCAGCCCTGTAATTATTATTCAAATATACAAAAGATTTCCTATTAAAATATTTACAGTTCATGTTTTAAAAATATATATTTTTTTGTTCTTTGAAAGGGAGAGAGAGAGAAATACAGTTTTACCTTCAGGTGTGCACAGTTTGTTTTCCATGTGACCTGACCAGCCCTTTGACAGCCTCTAGAAATTATGTATTTCAGGGCTACAAAAAGACTAAAAAATGTCTCTTCATCTAAGAAACTAAACGGTTGAAGGACTGAGTCCACCGGAGGCGAGCGGAATCAGAAGTTAGAAGAAAATGAATAAATAAAGATAATTTTGTTGATACACTTAAAGAGACTAATAATCTTGGGATTACAGACATGATTTAGTGTTTGACTCTAATTAGTACCCAGGTGCTTTAAGCTTTTCACCAGAAATTCACATTATTTAAAAGAAATAAACAAGCAAATTATGTAGTATGGTAACAGTTTTATTTTTTTATTTTTTGCAACGTTGAACATGGAGCAAAAAGGGTAAAGGTGAGAGCTGTTTTAAAAGAAATAAAGATTACAACTCAGAGCAGCCATGACTACAGAGGTTCCTGACCACAGTTGCTACGTTTACTAAAAAGTTTGTTTCATAGGACTGTAGCCAACCTCACAGAAGGTGGATGCAAGAAGAAATGCAACCCCAGGTTCAAAACATCAAAGTTCATGCTCAATAATAAAGGTAGAACAATCCAACACAGTTAAGTCAGGTCCTCTGGACGGTTTCTTTGTGTTAAAATGTTTTGCCTCTCATCCAAAAGACTTCATCAGTCTGAGGAGCCACAACAAACTCAGCCCCATGAGCAGCACACTCCCATAGTGGGCCAACCAGTTTGATGGTGATGAGATGTTTTCGGGGACCCGCCATCTACCCAGTGGACTCCTCTGAGGAGCCATAGTGAAAGTGGTTCAAAACATCAAAGTTCATGCTCAATGATTAATAATCCAGGTAAAAAATTCCTTGGACTGATGAAATCTTTTGAATGAACGATGAAACGCTTCAACACAAAGAAACCGTCCGGACGGCCTGACTTAATATTTTTGGATATTTTATGTGGATTATTGAGCATGAACTTTGATGTTTTGAACCACTTTTGTTATGGCTGTCTCATATGAGTCAACTAGGGAGAGGGTGGGCCCCAGAAACCATCTTTATTTTTTTTCAGAAACCATCTTATCCCCATCAAACCGGTTGGCCCCCTTTGTGAGTGTGCTGCTTGTGGGACTGAATTTGTTGTGGCTCCTCGGTCTGATGAAGATTTTTAGATGAAAGATGAAACATTTCAACACCAAGAAACCGTCCAGAGGATCTGACTTAACTTTGTTGGGCAACCCTAGGTTTATCAGACGCATCGTGCAGGTTATAAAGAGCTTAGGAAATCATCCACCCCCATTCAAGCTTAGTTGCAGGGTCAAAGTTTATCTCTTTTTGATGAATCATAAGAAGCTTTATGGAAGAAAACCCAGGAGGGTTTCAATACTGACAGAAAAACACACACACACACAAAAAAACCAGACTGGATTTCACCAAAATGCATGTTGACAAGCCTCAAAACTTCTGGGACTGATGAGACAAAGCCGGAGCTTTTTAGCCAGTCACATCAGAGGAGGTTTTTTTTTTTTTTTTTTTTTGTGGAATGGTACCAACAAGCCACAGCTGTGGAGTGTTGTGGAATAACCTCAGGCGGGTCTAACATGTTTAATTTACCTGATAAACATTTCTTTCCTGTTGATTTGAGCAATAAATGTCAGTCAACAAGTTGCATGTCGTGTTCATGTAAATTCTGCACAGGCTGGAAAAATAATGTTAATATCAACTTTTTAAATCCCTTCTGATGGTGGCGGATAAAACAGCAGTTATCCAACAGCCAAAGCTGGAGTGAAGATCATGCATTTTTTATGAGCTTGTGGTGAGATCAGACATCAAGAAGAACTAAAACATCTCTGGGATATTTAGTTCCTCTAAAAGCCACAAATGAAATGAACAAATGTTTGGGTTGAGAAATAAACAGCAGTGGTGGGAATGAGGGAGTCTGGATTGGCTGATGACCTTCAGAGGTTTTCTATCAAACAACGAGGGATCTGCTCTTGTTGGCTCCTTCCAGCTGCTGAGTTTTACTGCGGTGAGACATTGAAAGGAGACAAAACACAAGGCTGATACTGATATACACAAGTTTTAATCGTTCTTTTAGACTTTTAAGCTGACATGCAGGGAGCACACCACAGCTTGGAGGAATTTGAGGAGTGTTTTTACTTGTTTAAAATAACTAGTCATTTAGAGAAAGAACAAACATGTATCTTACATAAAATGCAAAAAGGTAATTGCAGACTAGCTTGAAATAATGTGTATTGCCTGCTACCTATTCTGCCTGAGTGTTAGATAAAGATCTCATGCTGAAAAATGACAGATTAAAGTCCTTTGGTCTAACCTTGATGATACGGATATGCACAATCTTACATGGTATCACAACAAGTTGGTCTCTAAACAGGGATTGTGGTTTAATAATCCACAGTGAATTTATTGGCGTATGGTGCCAAACGTAATTCATAGTTATTTCTTTAATCTGAAACAAAGCAAGTTTAATACAAACATTGATATCGGGAATGAAGTGTTTTGTTAAAATATGATATTATTCTCTATACCCTGGGAGATATTTTACTGATATTACTTTTATTTAAAAAGTAGTGTAAGACTGGCACATTAAAAAGCTACACTTAAACACTTATATCTCCCACCATTAACAGAAATGCTATTTATTATTGTTACTATTATTATTTAGCACATTTAGTACGTTACACTCCATTGCTATGCACATGCATGAAATATATGCCTGCAAGTGCGCATGTGCAACTTTACACTTTTCTGTGCTTTTCACACATAAATGAACGACTGAACTGCAGAGGAAAAGCTGCGATTTTGCTCAAGATGCACATTGTGTAAACGGCCCTTAAGAATAAGCCTGGTTGCCAAGTCCAGTGGGCACTGAGGGGACGCTGCACAGCCAGTCTACCACTGATTCACTCCACCTGCTGCTGACTGAGGAGGCCTGATCTGGTGGTGTATATAAACTCCTGCCAGATGTCTCTTCAGCGCTGGGACATCAACTGCCTTATGGTAATTCATGGACAGCCAACTAACTCTTATTGCAACTGGATACTGCTTATGATTTTCTCCAGGGACTCCCATGTCCTGCTCGCCTGAGTCTTTCCAAAGACCTCCTTGCTCCTTCGTGACACACCTGTGCATCAACGGTGTCCCTTCAACTATCAACTACAAAAAATTCAGCCTGTGTCGACCTGTTCATCTCTCCACCGATACTCACCTCAGCTCGGACCATCTGAAAACCCAAGACCTCGCTTCTCCCTCGCTGGCCTCATCTACAAGCACAAACTGTAAGACATCATTTACTGTTCTAAAGATCATACTGCAAACATCATCCTTGAGTTAACTCCAGTACCGGTACTCACCTTCTCCTCGTTTTCCTGTCAGTGCCGAAGCCATTGCTGCACCTGCAAATAAAGATCACATTATTTTTGTACGCCTGACTCTGTTATTCTTCTCAGTCTGCTTACTTGGGGGTCAACAATTAATACAAACATGATACATACAATAAATACAAATCTACGACCAGACATCAATAAAATGTAAAGCAATTTCGTTTTAAGTGTCAAATTTCCAACGTTTAGAGAGTTCTGTTATTGTATATTTTAATATCATCTTATATAAAATTTAAAAAATCCAAAACTTATTGTAACCAGCTCAAGTTTGTGTTGTAAGAAATTAGCCACAGCCTCAGCAATAATATTTACAGCCAATATTCCTCACAATATTCTTTATTACAGATATAGCAATGAGCTGTTTGTCTTTGATATGTGCAACAACATATTTGTGATTACATATTTTTAGATGAAACACCCAAAGCAGTTTATGAGCCGCTGGGCTTATACATTTTCTATCAGTATGAGCACAAACGTATAACCTTTTAAACAAAGGCCCTCCTGCTCTGCCTGCGGCTACACATGCCACTATGCTTTCTTGTCAAAGCAGAAAGGAAATGCACATAAGAAAGAAGTGCACCTAGATGAAGAAGAAAAAGAACAGTGGTGACAAGGTAAAACTTTGACAGACATTTGGGAAGCAGCTGATAGCATTCTATTTACTTCCAGAATGCATATTTACACATCAGATGTTTGCTTGATTCATTTAAAATAGATGTATTTTCATAAAAAGTATTCAGACAGGTGACTAACATGAATCATGTCTTGTATGTATTTGTACACAGCATGTATGCACACATGAGCACAATGACAAAATCAAAAGAGGCAAGCTGAGGCCAGTATTTATGGAAAAATACCCATGCAACAAGAAACAGATACATTTCAACTTGCCTTTAATAAAATATAGATATTTATTGTGGGGTATAATTTCCTGAGATCTTTT
Source organism: Nematolebias whitei (assembly GCF_014905685.2). Taxonomy (NCBI): domain Eukaryota; kingdom Metazoa; phylum Chordata; class Actinopteri; order Cyprinodontiformes; family Rivulidae; genus Nematolebias; species Nematolebias whitei. The sequence goes on from NC_056504.1 coordinate 11,192,363, forward strand.
TTCAAGTTTTCAAAGCTTTCCCTTAAACCTTCCCTTGCCCTCAGATGACCACTGTTAATATAAGCATTCATTTCTTTTACTGTTCTGCTACCTTACACCATTGTACACACAAATTAAAAGTACAAAGTAAGTGTACTGTTACTTTTCTTGTCACCTGCTGCCATGTGTGTGTTTGTGGCATTGTCAAATACAATGCATATACAAAATAGCATTTGGACATTGATACCAAATATTATAGTCAGGAATTTCTTCATATTTCTGTCAAAAGAAAAGTGCAAAGGAAGATCAATGAGTGTATAAAAGTTTATACCGTACAAAATAAATAAATAAATAGATTCTAAAGCCATGGATATGATTTCTGACTCTGCTAATGCCAGGATAGTTATGTAACTATATAAGCACTTCACCTCTGTATCAAATGTATAAGGTGTAAATGTAAAACAAACAGAACTTCCCAAGATACAAGTAAGTTTACCTTTTACATGTTATCTATCTATTCATCTATCCATCTATCTATGCATCTATCATCTATCCATCTGTCCGTCCACTTGTCTATATATATAGATAGATATTCAGTAGTCCCTCGTTTATCGCGGGGGTTATGTTCCAAACGCCCATGGAATAAGTGTTTAATCCTTATTGAGTTTGTTGGGAGCAGTGATGGTTGTAGAGTCTAACAGCTGCTGGGAGGAAGGACCTGTGTTAACGCTCCATTGTGCATTTAGGATGCAGTAATCTGTCACTGAACAAGCTCTCCAGTTCAGCAACAGCTTCATGCATGGGGTGGGAGACATTGTCCAGCAACAATGCTATTTTAGCTAGAGTCCTTCTGTCTCCCACCACCTGCACTGAGGGGGGCATCCAAGCACAGAGTTGGCCTTATTGATGAGTTTATCTAGATGCTTCTTCTCAGCTGATGATAAGCTGCTGCTCCAACACACAACACCAGAAGATGGCTGATGCCACTACCGAGTCAAAGAAGAAGGTCTACAGGAGCACTCCCTGCACTCCAAAAGACCTCAGTCTCCTCAGCAGGTAGAATCTGCTCTGACCCTTTCTGTAAAGTGCATCAGTGTTGTGAGACCAGTCCAGTTTATTGTTCAGGTGAACACCCAGGTACTTATAAGAGTCCACAATCTCAATGTCCACTCCCTGGATGTTCACCGGGGTTAGTGAGGTGGGTCTGTGCCTGCGGAAATCCACCACCAGCTCCTTAGTTTTAGCAGTGTTGATCAGAAGGTGGTTCTGCTGGCACCAGTCCACAAAGTCTTGAGTCCACTGTCTGTACTCTGAGTCGTCCTCACCTGTGATGAGGCCAACTATGGCAGAGTCATCAGAAAACTTTTGCAGATGGCAGTGTGGGGAGTTGATGGTGAAGTCTGCAGTGTAGCGGGTGAAGAGGACGGTGCCAGCACAGTTCCCTGTGGGACCCCGGTACTGCAGACCAGCCTGTCAGAGACACAGCCCTGTGTCCTCACATACTGTGGGTGTCCAGTGAGGTAATCCAGTATCCACTGGGTAATGTCCAATATATTAATTATTATTAATATTACTACTACTACTACTACTACTAGTAGTAGTCACCTTTTAGAAAAAATCTCCTTGTAAGGCATACATTGAACTGGCCCAGTTGTAAAATAAACTGAATCACACACAAACCCTGAAGTAACATAAAAAAAACTATTTTTATTACACTATTATGTTTTCATTAATCCATGCATGTTTTAGCGAAAATTAAAGTCCTCAAGCTTGTTCTGCAGACAAACGTTTTTCTTGTAAACATCACTGTAATTGCGATCAAAACTGCAGGTAAAGCAAAAATATGTATACATTTATCCCAGTGGGAAACATCCATAGATTTGGAGCTTTTAAAGACTGAAAAAAACCTTATAATCCCGAGTTAGGCAGAGGGAAGAACCCAGCTGGTCCATATTGTTTGCATGCATAAGCTTTATTTGTTGTGTTACAGAAAGATCACTCAGGTTCTTTGAGACTGCAAATATTGAAAAAATGATCTCCTACAAAACAAAGAAAATGATCCCATAGGATGTGAGAAAGTCTTGTCTTCTTGGCATTCTGGTCCTAAATTACAGCTTTATCAAAAGTGAGTGCAACAATCTGTTTTGGGATAATGTTCATCACCCATCCATCCATTATCTTTACCTGCTTATTCCATTTTGGGTCATGGGGGTCGCTGGTGCCCATGTCCAGCAATCACTGTGCGAGGGGCGGGGTACACCCTGGACGGGTCGCAAGTCCATCACAGGGCCACATAGAGACAAACGACCATTCACTCTCTCACTCACACCAAGGGACAATTTAGAGTTACCAATCAGCCTAACATGCATGTTTTAGGTCTGTGGGAGGAAACCGGAGCACCCGGAGAAAACCCACGCATGGACGGAGAGAACATGCAAACTCCACCCAGAAAGGCCCCTGGACCGGCGTTTGAACCAAGGACCTGCTCGCTGAGAGGCAGCAGCTCTACCAGTTGCGCCACCGTGCTGCCCTAATGTTCATCATATGCGTCTCAAAATATAGAAGACAAAAATATATTTTAGAGCACTGCAGATCCATCTCCAGGTGGTATTCATGTATGTTAGTTACAGGAAAACATGCTTAACAGCCATCGATCCTGAGCTACTGAGGCCGGAGGCAGAAATGTCTTTATTGTATTTCACCTAAACAGCCCTTTCATCTTGCTTTACCATATCGACAGCATGAAGGCTGAGAGAATGAAACGTAAAGGGAGTGAGTCAGTAAACCTTTTACTCTGACCTCATTTTTCTCCTGATCACTTTATTTAGGTTCTTCTCATTGAAAGGCTTTAATATGTGCCTGCTCCCGCCCAGAGAATACAAACGATCTTTATTCCACAACTAAATTAGTTTGCACAGAATATGAGAGGTTTTGTTTGTGTACACAGAAAAGAGGAGCTATTAGAGGTTTTATTGCAACACATCCAAATATATCCAAGCCTCGTGTTGCCAAATATGCAGGACCTATTTATGTCAGTAAGCATCAGTGCAGCCCACTTCCAGACAGAAAGTGGTGCTTCGACTCCACAGCACACCCTGCGTGTCACATACTGTACACAAAAGAAAGCTTTGTGTTGCTCAGAGAGATGAAGTCACCTTTTAACCTATGTTAGATGGCCTGTTGTACTCAAATAAGTGGTTTATTTAAGGCCAAACGATGTGCCCATTTCAGATGACCCACGACTGAGCAACGAGAAACTGAACCACAAGAACACACTTGTCTTCAATAATAACTGCTTCTTAAAGGTAATGGGCAGGCAATACAATTAATTTTTCCATTTATCTATGTTGGTGTAACTGTCTGGTAGCAAAAATATCATGATAGTTGATGGACTTGAATTAAACTCCTAAATATTATTGGTAAAAGTTAACATGTACAACTGAAAACTGAACTTTTGAATTCTACTTGATTCAAACTGACCACAACACCTAATGTACTTAAGGAACACAAATATGGCTATGACTCATGCAATTGTAAATACACTGAGCTAAAATTTGGTTTGGCTGCAGCTGAAAGTCATCCCCAACACTACTTTGAGCATTATCGACCGTGAGATTCTCATTGCTAGGTTGGAGCAGTTGGTGGGCATCACAGGGTCAGCCCTCAATTGGTTCAGATCCTACCTCACTGACAGATCCTTTTGTCTCCATCAAGGATTTTAGTTCTGCAGCGACAGAGCTTAAATGGGGGTTCTGCAGGGGTCCATCCTGGGTCCCCTCATATTCTCTTTATACCTGCTGCCACTTGGTGCTATTTTCCGGAAACACAACATACCCTTTCACTTCTACCCTGACTGTCAAATTTACTTCCCCCTAAGACACAATGGTACATGCTCTATTCAACCTCTGCTCAACTGCCTGGCTGACATCAGGGACTGGATGGCTTTAAACTTCTTACGTTTCAATGAAAATAAATCTGAAGTCATGTTGTTCCCTCCCAATGACACGATCACAAACCACTGTATCGACCTTTCCACTCTAACCCTGTCAGAAAAACACAGTCACTAATCTGGGAGTGATAATGGACCCTTCCCTGAAACAACAATCATGTAAACATGATTGTTAAATCATGTTTCTTCCAACTGAGGTGGCTGTCTAAACTGAAGCCCATATTGTCCAAAAATAATCTGGAGACAGTAATACATGCATTCATTACATCTAGGCTTGATTACTGCAATTCACTCCTGTTTGGTATCAGTCAGACCTCCATTGCACGACTACAACTGGTCCAGAATGCAGCAGCACAATTTTTAACCAGTACAGGCAAAAGAGAGCACATTACTCCAGTTTTGGCCTCACTGCACTGGCTACCTTTGAATCCAGTTCATAATACTCCTGTATGTCTACAAATCGCTGAACAGTTT
>NC_056504.1:11196864-11202435 GCF_014905685.2 Nematolebias whitei
CCCCCCCCCCCCCCCCCCCCCATCTCTCTGATTTGCTACAACCGTATGTCCCTCCACGTTCCCTGAGGTCAGCGGACCAGTTGCTCCTCACAGTTCCAGGAACTCGTCTTAAGCGCAGAGGTGACAGGGCCTTCTCTGTAGCAGGACCAAGACTCTGGAACGAGTTGTCTCTGCTTGTCAGACTGGCCCCCTCCCTCTCGGTTTTCAAGTCCCTTTTGAAAACTCACTACTATTCAGTAGCTTTCAACACCAGAGGATCTGTGTTTTGAACCTGTACGCTCCACACTGGTTTGTTGTCATATTTATTATCTGCATCGTTTTTATGTCTATATTTTTGATTTACTTCAGTTTGTATATTGCTTCATGTGTTGTCTGTTGTTCTGTCTGTACAGCACTTTGGTTGGCCTTGTAGGTGTTTTAAGTGCTCTATAAATAAAATGGTATGGGATGGTATTATACGTTGCTGACAATCTTAGCTTAAAACTTTAGCTCAAATTTGATGTGGTAGTAGTTAAGAGTTAGAGCTACCACATATTCTACAGTATGAACTAGACATTTTAAAATATTTTTTAACTTAAACTTTGACATTAACTGTTGGTATTGTCAACATTATCCCATGAGATTGTGCAGAAGGTTATTGTCAACATTTGACCAAAACGGCTATACTCTAACTAGATCAATTCAATTCAGTTTATTTATATAGCACCAAGACACAACAGCAGTCATCTCAGGGCACTGAACAAAAACATTCACATACATTGAACGTCAATTAGTAGAAGTTCTTTATCTAAGGAAGCCAGCAGAATGCTTTGAGTCTTCATTTCATCGCAGTCTCCCACCCTGAGCAAGCACAATGGCAACAGTGGAAAGGAAAAAAATCCCTTTTAACAGGAAGAAACCCCCAGCAGAACCAGGCTCAGGACGAGCAGACATCTGCTTCAGCCAGCTGGGTTTGAGAGGAACAGGAAGGAGAAACAAACAAACACAGAATGGCAGGTCCAGAATGAAGGCGAGCATGTTTTTCTCTAGGAGGAAAGACAAAAAAACATGTTAAAATATAAAAATTGCAAATACAAACTTAATTTGTATTCCTTTGTAATTATTCATTTGAGGAAATGGGGTCAGTTTGTTCTCCAGCAGTCTAAGCCTATAGCAGCATATCTAAGGGATAGCTCAGGAAACCCAAGCTAACCCTAACTATAGGATTTACCAAAAAGAAAAGTCTTAAGTCCAGTCTTAAAACTGGACAATGTGTCAGCCTCACGGACAAAAACTGGAAGTTTGTTCCACAAGAGAGCAGTCTGATAACTGTAAGATTTTCCTCCCATTCTGGTTTTAGAAACTCTAGGAAGAACACGATAGCCTGCAGTCTGAGAGTGAAGTGCTCTGTTGGGAAAATATGGAACAACAAGATCTGGAATATAAAATGGAGCTAGGTTGTTGAGAGCTTTGTAGGTTAGAAGTAAGATTTTGAATTCAATTCTGGATTTGACAGGGAGCCAATGGAGAGAAACAAACTGGAGAAATATGATCTCTCCCACTAACTCCAGTTAAGACTCTGGCAGCAACATTTTGGATCAACTGAAGACTTTTTAAAGAAGTATTTGGACACCCAGATAATAAACCATTGCAATAGTCCAGTCTGGACGTGAAAAATGCATGAACCCGTTTTTCTGCATCATTTTTAGATAAAATGTTTCTAATTTTAGTGATATCATGCAGGTGGAGGAAAACGGTTCTGGTAATATTTTTAATGTGTGTGTTAAAAGACATATCCTGATCAAAAATAACACCACGATATTTAACATTAGATCATTTCTAATGTAAAATTATTTCAGTTTGAAACTCAGTCATAAAAGGCGGTGGGTGATATACATCTACTTAAGGAATGCTAAACCTATAGTGATTTGAATAAATTATCTATTTATTGGTGCTCATAAGAAAGTGAATATAAAGATTAACAGGACTTTGATCAGTTGTAGTATGGGATGAAAGTTTGTTGTTGCCACTGTGGCTAAGAGGAGGTGTTTGCTGAGGGAGACAGACTGTGAGAGTGGGAGCAGGTGGATGGGGAGAATGGAGATTGTGCTGCATGCAGACTCTGTTTCTAACAGGTGTTAAAGTAGTGCAGAGACATAAGCCTGCGCTGCTCGATCTTAACCACTGTTGGCAAAGAAGGAGCATGACTCCTCCCAGTCAAGCTCTGGAGCCGGAGGCTTCCCAGGAGGCAACAGCTGATTGAAATGGAAATTTAGGAAGTAATGTTTCAGAAGTAGGAAGAGTCTCGCCTTGCCTGACAGTCAGCACGCTGGCTCCTTCTGTGTCGCTTTATCACTGCTGATTTCTGCTCATATTAACACATATCCATTCCTGCTACATAATCACCTCCTGGGTGTTCAGCTCCAAAATCCAACTACAGACTAGAAAAAATAAAAGTAAAATGCTGCCATCAAGTTTTCTCATAAGGTTAAAAACACACTGTGGATGGACTCTTGCCTTACAGGAGCTGCAAAGATGCAAACTAACAAATGCACCCATGCTGTTTGCCAGCCAAAGGTGCTAAAAGGTGTTTTGGGACAGAGTTATACCACCGAGCATAGGAAGAAGGTGGGCTGGGAAAAAAGATGCTTGTTTCTGTAAAGGTGCATTTACATGTTTTACTGATATAAAAGACTGCACCAGGGTTAAACAAGGTAAACTGAAAACAAGTGTGAAGCTCTGGGTGACGTTCTGCTGGAGAGCTTTGGTTCTGGTGTTCATACTGACATGGACTAACTGGATCGACAGTGTTGTTGACCTACATTAGCTGGTCAGGGTGATGCTGCTTTAGGATTGAAGCTTTCTGCAGCAGGATGACACCCTGACCGGTTCAGGAACAGTTTTATAAATATGACAAAACATTAATGTGGCTGAAAGTAATGTATATCATCCACAACCTTTCAGTCTATTTTTTTGGACCAAGATGATCTCATGTTGATAAATCATGAAGTTGAATCCATTTTAGTCAATCCTTAAAAGTAAAATTATGGACAATCAATATGAATGACTTTTAGCCACTATCACATCAAAATATCAAAAATCATCCTTAATTTTCTGCTTTTAAACTCAGACAAGACTGAGGTTTTAGTTTTTGGATCTGAGCTTTTAGGAATACATTTATCAGTCTTTCTCCCTCCTTGGATGGCGTTAACCTGGCCTTCAGCTCTAATGTTAAAAATCTTGGTGTTATTTTTGATCAGGACATGTCTTTTATCCTCCACATTAAAACCGTTTCTAGAACCTCCTTCTTCCACCTGCGTGATATCACAAAAATTAGAAATATCTAAAAATGATGCAGAAAAACTGGTTCATGCATTTGTCACATCTAGACTGGACTATTGCAATGGTTTATTATCTGGGTGCCCAAATACTTCTTTAAAAAGTCTTCAGTTGATCCAAAATGCTGCTGCCAGAGTCGTAACTGGAGTTAGTGGGAGAGATCATATCTCTCCAGTTTTAGCTTCTCTCCACTGAATCTCTGTCAAATCCAAAATAAAATTCAAAATCTTACTTCTATCCTACAAAGCTCTCAACAACCTAGCTCCATCTTATATTACAGATCTTATTGTTCCATATTTTCTTAACAGAGCACTTCGCTCTCAGACTGAAGGTTTACTTGCGGTTTCTAGGGTTTCCAGAAGCAGAATGGGAGGAAGATCTTTCAGTCATCAGGCTCCTCTCTTGTGGAACCAACATCCAGTTTCTGTCCATGAGGCTGACACATTGTCCAGTTTTAAAACTGGGATTAAGACTTTCCTTTTTGATAAATCCTATAGTTAGGGTTGGCTTGTTATGCTGCCATAGACTTACACTTTTTGAGGACAAATTCACCACATTTCCTAAAATGAATAGTTAAAATTGAACAGTTTTCATTTGATACTATCTCTATCTTAACATGTGATTCTCAATCTGCCATTGTGTATCTGTTCCTCCTTCCTGTTCCTACCAAACCCAGCCAGTCGAAGCAGATGGCCGCTTGTCCTGAGCCTGGTTCTGCTAAAGGTTTCTTCCTCATGAGGGAGTTTTTCCTTTCCACTGTCGCCTTCATGCTCAAGATGAGAGTCTGTGATGGAGTTAAACTCAAAGCAGTCTGCTCCTCAGATAAATAGTGTTAACTTATAATTTATATGTATATGAATGTTCCTGTTCAGTGCCCTGAGATGACTTCTGTTGTGACTTGGTGCTGTATAAATAAAATGAATTGAAATTGAATTGAAATGGACTGACTAAAAGTTAATGAGTTAGATTTACATCCATTGATTACTTTCTGCACATTTCAGTGAAATTAGTCCAGTTGTTCATAAGATATTTTGCTGACAGACAGTGCTTGGCACACTCAAACAGACAAAAGCATTGTCAGCCACTTCTTGTCTTCCAGCAGCTGTTTTATGGGAGATGCTTTAATGCCACGGCTGATTGGTGTAAATCAGAGTATGTAAATCTTTGATTTATGCAGCCTGAACTCTTAGCAGAACAAAGCAGCTGTGGGCTAGCAGGAGGTTTGACAGTGCACCCTCAACACAATGTATTCACTCCGTGTGTTTGAAAAGGTCATTTATGATGGGCACCAGCCCCTTCGGTCAAAACGCCAATAATTCTTTATAGGGCAAGCGGCTTTGAGTTGGTCCCTGCTGTCCCTCGCTGTCAAACCCCGCTTCGCTTCATTTTCCACACAATTCCAAACAAATTCTCACACATCTGCTCTCTTGTATTCTTATAGAAAAGAGCAGAAGCTGCAAAAAGGAAAAGAAGGGCATCTGTATGCAAACGTGAATGACACAGAGGTGGGGGATGGGGGTATCAGCATACATGCTCATTTTTATAAAGAATCACATTACTTCCTGTTTGAAAGTGGACAACGAGAGCAGTTGTGTTTAAAAGGGGACGTGGGACAAGTTGATGCAATTTTTTGTCATTTATAGTAATTAAAAACATTACTCACATCGTGGATTTTATGAATTCAGATTTTGAAGAGCAAAAAGCCAAATCCATATACCTGTTTTCTTCTCATGCTCATTCTTTATTAACTCAGGCTGATCTGAAAAAGGCTTTTTATGTCAAATACAATTTGATGGATCAAAACAACAAGTGAAGAAGGTGACAGACATTTTGTTGCCTTTAGTTTCAACTAATGATCAAAAACAGGATAAAAGGCATCCCCGGTACCGTAAGTTCACTTTTTCTTGGTACTTTTTTAGAGCCAGGGTCCACTCCTGCCATGACCATGTACACCTGTTCTCTATATGTCACAGCTGGTCTGAGCTGCAGACACTTAGGTTCCAGTCTTTTTTAATCCCCTCAGTTCTCACTTTTCTTCAGTCGAGCACTGTGTGTGTCATGTGGTCATGTCCTCTTCTGTGTCTCTGTATTTCCTTGAGTTTGTTAATTTGTTGTTTTTGCTGCCACATCAGTCTGTTTGTTGTTTAATAAACATTAATTTTTAAGTTTTTCTTCAAGCTTCTTGTCTGTTTGTTTCTTTGTCCATTCTCTCTCTCTCTCTCTCTCTCTCTCTCTCTCTCTCTCTCTCTCTCT
>NC_056504.1:11202445-11206559 GCF_014905685.2 Nematolebias whitei
TCTCTCTCTCTCTCTCTCTCTCTCTCTCTCTCTCTCTCTCTCTCTCTTTAACCTCATACTTTTAATCTGGTACATCAAGTTGCAAACAGTACCATTTGCTGTAAATACTGTAAGATAAAGGAATATGATCATATCTGATATTAGGAAACACAACAAAACCTATAGCTCAGCTGATTTTACAGATCCATCCATCCATACATCATCTTTACCCTCTTTGTTTTTTGGGTCGTGGGGGTCACTGGTGCCCATGTCCAGTCATCCCTGTGCGAGAGGCAGGGGACCCCCTGGACAGGTCTCCAGTCCATCACAGGGACACATGTAGAAAATGAGACAAACAACCATTCACTCTCTCACTCACCCCAAGAGACAATTTAGTTACCAATGGTCGGTGGGAGGAAACCAGAGCACCCGGAGAAAACCCACGCATGCACAGAGAGAACATGTAAACTCCACCCAGAAAGGCCCCCAGACCGGGATTTGAACCAAGGTAACCTGCTCGCTGAGAGGCAGCAGCTCTACCAACTGTTCCACCGTGCTGCCCGATTTTACAGATATAAAGTCAAATATTAATGTTGTTATGAGATGACATGATTTAACCATTTTTGTTGTTATCTACCTGGATGATAGAGTTTACAAAACTTTTTTTCAACAATACCTATATCTCAGCTGATTTTACATATATAAAGGTAAACATTATTATTATAGCTAGCTGAGCATTAACTCCAACACAGCGCACAATGTTTCTGTTTGAAGGTTTAACATTCACAATTGTCCACAACACTGTGTGTCTGTTAGCAATTTTTTTTTATGGACCACTGGATAGATTTTAAAGGAAGATCTTAACTTCTGGAGTCAACCATAAGATAAGTAATCAACGTTTGCAAACACTAAAATGGTTATTTTAATAATTTTACAAACATTGAGCAAAGATTTGACATGGTAGTAGCTGAGAGTCATCCTCAACTCACACCTAAAAAAAAAACTTTAGCATGCAAGGCAGTGTGTGAATTTTGCATGTCAAGGAAGGCATTTTTTTCATGTTTTATCATGTAATTCGGCCCTTCTGCTGTGTGAAGTCTAGATTTAAACGATGGTGGTGTAACTTAAATCCAACATAAAGTCCTGCTTTTCAAATATTGCATTATGTGGAACTTTTAAAAACTCGTTTCTTGTGGGTGAAAATGGACCATCAATGTCAAGAGTAAGAAAACAAGGAAAAGACTAGGGAAACACTGACAAATATTGAAACTGTGAAAGAGTAGAGGTGGAATGAGAACCAAAAAAAGTACAACATGGTTGTGAATGTTTTGTAAAGTGAAATAAAAAGGTTTGCTGTGACCTTGAATCCAGCTCCACTGATGAGCTCTGCTTCATCGACGTGTTTAAAGTTTGAGAAAAGCTTTTCGGGCTGTCTTGTTGGATAAGCGTTTGACTGAATTATCTGGATTTTCCTCTGTAGAACAAATGAAATTTCATTAGGAAGACAGCAGCTGTTAACGTTGCCATTAAATTGCTTTTTTTTTTTAAATGTTTTGTTTTTGCAGTTATTGCTGAAACTTTTGCAACTTTTATTCAGTCAACAAGAATGATTTTTCTGACAAATGTCAGAGAAGTGAACTGATTTAATTGTTATTTAATCATTAACAGCGTTCATTAAACAATCTAATTTACAGTAACATGACTTCAGAGTCAATTAGCAATGTAGAAGAAAATGAAATGTATTACTGGAGGAAAGGAAATCACACCAAAACTGATTTCAACACCAAAAAAATAAAATCAATCAGCTTTGCAAAAATGACCAACATATTAATTTGTTCCCCCTAACACCAGTGAAAAAGACACATATTTAATTGTTTGACACAATCTGGCCTTAGTTAATGGTGTTTTACCATGTTTTTACTGTTTGACTTTTTTGTGTTATTGCACACTATCACATTTTTGTTGTGTGTGTTTATTTTTCTGAAGCTGCCAAAATGCACAGAAGGGACTGTGACACCTCCAAAATAAGAACTCACAAACTGCATCCGTTTTCACAGAAGCTTACTGAGCTGATGAAGTGTGTGGGGAGGACAAAATTAATTAGCAAAATAGGCTGAAAGTGGGGAGACTGTTAGCTCAACCTGTATTAAAACGAAGGACGGGGGTTGGGATTTTCCATCCAGAGAAGTCGAAGACGAGGCCGGGGCAGCAAAGAGAGGTGAGGGATAAGAAAATCAGGATTTCAATTACATGCGGGCAATTGTTTGTTATCTTGTGTTCAAGTTAATGAAACTAATTAGTCTTTGCAGCATGAACCCTCGGGCATGTCAGATAATCGCCACAGGCCCAGATAGTGCCAGTCAATGTTTAGCTTACTGCATAAGGGGGGAGCAAAACAAACGGGTTCTTATCAGTCCTACAGGCAGTACACATGGAATTTACATCAACTTCAAGACCTCTTTCACCTTCAGAGGTAATTTATTGGTCATTAACACATGGTATCTACTGCACAACACTTCTAAATGTAGAGGAATACTGAGATGTGGGCAACCTTGAACTGAAACCTGTTTAAGTAACATTTAAGTGAATAATGGTATACTGTCACACTGTTTGGTATTCATTCATGAACGATGACTTGTTCTGAAACTCTTTATGTGGGTCAAAATGTCAAGAAATTATTATTGTTTTTTAATCTGTTTTTGTGATGTAAAAGAGTCAACATACAACATTCCTGATGTATTACAGCGCTGTATATTTTGTATGAGTTGGGTTACTAGCGCTGAAGAAAAAGAGTTACAGTGACCTATATGGTATGTTCCGTAGCCATGGTGAAACCTTCACTTTTTTTTTTGTTTTTGTGATCTAATGCATTTATTTGTGATTTTCTTTAGCATCTTCTTTTACATTTTCTCAACAAATCGGTGGCAATACATAATACAGCATTTATCAGGGAGGTACCACTATCAGGTACGTACTCAGCTGTAATATGTCTTGCTACTAAGACATCTTTCAGCATCTTGCAATCTCACCTACCACCTTCTGGATCTTCTTGCACATGTCGTCTGTTGCTCTTCGATGACAGATCTCGGTCTGACAGTTTGTCCTTGTCTTCAAGGAAAGTCCAAACCAAAGCCCAAACAGCAGCTTGCACATCAGTCTATTCCAGGTCCATGTTTGTGGAACCAACGACAAGTAAAGAAATCCTGATCTTGTATAGATGTACATCATTTGACCAGACACAATATAGAACTGGTATCGGATAAAGAAAAACTTGATATAGACATTGGTGATCTTACATTGCCACATTTACTCTATTTCACTTCATTCAACCGTTATTTAGACAGGTAAATCCCATTGAGCCTTGAGGACTCATTTACAAGAGAGACCTGATTTCAACAAAGAATGATGACAACACTGGACAACAGCTACAACAATAAACAGTTATAAAAAGTCATACAGATTTTTTTTTTTTAACAAATAAAATGTCTAAGAAAAGTAACAAAATCCAGCTAGATTCTAAGGTGAATGTAGAAAACTAAAAACAGGAACATGTCTGCATTGGTCCCTGCCAGGAGTCCAACAGATTCTTAAAGCCACTTAGAGAGGTCAAGGTTGAGAGCTTCAGATCATTTTGTAAGATATTTCAGGAAACAGGAGCGGAGGAGGAGAAGGCCCTTTTTCCTAGTTCAATCCGCACTGAGGGAACACTGCAGGTAATAATGTCCTGAGAGTGTACGCTGTAGCTCCCTCACACAGAGACATGTAAGGTCTAGACTTGATACTCCACTTCATCTTTTCATTCAACCTTTACTTAATCCCATTGAGCCTCGAAGACTCATTTACAAGAGAGACCTGATTTTAGCAAAGAGAGATGACACCTGTAGACAACAAAGACAACAGTAGACAATAATAAAAAGCATACAAATTGAGAAGAACAAGTAAAAAAAAAAATATATAAATATATATAAAATGAAATAAAAATAGCTAGATTGTAAAGTGATATAGAAAATTAAATATAGGAACATGTCTGTGTTGGTTTTTGCCTGGAACCAGTTTTGTATTGTGTCAGCATATGTTTGAAGCCACTTAGAGAGATCAAGGTCGAGAGCTTTAGGCCTTTTTGCAAGATATATAT
>NC_056504.1:11206659-11206998 GCF_014905685.2 Nematolebias whitei
GTTCAGTCCTCATTGAGGGAACACTGCAGGTAATAATGTCCTGAGACAACTGAGAAAAACTTATCACAAGTAAAATGCCCCCAAACAGAAAATCCATTTCTGCAGATTACAAACTGCAGGTAATGAAATATGAAGCCCAAAACTGTAATCAAGCTGCACAAATAAAGTTTGTAAACGGGTCAGGTCCACACAGTCTGCCTGGGGGGTTCAACCAGGCGGAAGGGACAGCCGCACGGTAGAGGATGACACAGGAGTGGATTGTCACTCCTGTCCTGTCCTGGTCACACAGAAAAATCCTGTTCTGTCCCACTCCTGGTAACATGACTCCTGCTCCTGTTC
>NC_056504.1:11207398-11230334 GCF_014905685.2 Nematolebias whitei
ATGTGTGTGTGTGTGTGTGTGCGTGTGTATGTGCGTGTGTGTGTGCGTGTACATTTGCAATATGAAGGCAACAGCAACTCAACTCATTGTAAGCATAGTACTTGAAGAGGGCCACCTGCATCATGAAGGACCCCACTCACCCAGCACACACACTTTTTGCCCCGCTCCCCTCAGGAAGGAGGTTGAGGAGCATTAAGTGTAGAACCACTAGACTGAGGAACAGCTTCTACCCTGAGGGTGTTAGACTCATGACTCTCTTGCCAGAATAATTAATGTGGAAAAATCACATCATGTTGCTGCTGATCTGCTTCATGTTGTTGCTGATCTGCTTCATGTTGCTGCTGATCTGCTTCATGTTGTTACTGATCTGCTTCATATTGCTGTGTTCATGCGTGCTCATCTGCTCACACTGACTTGTGTTCGTTCTGCTGTTAGGCGTATTGCTTTCGTACTCGTGCTTACCGTATATTTAGTTAACATTTTTCTTAGTTCATATCTTAGATCTTATTACTGTTTTTCTTTTTACATTTCATTGTTGGATGTAACTAGGACCCCGTGTACACAATTTCATTCCATCACATGTACCACATGTGGTGCGAATGACAAATAAAGAAATGCTGACTTTCATGGTACATTTATTAAGAACACAAAATATTAATCCACTCATACACTGTTTAATTAAGTTGGGTTAAGACAACAAATGGCAAAGCCTGTTGCAAATAAAACATATATTCCATAACATTGTAGCAGTGCAGACAGAGCATTGACTTTGTGTGAGATTGGATAATGGGTCACTGCAACCTAACTTTTGATATTTTGGCATATATGGGAGGTAAGTGTGCTGTTTGCTATATTCATGCTATGGAGTTTAATAGGATCAATAACCATCAATTTCTCTGTAGGAATCTTACATTGGGGAAGATCATTTTATGGTTGCTAGAGTACCAGATACTGAAAGGTAATGAGGTGATGTTTTGACAGCATGGTCTTACAGACATGTATCTCCAAAAACCTCACATGAAATTCAATGAATAAACACTGAAGCTGAAGAGGAAAGGAGCTTTGTCTAACAAGGTTAAGTCATCTCCTTTGGATGGATTCTTCTTTGTTGACACATTTCGTCTTTTATCCAAAATACTTCTTCAGTCTGAGGCGCTGCAACAAGCTCAGCCTTATAAACAGCACTTTCTCATAGTGGATCAATCAATTTGTTGGTGACAGTCAAAACCATCAACCTAATGACTGATCGTTAGTGCCCTGATGTCCGCTTGCTATTCACAGAGGGCTGAGTGATACTTGCAATAACAACACTGTAAGAGGGGGGCAGTTGAACACAGAGGCCTCCATCCCTGTTCAATGATGGACAAATTGTCTTCATAAAGATGGCTTCCTTCAGTCCTCTCTCAAACCATCTCTCTATCAAGGATGTGAACATCTTCATCCCTGAAAGAGTGACCACTGGCCTGCAGATAAATGTAGACCATAGAGTCCTGGCCTGATGATATTGCTCTCCTCTGCTGGGCCATCCTTTTGGCCAGTAGCTGATTTGTTTCTCCGATGTAGAACTTATAAAGATATTCCACCCACTTGAATATGTTGCACCAAAAACATAAAGGTTTACTTGCATTCTCTGTTCAATTCCAGTCCACAAAACACTCATCTCAAAAACTACAAACATCACTATTCACTACTAACATTCCATTCCTAGTGATGGAGACATTGGCATACCACTTGTTTTGTCTCGATAATGTTGTTTCTGCTCAGAAACGTCTACATCAATCAAACACTCCAAAACATTTATTGGATTTGAATGAAACCAGTAACAATAGAAAAACCCACTTCAAATATAATTGATCGTTAAACTACTGCTAAACTAAATACTCCAAAGAAAGCTCGGAATCAACATTTGGCAACTTCAAAAGACACAAGATGAAGGTTTTGTTTGGGTTCACACAGCCCCCAAATCTCAGCACGGTTAAAGAGCTGTGGATTGTGCCCAAAAACTGGGCAGAGCAGATGGCTCACAAGTCCACAGAAGCAGAAGCTTTTCTCCAGGAAATACTGCTGAATAACGCTAGTGAAAGACCTAAAAATGTACTTGAAAGATATTTAAAACTCTGATACTTGCTAAGGAGGGAGTTTGTGCTTACAGTTAATAGTTGTATGACACGGTCTGTCCTTATTTGTATTTCTATATCTCCCCCTTCTGCTTTTTGTGCTCCTTGTGTATGTTGCCTCTGTGTTTCATATCAGTTTTCTCTCATTCCTCAGTCTACCTCTCCAGCCTTAACCATTCACACCTGTTTCTAATCTGCTACCTGCCCAGGTGCACTCATCATTTATCTCCCTCAGCATTACTTAAACCTCTCCTCTGCACTACTTAAGTGTCCAATCATGCAAAACAGAAGGTAAAATATTGTATGGAAGCATATTAATCAGTTATGGCAAAAGAAGTGGGAACATGAAACAAGAGGAAGACAACTATGTGCAGTACAGAATACAGTCTACAGTTCCAAGTATTGTGGAGGAAATAGGAGGGAGGAATCTATATTAACAAGATTAAGAATAGGTCATACAAATCTGAACAGTACTTTGTTTATTATAGGGAAACATAATGGTGGACATTGTGACTTTTGCCAAAGTACAGAAACTGTGAAGCACATTATTTTTGACGGTTTTAAATATTCAGCCGAAAGGAAACGTCTACTGGACCAAATGACAAATGAAGTAACAAGTCCTATATGTTTGAAGAGCATATTGGAATGGGGATCCAGTAAATATGGACGCAAATACTTTATGTATTTCCTGAGGGCAACAGGTTTATGCAAGAGAATCTAAGTTTATCAGAGCACTTATAACTACTAGTTATAAGTAGTACCTTTTTAGATGGCGGTAATACACCTCGAGGGATGTAAGCTGCCCTAAAACCTCACAGAAGAAGAAGTACTCAAGCGTCCGGTCATTGTTCTGATTACTCAGACAACTCAGTCCTCCTCTGTGAGTTTTGTGCATGTTCACTTCATGATCTGTACCTGTCCTGTTTAGCCTGCCTGTTCCTGTTTTTGTAAGTTTTTGCTGCCACACCAGCATTTTGTTTTTGTCGTTTAAAATAAGTTGTTTTTTTATTTTAAACTCCTGCCTCGTTCGCCTACCTGCAAATGGGTCTAAAACACAAGGATTACGTCATTAAATAGAAATCATACAAATGAGTTGTTTTTAAAAAGGAAAAATAACAATGAAAAGAAAGAAAGTAATCTTCAGAAATTTATGTAGGATGTGGCACTCTATGAGCTATTCAACCTTCAAGTAAACTGTAACATCATTAGATTTTCTAGTATGTTTTTCTATGATTATTTTGGGGGTATTTTGAACAATTTAATTTATGTTTGACGTTTGAGAGCTCAGGTAATCTCTCCCTGAATCTCCTTTAAAAAGTGTTTGTTTCCTGCTTTCCTGGTCAGACCAGGTAAACAAATAGTTAGTCATCTGACATTTTTTTCTTCATCCATGCTCACTAATTCAAACAATGCTGTCTTGCTTTGTGCTTGAGGCTGTATTCAAAACTCTGTCAAGGACAGACATATTATATCCAGGCTTTATCTTAAACGATCTTCTGAATTTTTTTCTAATGGATAATTCAGTGTAACACATTCAAAGACTTTTAATAAACAGGAAGTTATCAGCAGCTCTTTAAGATAAAAGGTCACATTCACTCTAAAAATGTGTTTATCCACAAGGTTGTTCATTATGGTTTTGGGTCATAAAATAAGTCATAAGACAGATTTTGACATAAAACTGAACTGAACTCACCACATGTCTGACAGACTCTGGACAGGTCTCCAGTCCATCACAGGGAGACAAACAAAACAAACAACCACTCACTCTCTCACTCACACCTAGAGACAGTTTAGAGTTACCAATCAGTCTAACATGCATGTTTTTGATCTGTTGAAGGAAACCGGAGTACCTGGAGAAAACCCAGGCATGCAGAGAGAGAACATGTAAACTCCAACCAGAAAGATCCCTGGACCAGGATTTGAACCAGGGTGCCCTGGACCAGGATTTGAACCAGGGTGGCCTGCTCGCTGAGAAGCAGCAGCTCTACCAACTGCACCACTGTGCCTCCCTATATTTATTATATTATTAATAATATTATATTATATTATATTAAAGTAAAGGAAGGATATTATATCTTATATTATATTATTATATTATATGTATCATTTACTTCATATTGGTATTTACTTGTAAAATGCGAGGGGAAAAAAGTAAAGAAAAACTGCAGTCAGAAAAGTTACCACTGCCAAGTTTTGAACCTGCAGCCTTCTTGCTGTGAGTCAGCAGCGCAATGATCAGGTTACCCCAGTGTCTATAAAAGATGTAACACTTGCAGTGAATGAATATTGTTAATGCAAAAGTGCTAAAGTAAAACAAAAACTGATTCATTTAAAATTTAAGCCTTGATTTGAGTCTAGATATGACTATTCGGGTCCAACTGTGTACATAGTCTGTTAGTGGACCCTTAGACTTTATTCTCAAGTTAGTTTCTGCTTCTTTTCTGCAGAAATATGAAACTGTACATTTACAGATAGAGTTTTTTATAACAGCGTATGAGAATAATCTGTCAGCAACTGGGGCAGTGGTGGTGCAGAGGTTAGAGAAGATGGGCCTGTGATAGTAAAGTTGCAGGTTCAACTCCCTAGACTGACAACATCAAAATGTGGGTGGAAAGGGTGAAATACCCACACCTGCCTCCACCCTCATTTGCCCCACCCTGTGCCCTTGAGCAAGATGTTTAACCCTCATCATCTGCTCCCAAACAGGTCTCTCTTGAAAATGAGTTATTGTGACTCAATGAGACTACCTGTATAAATCAAGGGTAAATAAAAAAATAAAGTTTTAAAATATTTTTGTGGGTGTATTCCCAGACAAAGCTTTTTGTCTAGTTATTTTGTATTGTTAATTTAATTAATTTTTATTTTATTTTTGTATTTGTGGCCCTACAAATACAAAAATAAAATAAAATTAATTGGTGGCAGGTGATCTCAGACTCTATAAAGCTTGTTTCTCAGACTCGTCCACAGAAAAGACACAACTTTCCACTATGGCCTCTGTAATGTTCATCTATTTGTTCCTCTAAAGTTCAGTGGTCATATGTCTGCATTTCAAGTCATCTTCAATCATAATGTATGTGCTTCTTGTGCTTGTTGCTTTTCACTTTGTAATTCAATAACAATTAAACCATATACACCTGAGTACACCCCCTACACTCATCTAGACCCTGGTTATCCCTACACCAATACCCAACTGCTCCAACATTTACAGTAAAACCCAATAAATGGTGCAGAATGTTGGTCTTTGTCATTCCCATACAAACATTCATGACACATTATTATGTCTCACAACTGAGACAATAATGGTGTGTCATAATTTTATCTCACATACAGTATATTTAAGTCATCTTCCCTAACTAACCCACGATGGCTCAGTGGTTAGCACTGTTGCCTCACAGCAAGAAGGTCCTGGGTTCAATCCTCCGTTGGACCTGGGGTCTTTATGTGTGGAGTTTGCATGTTCTTCCCGCGCTTGCGTGGGTTTTCTCCGGGTACTCTGGTTTCTTGCCACAGATCAAAAACATGCATGTTAGTCTGCCTTCAGGCCAAGACCTCCCTTGCAAAAGAGATCTGTGATCTCAGTGGGGTTTGCCTGGTTAAATAAAGGTTAATAAACCCTAAGCACCATCTCATAAATGCATAAACATCACTTGTTTGAAACTCTTTATACTGTAAATTAAAATTTTAAGTTATCTTCTCCTAAACATAAAACATTGCATTTTTTTTTTCCATCACTGGGAACTTGTAGTTTCAGTGTTATCCCCTTCCCTTCACTAAATGAACAAGCTGCTCTGGAGCTCCCAGCTCTGATGAGAACTCCTCTCCTAACACTTCCAACATTCTGACACGTCTGACTCACGGTTAGTTTAACACAAACACTTTCCTTCTGAACTGATTTATGGGCCTATTTAATCTTCTTTTTGACCATAGTTTAATACTACTTTATATAAACCCCCTAGATTATTCTATCCCAAATGACTTAATGTTTTCCAGAAAGGTTTGATGGCTGGCTAACAGGTTTAAAGTTTTATTCTGCAACATATAACATGAACTTTAGATTTTTGCATTAAAAAAATAAAAACTAGAAAAACAAACAAAAATCTTAGGACATCTTTGTTGCACCTGTGAGTTATGATCAGTGTGTACTGATGCACATCTTCAAGAAAGTTAAATCTACGTCTCGTTTGGGCAATCATTCTAAAACTGATGCCAGTAAAGAGCGTCTGAAAAAAACATAAAAATAGGTTTAAAAAGAACCAAGTGATCCGTGGAGATTTGGAACTGTAAAGGTCAGAACTTTATGGAGTTGCAGCAATAGATTGCTCACACATTGATTTGACAAAGCATCAGCTTGTGTTTCTTGTTTTAATACTAAGCATCGATTGACTGACCTTCGTGTGTATAAATGGACACCATCGTTAATGTGGCCAGAAATGGATTAATCCCACTTGTATCTGTTTGTCAAAGCTTTCAGAACTCCTGGCTTGTTGATCAATAGTTAGAACCACATGGGGAGGTTTCGATCCACACCACAAAGAAATAGAACAGAAGTTGCTGCTTTAGCTTCAGTCGTCTTGTTGAGTGCAAAGAGGGTTTTTTTTGTGTGGCTTTTTTGTAAATAAAAATAATTAATTTTCTGAAATTATATTTCTGTGTTGTGTATTGTAAAATGGTGCTTTGTAAAAATTTCTGACAGAAAAAAATGTAATAAATAGGAAGCATAGAAATAGAGACAGCATATCTGCTTCGAAACACACACACAAGTAACAACAAATATGAGATTAGGTTTAATTACAGTTTTTGATGAATTTTCTGACAAGAATGATTCACTTTTGTTAAAGTTTGCTTTTGTTTTGTTTTGGTTATAATGTGTATTATTAGTTATTTTTTTAATTATAAAGTACTTGTATTTATTTAGGGTGGCACGGTGGCTCAGTTGGTAGAGTTGCCACCTCTCAGCGAGCAGGTCGTTGGTACAAATCCCAGCTGGGATTCTTTCAGGGTGGCGTTTGCATGTTCTCTCTGTGAATGCGTGGGTTTCCTCCCGGTACTCCAGTTTCCTCCAACAGACCAAAAACATGCATGTTAGTCTGATTGGTAACTCTAAATTCTCCTTAGGTGTGAGTGAGAGAGTGAATGGTTGTTTGTCTCTGTGTCCCTGTGATGGACTGTCCAGGCCTGTCCAGGGTGTCCCCCACCTCTCACACAGTGATGGCTGGATATGGACACCAGTGACCACAGCAACCCGAAAAAAGAAGCAGGTAAACAATGGAGGGATAAAGTATTTAGTTTTTATCTTTATGTATATGTTTCTCTAAAATGCATTTTATGGCTGTCACTGCATTTCCTTGTTTTACCTTAAAATATATATTTTTATTGTTTTATTCTTTATTTAGGTTTAGGGTAACCCTAAAGTGTAGAGAGTGGTGGCACAGAAGTTAGAGAAGGTGGGCCTGTGATCTGAAGATTGCTGGTTCAACTCCTGGTACCAACAACATCAAAATGTGGGTGGGATTGGTGAAATACCCACACCTGTCTCCACCTTCATTCTATTATTTTGTAACTTTTTACATGTAATTTACATGCATTTAACCCTCACATTTTTTGTTTAAACCTATTATTTATGTATTTATTTATTTATTTATGTATTTGCCCCTCAAGCCAGCAATAATTTGTATACTTTGTCAAGTTAGGTGGTCAAAATGAATGTTGAGGTCAGGACCCAAAGACCCATGTCTGGTCTGAAGGAAATTGAGAAAAAGTAATCGTAGAGTGTATTGAATGGTCATTAAAGAGTTATGTGTGTTTGATGATTAAGCGATAAGGATTTTATGTGTGTCTGTCAAAGTTAAATGTAATTAAGTAATCAAAGGTTTTATGTGATCAGAATAAATAACCTTAAGAGGGCCTGACTGTAGTATTGTCTGGTTAATACTGTAGTATTACTGGTAATAGTATCTGGGTAATACTCAGGAGGCTAGGGAGGTCCAATTAGCCCATTTTGCCAGAGGACTGGAAGAGTGATACAGCCTGGGATGAAACAAAAACTTTTAGTAAAACATTGAAAATGTTGCTTTATTTAACATTACACATTACTGAAGCAGAAGAAGAACAACAAAAAAAGCTCGACTGAACATAAAGAAAAGTTTGTGAAGCAGAGAAAAGTTAAACAGTGAGGTACAGATGCTGCAACTAGGTCAAAACTATTTCTGGTTTCCTTTTTTGTGTAGAAAGGTGCTCCAGTATCACGTGAAGGACAAGAGTGTCTCAAGCTGAAACTGAATCTGAACCCAGTGTGCATTTACAGAGTTTAACAGATTTTGGTTTGCAGCAGCCACTTCCTGTCTCCTCTCATAAGGTTTGGAGACTGGGTCCAGGCGAGATGTTGGTAGATATATGTGTAGATGCTCAGAATTGGGTTGACTGAGAAGTGAAGTTTGACAGATGGTTTGGAGTGAGCTGACAGGTGGGTGAAGCAGAGGTTCCAGAGCAGGTCGAGATAATGACTAGTTTTTTCAGCAGAAATACAAAACCTTTGTGTCACAAGTCACTAAACTACACTGAGCTTAGAGTGCTACCAAACTGAGTTCCCATAATGAGCTGACAGTAAGTGGTGAACAATCTAAGGAAGATAAACTGCAGGGGATGAATACATTGAACACTGATGCTGTCCAGTACATCTACCAACACACTCTGAAGGAGATGGTGAGAACAGACAGTAAACCCATCAGAGAGTGAGAAGGAGGTGAGTCACTTGAAAGTATTACTTTACTGCTGGAAGGTACTTTCCAGAGATTGAGAATGTGGAAATTCTACATGTTCTGCTGCTATCCCTGATCACTGCAGCTCCTGATGGCAGGTGGAACCAACCTTTCACACCTGGTACTGCTCCAGTACTGATGAGAACTGGGCCAGTATTGATGTGGAACATTGTTGGATAAATAAATATCATTTCATTATCTACTTAAATAAAGTTCACACACAACGACAGGAGAAGATTTTTAACCCAGTTTACTTGCAAGGGCAGAGTTCACACACAAGCATACTCCGATGTTACATTGAAACTCCGGTCGCGAGGTCTGCGCCGGACAGTATAAAGGAAGTGATTTTTATAATGCTTATCAGACAGACACTGATGACCTTGGTCTACCAGCTTACAGACTCAGAGGCGTCAGGAGTTATGAGGTGCGCAGGCTCCTCTCCGAGAGGAAAACAACTCTCTTAACTCACACATTAATTTAACATTAGTCAGTGATAAACATCCATAAACCTTTACCTAGATTCCTCTGACAAACAGGAGCTTTTTGGTAACTCTGCAGCCCTACCTTTGTCTTACCCAGGGTATTCTAATCTTGCACCTCCATGTCTTCTCAAGCTCTGGCTTGTTGGTGTCCTCCTGAGGCCTTACTTCCTCCAATCCCATGAATCACCTCTGCAAGATCCTTATCCAGAACCATCTGCTTCTACGTTCAACCACAGAGTGGATTAATTTAAAAAGTCTCCGCCCTGCAACTCTCCAACAAAATACTACACACCTTCATCTTCAGCTCCTAAAACTCTCCATCCTCCTCTCCTCACTAACAGCTGCTTCTACCTGTAAGAAGGAAACCCTAATCATATCTTCAACAGGACTTTGTATACAGTTCTAGATGCTTATCACTTTGTCATCTCCCTGCAGATCCATCCCGAACACTTACCCATACAATAAAGTTCAATTATCTTTTTACCTGTATGCTTGAATCCTCGTCAGTCTGCCTACTCTGGAGTTTATTTTACATGACTTACATCTTGATAAAATAGCCATCCAACTCTTTAACCTTCCTACTATGTTAGGGTCCGTAGTGACCCATTTTAAATTTTAAATCATGATACTGTCTTTTAAATATTTTTTTTTGCATCAAGGCTTTTTGACTTTGTCTGGAACCTTTATTTAAATAAAAAAAAATATATATTTTTTTTCACTAAACTTAATTTTTATTTTTTATAGAACAACACGCACTTGCCGCGCTGGGGTCATTTGTGACCCAGTTATGGTATAAGACTATCAACCAATAATCAGTGTCAAAACTGAAATCATAAACACACTGTGACCTCACTAACTTTGTCATACATATGTTAGGGCCTTCTGTTTTTACCTGTTTGTCTACTTCACTGACCAAAACATCCCCATTTATCCGTACTACTTTTATTGATAAGTCCCTCATACTCTGCTCCCAAAAACTGAAAAAGTTCATCCAGCTGTAGATGCAGAGACATGTTGAGGCATGCCCATGTAGAGATGAGCCTACCTGGATAGCCATGCCCATCTTGATAGGCAGACCTAGATAGACACACCCACCTGGGTGTGTCTCTACATGGGCATGTAGAGACATGTAGAAACAGACACTCCATTTTACCTAGAGCTTGGCTGCATACCAAAATGAAGAGAAGATTCACAGTACACGAAGCTCTAGATCACATCCTTGCTGAAAATGATGCAGAGGACACACCTAGAGACACAGATGAGCCAGTTTCTGAGGAGGACGATGCTATTGAATATGAATCAGAGTACACAGACTCGTCGGATGAGGAGGGCACAGGTGCTGAAGCTGCTCCTGTAACTGAAACCTATAAATCCAAAAAGGGTAACATCACTTGGAGTGCGATTCCTCCTGTTTCACGTGGCAGGGAAGCTGCTGAAAATGTTATGAAGATGACCCCTGGGATTACAAGGTTTGCTGTGACACGAGTAAGTGACATCAAGACATGCTTTGATTTGTTTATGCCATTGTCACTAAAGAAAGTCATCATTGCTATGACAATTTTGAAGGGAAAAAAGTTCACGGTGACACTTGGAAGGACATTGATGAGGAGTGCCTGGATGCTTTTATTGGTGTTCTTCTTCTCGCTGGCGTGTACAGATCCAGCAATGAGGCCCTTACTAGTCTCTGGGATGTGTCCACAGGCAGGAGTATTTTCCGCGCAACAATGTCACTTCAGACCTTTCAAATGATCTCAAGAGTCCTCAGATTTGACAACAGAGATACTAGAGCACGGTTTGACAAGCTTGCTCCCATCAAAGACGTCTGGGATAGATGGGTGAAGCTCCTTCCACTGATGTTCAACCCAGGACCAGAGGTGACAGTGGATGAGCGTCTTCTCCCTTTCCGTGGAAAATGCCCCTTCCGGCAATACATGCCCAGTAAGCCAGGCAAATATGGCATAAAAATCTGGGCAGCCTGTGATGCGAAAACCAGCTATGCCTGGAATATACAGATTTACACAGGCAAACTTGCAGCTGGCATCCCTGAGAAGAATCAAGGAAAACGGGTAATCCTTAAAATAAATAAATATACATGGGTCAAAACTTACCCTTAACACTATAAATGTTACTATGGTTAATAATATTAAAATAACAAAATAATAAGACAAATTTATTTTAGAGATGTGTTCTAATACTTCTTAAAAAAACACTGTTTTGAGGGCATTTTTTGGCTGATTTAAGACGGGTCACAACTGACCCGTTCACATCATAAGTGCGTGCGGGATCTCGCCCCGCTAGGAAGGTTAATATGAGACAGGGTTAAAACCCAGTCTCATAGGAGCAGTCATGTGAAGCTGCTGTTTAAGGGTTGATGGCAGTGATAACCACAACCTGATTGTTCATGGAAAGTGTCCAAAAGGTACAAACTGGATTCCAAAAAAGTTGGGACACTAAACAAATTGTGAATAAAAACTGAATGCAATGATGTGGAGGTGCCAACATCTAATATTTTATTCAGAATAGAACACAAATCACAGATCAAAAGTTTAAACTGAGAGAATGTATCATTTTAAGGGAAAAATCTGTTGTTTCCAAATTTCATGGCGTCAACAAATCCCAAAAAAGTTGGGACAAGTCCATTTTTACCACTGTGTGGCATCCCCCCTTCTTCTTAAACACTCAACAGACGTCTGGGGACAGAGGAGACCAGTTTCTCAAGTTTAGAAATAGGAATGCTCTCCCATTCACGTCTAATACAGGCCTCTAACTGTTCAATCGTCTTGGGCCTTATTTGTCACACCTTCCTCTTTATGATGCGCCAAATGTTCTCTATAGGTGAAAGATCTGGACTGCAGGCTGGCCATTTCAGTACCCGGATCCTTCTCCTACGTAGCCATGATGTTGTGATTGCTGTAGAATGTGGTCTGACATTATCGTGTTGAAAAATGCAGGGTCTTCCCTGAAAGAGATTACATCTAGATGGGAGCATATGTTGTTCTAGAACCTGAACATAGTTCTCTGCATTAATGGTGCCTTTCCAGACATGCAAGCTGCTCATGCCACAAGTGCTCATGCAACCACATACCATCAGTGATGCAGGCTTCTGAACGGAGCATTGATAACTACTTGGGCTATCCTTGTCCTCTCTGGTCCGGATGACATGGTGTCCCAGTGTTCCATAAAGAACTTCAAATCGTGACTCATCTGACCACAGAACAGTCTTCCATTTTGCCACACTCCATTTTAAATGACCCCTGGCCCAGTGCAAATGTCTGAGCTTGCGGAGCTTGCTTAGAAATGGCTTCCTCTTTGCACTGTAGAGTTTCAGCTGGCAACGGCGGATGGCACGGTGGATTGTGTTCACTGACAATGCTTTCTGGAAGTATTCCTGAGCCCATTCTGGTATTTACTTGACAGTGGCATTCCTGTTTGAGGTGCAGTGACGTTTAAGGGCCTGGAGATCACGAGCATCCAGTAGAGTTTTACGGCCTTGACAGCGATTGTTCCAGATTCTCTGAATCTATTGATGATGTTATGCACGGTTGATGATGATAACTTAAAAGTCTTTGCTATTTTACGCTGGGTAACACCATTCTGGTATTGCGGCACTATCTTTCTGCGCAACAATGGTGGAATTGGTGATCCTCTTACCATCTTGGCTTCTGAGAGACACTGACACTCTGAGAAGCTCTTTTTATACCCAATCATGTTGTCAATTGACCTAATTAGTGTTAATTGGTCTTCCAGCTGTTTGTTATATGCTCAATCCCCTTTTTCCAGCCACTTATTGCTACTTGTCCCAACTTTTTTGGGATTTGTTGACACTGGGAAATTTTGAATCAACATATTTTTCCTTTAAAATGTTACATTTACTCAGATTAAACTTTTGAACTGTCATCTATGTTATATTACAAATAAAGTATTGACATTTGCCATCTCCACATCATTGCATTCAGTTTTTATTCACAATTTGTTTAGTGTCCCAACTATTTTGGAATCCAGTTTGTAAATGTAGAGGAAGGAATTTAATTTAGACATGAGTTAAACATAAGAGTAACATCGTGCAGTAGGTTCTTGTGTTTGTAGCATTGATTAATCATTAGTGACAAGCTGAACACCAAAGATGACTGATATGATAAAAGGACACCCCTTCATTACAAATACATGATTAACAATCAAATAAAACTGCTTTCTCTTAGTGATTTTTACATCAGTTTGGGATCTTTAAGTATTTCAGTGTCAGGAGAGGATGCCCACATCTCTCCACTAGAGCTGTCATTTCTAACCCAAACCCCGAGCCCAGCCCGGCCCGGCCCAACCTGGATTAGGGCCAGGCCATAATAATGTGCTTAATGTGCAGGCTGGGCCAGTGTCAGGCTTTTGATTGTGTCAGAGAACGTGTGTGGCTGACGATCCATTTATATGGTAACATGGCTTGCCATACCATCTTATATACCATCATATAATTTCCCTCTTGGATAAATAAAGTATTTTTGAATTGAATTGAATTGAATCACGAGTCACACGCTGCCATTTGACCGCGTGCTGACCGGCCTTGAGATAAAAATAAAAGTTAATTTAAGCTTCAGATGGACTACTGCCAGGCAGCGATCCATCAAAGCCCAAATGGACATTCATTCAGTCACTGCACACAATGCACATGTGCGGCTGACAACCCAAAGAGTTGAGATCCCAAAATATCCGACATGCCAGAGCACGGTCTGTGTCTGAATAATGCAGAATGCAGGCAGAAGCAGCAATTTAATGCACTTTGATGGCCATGAAAAGACAAACACCCCCTCAGATCCGATCTTCTGCCCCTTTTACTCAACATCCTCTGACCGTTAATAACTATATAAGCAGTCAAAGCTTAATTGGGATTTTTTTTTTGATTCGGACCTGTAATTACTGTTAATTTGTCCGGTCGGGTGGGGTTTGGAAATTATGGTGATGGGCTGGGGCCGGGTCAGGTCAGATTTTTTGGGCCCGAATGCAACTCTACCCTCCGCTGACATTTCAGCTCCAGCTTTACTGAAGTCAGAAAAACAACTTAGATTAAAATGTGTTTGACACGAACACTGGCCGTCAGTCCATTTCCTTAAGCGTCATTTCCTTCCTGCCATTTCTTATCTGAGAGGAATGAAATCCATTATTTTTGGTAAGATGCACTTCTGTAATAGAGGAACAACACATTTGTTGTTCAAATTTATTTGATAGGTTGCTGTTTTCATATCAAAAACATCTCAGTTTAATTTGAAAGACTATCATTAGATGTAGGAGATGACAATTACCCAATTAAAGAGTTGTTTCTGTAATTTCCTTCAAATTATCAAATCATTTCTTGTCCTATTTCCATAAAGCACAATATTCAAAACATTTGTTCTAATCAGGCTCTCACAACACTTGGCACCTGACTGAGCGCTCCACCATTGCGTTTTTCCTGCTTCATTACAGAAGTACTCTCCCCGCAGCTTGCATTAGAACATAACATGTTCTAATTTCAGCTTAATTTAGAAAATATTAGCTCAGCACAGCAGGAGGCTCAATATTCAGGATGTTCAGAAGTGCAGTTATAAAATGTGTATAACTGTCCAAAGTTGCAGTGGTGAAATGGAGTTAACGGAGCAGAACCCCCCTTTTTTTGTTTTGTTTATATATTTTTATTTTAGACCCTTTAGGCTGACAGACATTTATGAGATGTGAATAAAATCCAACAAAAACAAATCAACTTAGCAGCGCTCCTAACTTGGCAGCTCTGTCTCTGGATTTAGCAACTTTTCAGATGCCCTCAGAAACTTAAAAAAAATAAAATAAATCAACTTGAAAAAAAAAATCTTGCAACTTTAAGGTCCACCCCAGTTATTTCATAAAGCAGATGCTTGCACATGTTGCCCTGGTGGAGTCAGATTTATGTGTCTGCTGTGTGAACAGCTGAGTGAGACGCAGTGGGCTCCGTCCTGCATCTGTGCTGCAACAAGAAGGTTTCAGAAAAATAAAAGTTTTTATTTATACAGGATTTCCATCAGGACCATGATGGAATTGCACAAAAATAAATGCTGACAAATTCAGTTCAAAACTACTTTATTAACCCCAAGGTAAAATTAAATGTAATTCATCATCCTGGTTTCATTAAAGAGTTGTTCTAGATGCTGATGGCTGTGAGCAGGAAGGATCTCTTAGTGGTCTGTCTTAGAGCGGATTTGAAGAAACTGGTTGCTGACATTGATCCATCTCGGACTTGGTGGGTTTGTTAGTCTTCTTGGGCAGCAGGACCATGAACGTTGAGCAGAACTCCACCCTAAGTGATGGTCACGCCTCCCAGCAGCTTGTTGAGCTCCTCGTCATTGAGAATAGCTGGCTGGATGTTTCTTGTCTTCTTGTTGTCACGAGCCACATTTCCTACCAGCTCCAGGAATGTGGCAGTCAGGCACTCAAGCCTCCACCAGTTAAGACAATGAATGCATCTATGTCGCCTTCTTTTCAACTCATCGTGGATTTGGGGCTGTAAGTGAGGTATTATAATAATCATAATGTGTTATGTGTTGTCATCAATTTATGGTCCCATACAATGGTGAAATTGGCTCTCTGCATTTAACCCATCTACCTCCAGGTGGTGCAGTGGGCAACTATTGAAGGCACCTGGGGAGCAATTGGGGATAGGGTGTGCTGCTCAGAGACACCACGAGATGTACAATGACTAGGGATCGAACCAGGGACTTTTGGGTTCTGAGTCAGCTGCCCTGCCTCTACACCATCTCGGCCCCCATATTTGAGCTTTTGAGATGTTAATCAGCTGCTCTCCGTTGTAAAAAGCACCTTATGGTTACACATCATAACAAATGTTAAAAAAAAACTACAAATATAAAAATATATTATGTAGTCACTCAGAATCTGCTGAGTCATGGTTTTCCAGCCTGCTTATTGTGTGGAGAAAAGGGGACACATGGCAGATAGAAACACATACTAGAAACTAAGCCTCAAGGATTTTTTTTTTTACTTTTCTTTCAGCTGCTCCATTCTTCAGGGGTCACCACTGTAAGAGTAGCACTTGCTGCAGCCCCAAGATGGCCGCTGATTACCCACAGCTGATGATCGTCTACCTGATGAGCTCCCACTCTACATAAGGCTGTAGTCAAGCTCGCTGGAGCATTGATTCCTCTTTTGGTATTTATGCTTCTAGCCAGTATCACTAGAGTTTGATGAAAATACTTACCTTGTTTGTGTGTGCCTACAGTCATCCTGTCGCTTGGATCCATTCCTGTTTTGCCTTTGGTCCTGTATCTCGTTCCCTGCGCTTTGCCCTCCAGCCACTTGCCTGCCTTGAACTGCATGTTGAATTGGACCTCTCTGGAAGCCTTGGATTCACACAGAGTTTCTCTGCCAATCCACCTGTAAGGAGGAAACAAGACAACACAATACATTTCCTGTACTGCTCTCTTTGCCTGGCCATCCTGACCGTGTCTTTCCTCTTCCAGGGGCTCCAGTCACCAACGTGTGCAGGTCCTTCTCAAAAAATTAGCATATTGTGATAAAGGTCATTATTTTCCATAATGTAATGATAAAAATG
The DNA here is from genome assembly GCF_014905685.2 of Nematolebias whitei. Lineage (NCBI taxonomy): Eukaryota > Metazoa > Chordata > Actinopteri > Cyprinodontiformes > Rivulidae > Nematolebias > Nematolebias whitei. The sequence goes on from NC_056504.1 coordinate 11,224,323, forward strand.
AAACTTTCATATATTTAAGATTCATTGCACACCAACTGAAATATTTCAGGTCTTTAATTGTTTTAATGCTGATGATTATGGCATACAGCTCATGAAAACCCAAAATGCCTGTCCCAAAAAATTAGCATATCATGAAAAGGTTCTCTAAACAAGCTATTAACCTAACCATCTGAATCAACGACGTAACTCTAAACACCTGCAAAAGATTCCTGAGGCTTTTAAAAACTCCCAGCCTTGTTCATTACTCAAAACTGCAATCATGGGTAAGACTGCCGACCTGACTGCTGTCCAGAAGGCCATCATTGACACCCTCAAGCAAGAGGGTAAGACACAGAAAGAAATTGCTGAACGAATAGGCTGTTCCCAGAGTGCTGTATCACGGCACCTCAGTGGGAAGTCTGTGGGAAGGGAAAAGTGTGGCAGAAAACGCTGCACAATGAGAAGAGGTGACCGGACCGTGAGGAGGATTGTGGAGAAGGGCCGATTCCAGACCTTGGGGGACCTGCGGAAGCAGTGAACTGAGTCTGGAGTAGAAACATCCAGAGCCACCGTGCACAGGCGTGTGCAGGAAATGGGCTACAGGTGCCGCATTCCCCAGGTCAAGCCACTTTTGAACAAGAGACTGCGTCAGAAGCATCTCTCCTGGGACTGCTGCTGAGTGGTCCAAAGTTATGTTCTCTGATTACAGTAAATTTTGCATTTCCTTTGGAAATCAAGGTCCCAGAGTCTGGAGGAAGAGAGGAGACACAGAATTCACATTGCTTGAGGTCCAGTGTCAAGTTTCCACAGTCACTGGGGTGTCAAGTCATCTGCTGGTGTTGGTCCACTGTGTTTTATCAAGCGCAGGGTCAATGCAGCTAGCTATCAGGAGATTTTGGAGCACTTCATGCTTCCATCTGCTGAAAAGCTTTATGGAGATGAGGATTTCATTTTTCAGCATGACCTGGCACCTGCTCACAGTGCCAAAACCACTGGTAAATGGTTTACTGACCATGGTATTACTGTGCTCAATTGGCCTGCCAACTCTCCTGACCTGAACCCCATAGAGAACCTGTGGGATATTGTGAAGAGAAAGTTGAGAGACGCAAGACCCAACACTCTGGATGAGCTTAAGGCTGCTATCGAAGCATCCTGGGCCTCCATAACACCTCAGCAGTGCCACAGGCTGATTGTCTCCATGCCACGCCGCACTGAAGCAGTCATTCATGCAAAAGGACTCCCGACCAAGTATTGAGTGCATAACTGAACATGATTATTTGAAGGTTGTCGTTTTTTGTATTAAAAACACTTGTCTTTCATTGGTGGGATGAAATATGCTAATTTTTTGGGACAGGCATTTTGGGTTTTCATGAGCTGTATGCCATAATCATCAGTATTAAAACAATTAAAGACCTGAAATATTTCAGTTGGTGTGCAATGAATCTGAAATATATGAAAGTTTCATTTTTATCATTACATTATGGAAAATAATGACCTTTATCACAATATGCTAATTTATTGAGAAGGACCTGTATATATGTATGTAAGAACCACTGTAAATAAATAACACTGTTCACTTTCCAGCTTGAGTCTTGTGTTGTTTTGGGTCTCGTTACAAACTGGGTACCTTGAGTCTTAACAACCACTCGCATGAAGACTTGGCTTTTTTTTCATTTTTTTTTTTTCATTCAACCTTTATTTATACAGGGTAATACCATTGAGCCCCGGGGATTAATTTACAATAGAGACATGATTTCAACAAAGAGTGATGACAACAGTGGACAACAACAACAACAACAGACAATCATAAAGGATGTGCACAAAAAATGTTTAAACAAGTGAAAATAAAATGGTAATTAAAAGGATAATTAAAAGGAAAAGTAGCATAAAAACAATTCGATTGTAAGGTGGTGTAGAGAACAGGAAAATGTCTGCATTGTTTTTTGTCAGGAACTTAATAGATTTATCCACTTAGAGAGGTCAAGGTCAAGAGCTTCAGGTCTTTTTGCAAGATATTCCAGAAAACAGGAGCAGAGTAGGAGAAGGTCCTTTTGCCAAGTTCAGTCCTCACTGAGGGGACACTGCAGGTAATAATGTCCTGAGAGCGCACGCTGTAACTGCACTCACACAGTGTCATTTAGGAGGAGAAATATGAAGGTAGCAGACCAAGAAGTGATTTAATTATCAATTTTGTTGTGTATAATTACAATAGCAATGTTATAAACACAATAGCAATTATTTTTTACACTGGATGCCCTTCAAGACGCAACCACAGCCCACCAAGCTACCACAGCCCTCTATGTGGAGCAGGGAGCTGCCATCCAGTACGCCCAGGGGAGCAGATGGTGGGGGTTAAGGGCCTTGCTCAAAGTCTCAGAGTGGGGCAAATGAGGGTGGAGGTGGGTGCTTCACCTTTCCCACCCACAGTTTGATGTCAGTTCAGGGAGTTGAACCAGTGACCTTCTGATCACAGGCTCACCTTCTCTAACCTCTGTGCCACCACTCCCTGAAGCAAACTATTGTGTAAAAATAACTAGGTTATTAAATGAAAAATAAATACCTCTGAAGGCCATTCATGTAAATGTTTCTTAATCCACAGTGCATTATGTGATGACAGGTTAAAGAGACTTAATTAGAGCCTGCATGTGCGTAGAAAACCATAAGACCTGTGAGCGTGACATGCTATAAAAAAAATAGTATTGTATATTGTGGAGCTCCAAATGGAGGCTTGATTTTCTCATGTGTTTTTGGTAAAGTCTCATTGTTGTGTAGCAGGAAGGTTTCTGCAGCTCATTTGTGTTTATTTGCTAAATTCATTCATGCTGTACAATGTTAAATACCAGAAATGCCAATCAAGCTGCATATTTGGAGGCAGTTTTATCTTCCGCTACTGAAAGGTGAACGGGGTGATGATGGTTTTGTCCATGTTTGTGTATGTCTGTTACAGAAATATCTTATGGACTGGATTACTTTATTCAGACTTATAGTTCAAAGTCACTGAATGAAGATCTAAAACTGACAATCTTATGTAGTCAACCCAACTCAACACAGCCACCAGCTGTAGATGAGTCTATTGGTCCTAACTGTGCAAGATCTTTGGTTAAAACTTTGACATCACCTTTGAGTCAACCATATTAGTCTGTTAGCAAAATATCTCAGAAACACAGTTTGGATTCTCATGAAACATTCAGAAAATATTCCAGTAATTCTCAGTCGGGTCACCTGGACAGTTTATTTTTTATAGATTCAATGTACAAATGTATGTAAATTTGCAACTGATTAGCTTTTGGAGTAAAACCAAATCAAAATGGCTGTTACAGACAATCAGCATTACCCAATAAATGTATTATTATTATTATTATTATTATTATTATTATTATTATTATTATTATTATTATTATTATTATTATTATTATTATTATTATGCATTCAATTCAGTTTATTTATATATTATTATAGGTATTTGATAGGTTTTTAACTTTCGAAGTGAAGGCCAGATAAATGCCATCCAGTGAAAGTGAAAGACTGCAAATTAATTCCTAAGATGCTCATGTCCAAAAACTACAACTTCTGTCTTCTCCCAGTTAAAAAGTAGAAAATTAAGGATCATCCATGTTTTATGTTTTTAAGGCATGTTTGTAACTTAAATAACTGATTGAATTAATTGGGTTTAATGGCCAAAAATAACTGAGTATCATCAGCATAACAATGAAAATTCCTGTAAAAAATGTATTTATAATTTTTTTTTTTTCAAATCATCTGGAGAAGTAGCAAACTGAAAATATTAACAGAAATGAAAAAAAAAAAACGAATTGGGTAAATAGTAAAAAGGGCATGTCAGTGTTTCTGATCTGGCACCCTTTTAATAGAATAAACTATTTCTATGGTTTAAGCCCAACATTTAGTCACACAGAGCTGTGCATTTAATGAAGACCAGCAGCCTCGCAGTGATTTGAAACTGGTTTCAGTTAACTTTCAGATTTATCTTGTTGTCTGACAATAAAAACAGAAACTATGTAAATGAGAGCAGCTTTATTGGGAGTTCGGCTGTAATATATGATATAATATGTGCGAACAGAGAGTAGGAGAAAGTCAAACAGATGTAAAGAGCTGGCACAAAGCAGAATGTAAATAGCTTGTGATGGCGTCATGAATATGATAATTAGTGTGTGAAGCCAACTAGTGTTGTTTTGCAATTTTTAGCTACATTCACGTGGAAACAGTTGGCAACACTTAGAGCTAAGGCCTCAATGAACAAAGAAAACCTCAAAAACACACACAACACAAACATTCTTACTAACTAAATATTAAATGTTTACTCCTAAAGGGCTCACAACCAAAATTGCTTAAATCTAAATATGGTATATGGATTATAATGTTTTTAACTTTTGTTAAAATTTTATGAGCTTTAGACAGTAAATCTGAGAACTTATCCCTCATTTGAAAAACCCGACTGCTCACAACAAGTCCTATGTCATCATTACTTTTTATTATTTTACAGCAGTTCTTGAACAAAGTGTAACTTTTAGGTTAAAGGGACAGATCAGATCTTTTGAAGTGGTGTGCTGTAGAACGTTTATGAGCAATTAGTATCTTACCTGCTGTAAAAAGCTCCTTAAATGACTTCAGCTAGGAAAACCTGGATTTAAAACTAACAGCTTGTCTGAGTAGGCCCAAGAGCAAAGTGGATTGTAGCTATCTTAAAACAACTCTAATTTCACATTTTCAGGTATTTTCATGGAGATTTATGGTTATTTGCATCATTAATGGCATGACAGCAGCAGCTAGCTGTATCACTGCTAGCTTTTTTTTTCCAAGAAACAACTGTATAATGGTAAAACTGATGGGGATGGAATAGTTTTAAACTATTGTTGGTATAAATTGTAAAATTCTTGTTTCTGGAGTTATTTTGTGCTTCTGTTGATACGCCGTATTGTTTTACATAATTAGTGTTTAGCGTATATCTTAAATCTTTTAGCATACCGTTTGGTGTTTGTTTAGCATATTTCTTATTTTATATCTTAGATCCTTATTTAATGTTTCTTTTTACACCTTATATTTAGCTATTTTTGGGGTATAACTGAGACCTTGAGTACACAATTTTGTTTCACCTCATGTATCACATGACATGGTAATGACAATAAAATTGACTTGAAGTTGAACTTGAACTTATTATATAGTAGCAGCAGGTCGTTTTGGTCTAGGTCCTGATCAGACAAGATGTTTGCTCATCAAATTGGTTAGAGTTAAACTTTATTTCCCCAAAGTGAGGTTGTTTAAAGAGCTATCGACAGCAAATACAGTATTTTATTTCCACAGAAACTCACATCTGAAGATCTAAACTGTTCAGTTCAAAGACAAAGTGAATCAACCTGTTTCAGAAAAAGGTACTAATCAAATACCTGAGAGGTATGAGTTGTTATAGGAAGATTAAAATCACAAAAGGAACCAAGTTTTTTCTTTTTTAATCATGATTTTCAATGATTTTAGACATCAAAGCAGAGCACTGAGAAGGAGCAGGACACGAGACCAGGATGCAAGATGAGTGAAGTGTATTTACAGAGACAATCAGGGAGCTGTGTACAGGGGTAAGGTCTGGAAAGGAAGAGCAACAGGTTAGTATATTTCCACAGAGAACTCTGAGATTCTTTTCAATGTTGCCAGGTGTGTCCATGGGGAGATGGGTAGGTGTTTCCAGGTAGATAGAGGGCCAGATGGGTTAGATGTCAGTTGAAGGCAGGCAGGCGGCAACGGTTCCTTAGACTGAGCACAGCTTGAGGACTTAGAGAACACAGGTGAGTTCCTGGTTTGGTTTGTCAGGATGAGGGTTACAACTAGAAAGACACAAGGAAACGTAGTCATAGACGATTCACAGAGAGATACCAGGAGCTGTCAGTCATACCAGATGGCATGTAATGTTGCAGCGTCAGGTAAAACACTTTCACTGGCGTAAGTCCACCAGCGGCTTGTCAACAGGATTGGTCATGGGTGTGGTATGGTGGTGGTGGTGGTGGTGGTGTGTGTGTGTGTGTG
>NC_056504.1:11230434-11239332 GCF_014905685.2 Nematolebias whitei
GGGGGGGGGGGGGGGGGGGGGGGGGGGGGGGGGGGGGGGGCTGCTGAAGAATCTGTCCAGATGATCTGACTTAACAACAAAGTTCATGCTCAATCATCCAGATTACAAATCCAATAATTCTTAGTCGGGTCATCTAACTTTTTTTGATTTATTTACCTGGATGACTGAGAATGCATCAGAACTGGAATCCCTTTTTTTGTTTGTCACATTTTCTGTTCATTTCCACTTAAACTATTAACTTTCACACACTGCATGCCTGACCACTGTGTTCTTCTGCTTTTAAATTTGTTTTTACTATAAGTTTTTGTTTCTGCTTTAAGTGGTTTGTTCATTTTTCATATTTTTGAAATTATTGCAAATGCCCAACTGTTATTTTCATTCATTTTTTGAAGGGTTTCTGTTGCCTTGGTAAGATCAAAGGATAAAGTCAATTGTATTCTTTTTATATTTCAGCTCTTTATTGTTCTTTATATTTCCTGTTCAGTTTAAACACTTCCAATGGCAGGACTTAAATCTTCTGGATTTAAACAATAAGACATTGCCACCGTACAAAAGTCCTATAACTATAAAATATATTTTTAAGCTTCTTTTTTGACAGTATTTTAGTTAACTTGGGTCATCACACACACACACAAATCAATCTAGTTCCAACAACAAATGTTTCTAAGTAGGGCAGATATTTTAAGTGTACACTTTTCCTACCAATAAATGTTTCTGAACAAAAACAGGCAAGAGAGTTGTGTCAGCCAAGCTGTTGTGAGATCAGCTGAAATCCTTCAGGAGCGAATTTCTCGAAGACAATGAACACTTTGTGTGCTGCCTCACAAGAATGAGCCTCGAAGTAGGATTATCTGGTTATCTGCTTTTTGCCCCTGATATCTGCTGTCTCTGACTCTTCTGATGCGAGAGGCTGGAAAACATGAAGCGATGATGGTACACAAGCGCGAGAAGATTTTCATTCTGCCACCAGAGCAAAATGACAAATAAATATATAAATAAAATACAGGAAGAAAGGGAGATTTCTGATGCTTAGAGAGAAATTTAGCCTTTAAATCCTCTCTGCTGGAAATAAAACGGAAATAACTGGTTAAAGGCAGTGAAACAAAACTATCTGTGCTGTCCACTGATATTTGTAAACTAAATGTGTACGATTCAATATCTGAAAATATTATTCGCAGCAAGCTCCACTGTGTTATATTTATATATGTGTTCAAGTAAGTCGCAGTCACAAAGACACGTCTGGATCCATTATCTGGACCATGTTTACATGGAAAAACTTCTCCCTGATAAAAGAAAAAAGAAGAAGAAAGCTGCCAACACTGTGTCCTAAATTTCACCGGGCCTTGACAGGTTGATGTCGTATTTACTGTGTGAAATATAATGCAATGAGATGTGGCTATTAGAATGGCTGTAGCTCTTTTTGATCAGAGCCCTCTGCAGCGCAGAGCTGTCAGCAGACTTCCATGAGTTTTTTTATTGGCTCCGAGATGCACGGCTCATCAGGGAGCAGGGGTAACAGAGAGATGGATGCTGTGGGATTCACGTGCACCGCGCCAACACTGACAAACTCAGTGGGTCTGTATGTTACCGCTGTGTTGCTTTAGTTGTTTGACAAGTCTTCCCTTAGTGTAAATAGTGATCAATGCACACTACACCTGCTTCCAGAACTTTTGAAGATGGGATACAAAATAAAATGTAGGGAAAAAATACGTGTTTCACCTGAAAGCTGAAAAGTCAAGGTTTTCATACTGATAAATAAACTGTGTTCCAGCAATTATCATCATTATTACTATTATTATTTTAATGATTGGTCTCTTCAGATTTCCAAAATCAAATATCCCATTATTAACCATTTGTCATATACAGTAGATGGCTTGGTTTTTATTTGCCTAACCATTAAAAACTTCAATGTTTCATGACTTTAATTGGTGATATATGATGTATCTGTGCTGCTGATCTCACGCTGCTGATCTCATGCTGCTGATTATCCATGCTGCTGAGCTCATGCTGCTGATTATCCATGCTGCTGTATTCATTCATACCCATCTACTCACTACAGACTCATGTTCGGTCTGCTGTTTTATATACCATATTACTGTATTTTACATTATTATTGTTTGGCGGATCTCTTAGATCATTTAGCATATTGTTAAGTGTTAGTTTGGCGTGTATCTTATTGTATATCTTAGATCCTTATATACTGTTTATATTTTATATTTTATATTTTTGCTATATTTGAGTGTAAATGGGACCTTGGATATGCAATTTTGTTCCATCTCCTGTACCACATGTGATGCAAATGACAATAAAGAACCTTGACCTTGAACTTTCCAAACAGTAATGTTCTCAGAATATTTTTGTTTGTGTTAATATATTTTCCAACTATCTTCTATTTAAAAAGGAGGAAATATTTCAATTCCAGTGAATGACTTTGCAGGAGGCAAATTTGCAGCAAGGTGACTCATAAACTGCACATGAACTTAAAAGGTAAAAACTTGTTTTAGATAAAATAAGGGTCATCTGTAACTGGTATTTTGTCATTTGTTCGGCAAAGCCCAAGTGTAAAAAACACCTGGAAACTCATACAGTTTGACCAAATATTGCATTTCTAAGCATGTCACCACATAGCAGACAACGACAACAAAGCTGCACCTTCCATTTCCTTCGGGATATTGGCCGGAGAAAAATGAGAACATAGGCTGAACTAAACAATAATGAAATAACTGACGTTTTCTCCGGGCTGGATCCAGCTCTATTGTGCAGGCTGACATTGACAAAAGCCCCCAAGCTTTCCTATAAGAAGAGCCTCCGTACCTTACAGCCTGCTGATGACTGTGCCCTTTCTTCCCCTTCTCCCCATTGTGTCCAATCACATAGATTCGATTTAAAGCCTTTTAAAATGCTTCAAACTTTTATTGCACTGCTCACTGAACAGAACCCCCTTGAAATGAAATACTGGAGAAACATGGGAGATGTACAGTACCTTATTTGAAACTTTTATTCACTTATAATTTTGTAGATGCTAAATGCAGTAAGATGCTTTCTTTTTCTTTCTTTTTCCTTTTTTTGTTCTGTTTTACTTTGAAACGTTTTTGCTGAAGGTGTTCAGAGGCACTTTTAAATGTATTGAGAAATGGGAAGTCAGGTTTTGCAGTATAACATACTAGTTTGTAAATTGTGCAGCTTAAACAAAAACTGACACACACACACACACGCACACATAATATATAATACATTTTCACTTTAAATCATTTCATCCTCCTTAGTTTGCAGGAAGCAGCAGTGATGAGAAAAACCTCGAGTTAAGTTGTTCATGAAGCAGATTCTCTCACCGTGCTGAAGCAAAGTGCACAATGATGAGTACAATGTTTTAGTTTGAATCATTTACTTTGTGTTATTATAAAGGTGTATGATGAGTTGTAGGGGAGGCTGGACACTAAGAGGGTGAGAAGGATGTACCGATTGGCAAGGCAGAAAGATCAGGCTGGAAAGGATGTGCATCAAGTTAGGCTTGTTAAAGATAGGAATGTAACGTTCTAACAAGTGAGAAGAGTGTGACGGGAAGATGGAAGGAGTACTTTGAGGAGCTAATGAATGAAGAGAATGAAAGAAAAAGAAGAGTAGAGGTCATAGAAGCTGTGGACCAGGAAGTGGAAAAGATTAGTGAGGGTGAAGTTCAGAAAGCTCTGAAAAGAATGAAGAACAAAAAGGCAGTATGACCTGATGACATACCCGTAGAGGTTTGGAAATGTCTTGCAGAGATAACAGTAAGATTTTTGACTCAAATATTCAATGGCATTTTGAAGGTGAGAAAATGTTTGAGGAATGGAGAAGTGTGCTGGTGCCCATTTTTAGGAACAAGGGTGATGTACAGTAGTAGCAACTACAAGGAAATGCATTTGTTAATTATTATTTATTTATTAATCTTTATTTAACCAGGCAAATCTCATTGAGATCACAGATCACTTTTGCAAGGGAGGCCTAGGCCTGAAGGCAGCCTAACACATGTTTTTGGTCTGTTGGAGGAAACCGGAGTACATGAAGAAAACCCACGCAAGCAAGAGAAGAACATTCAAACTCCACACAGAAAGATCCCAGGTCCAACCGGATAATGAACCCAGGACTTTCTTGCTGTGAGGCAACTGTGCTAACCACTGAGCCCAATTATTAATTAAGTTGATGAGCCACATGATGAAAATCTGGGAGAGAATTGTGGAAGCAAGACTTAATCAAGAGGTGACTGTGAGCAGCAGTATGGTTTCATGCCAAGAAAGAGCACCACAGATGCCATCTTTGCATTGAGAATGTTGATGGAGAAGTACAGAGAGGGTCAGAAAGAACTCTATTGGGTCTTTGTGGATTTAGAAAAAACATATGACAGGGTGCCGAGGGAGGAGGTGTGGTATTGTATGAGGAAATCCGGAGTGGCAGAGAAGTGTGTTAGACTGGTACAGGACATGTATGAGGACAGTAGTACAGTGATGAGATGTGCTGTAGGAGTGACAGATAGCTTCAAGATGGAAGTGAGAGTGCATCAAGGATCGGCTTTGAGCCCCTTCTTGTTTACTCTGGTGATGGACTGACTAACAGATGAGGTCAGACAGGAATCCTCGTGGATTATGATGTTTGCAGATGACATTGTGATCTGTGGTGAGAACAGGGAACAGGTGGAAGAGATCTTGGAGAGGTGGAGGTATGCACTTGAAAGAAGATTCAGTCATAGTAAGACAGAGAACATGTGTGTGAATGAAAGGGAGGCCGGTGGAACAGTGAGGATACAAGGAGCAAAGGTCACAAAGGTGCAGGACTTCAAGTAATTGGGGTTCACTGTCCAGGAAGATGGGGAGTGTAGTAAAAAGGTGAAAAAGAGAGTCCAGGCAGGATGGAGTGGATAGACAAAGTTTCAGGAGTGATTGGTGACAAAAGAGTATCAACAAAGATCAAAGGAAAAGTTGAAAAGGCAGTGGTAAGACCAGCTATATTGTATGGTCTGGAGACAGTGGCAATGACAAAATGACAGGAGAAAAAAGTGGAAGTTGCAGAAATGGAGATGTTGAGGTTCTCCTTAGGAGTGAAAAGGATGGATAAGATTAGGAATGAGATCATCAGATGTACAGCACAGGTTAAACAACTGGGAGATAAATTTAGATGGTTTGGACATGTCCAGAGGAGGGACAGTGGGTATAATGGTAGAAGGATGTTAGAAATGCAGCTGCCAGAAAAAAATATAAAGAGAAGATATATGGATGCAGTTAAAGAGGACATGGAGGTAGCTGGAGTGAGGACAGAGTGAGATGGAGAAGGATGACTCACTGTGGTGACTCCTGAAGAGGGAAAAGCTGAAAGAATGGTAAATGGACTGTACTTATATAGCACCTTTCTATCTTATTTCAAGATACTCAAAGCACTTTACACTACAATCTGTGTCCTCATTTACCCATTCACACAACACTCTACTAGACAAAGCTAATTGAACAAATCATTCTAAATAGACTAATCAGAGCTTTTAGATCACATTCATACACTGATGGGACACACATCAGAGGCTATGAGGGGTTCAGTGTCTTGCCCAGGGACACTTCGACATGTGACTGCTGGTGGATTCAAACCCCCAACTCTCGCATTGGAGAACGACTGCTCTAACCACTCAGTCACAGCCGAAGAAGAAAGAAAATGAAGAAAGAAGAAGAATTATAAAGCCTAAAATAAGCTGGTGATATCTACCTTTACTCCGTGGCACATGTATTGAATTTAGGGCACAGTACTATTGATATATAAATTATAGAAGAAAACAAAATTAAATAAAACATTGTTGGTTGTTGTTAAGCATACGTTTAGCTGTGAAAATATGTTATTGTGTCTCATCTTAGCATTCTGACCAGCCCATTTGCACAAAGAAGGGCTGACAAATCATCAATCCATCCATCCATCCATCCATCCATCCATCCATCCATCCATCCATCCATCCATCCATCCATCCATCCTTCTTGTACACCACTCTATTATTTTTATATTCTCTGTTTTTTTATATCTTGTGTGATTCCTTGTGTATGTTTCTTTGTACTGAAACTCTGGCACAACAATTTCCTGTGGAATCATTAAAGTTCTATCTTATCTTATCTTATCTTATCTTGTCTCATATTATCCATCCATTCATCTTTCGCCATTTTCTTTTCGGGAATCTGTTGCTTATCTCCAGCATTCACTGCGAAGGATATGGGAGACACCTTGGACTGGTTGAACAAGTCCTTCACAGGGGTACAAAGAGACAGAGACAAATAACTCTTTTTACTCTCACTCACACCTCAGGACAATTTAGAGTTGATCCTAACATGGATGTTTTTGGATTCTGGTGAAAAACCCATATAAGCACAGGGAGAACATTCAAACTCCATCCAGACTGGATAGGACAGAATCCTACATCCTTTTCATTTTGAGGTGACAGCTCTAACCACTGCTCCATTGGGCGGCCCAGCTGAAAAATCTTATGTGAGAAATCATCTGGTCTGTGGTCTTTTCATTCTGTATGTTGACACACTGACAGTAATCTAACAAATTTAAGATACACGAGGAACAAGATTGGATATGTCATGATAAAATTCACCCCTTTATCACAATGCTATATATTTAGTTTGAGATATGATTTAACACATATCAGCTTGATGCAATCCAATACAATGAAGTAAACAAATAATTCTATGAACTTTAATGAGAGTAATTTTTAATGGTTTTTTTAATAAGCCAAATAAAAAATTGAACATTTTCATAACATCTGGCTCATTACAAACAAAATAATAAGGCATAGTCTGACATTACAATCTGTCAGATGACAGATGTACTCAATACTCAGTCAATAACTCATCAGTGATCTGTTCTGTGCCTAAATATTTAACCAGTGATGTTGCACACCTTTTCAGGGAGTTTGCTGCTATTTAGCCTTGAACTCCCTGAAGTACTTTTCCCAAACAGAAGCTGCTGCTACTGTTGAAAGAAATCTACACTGCAGAAAGGGCTCCAGAACAAATTCAACATAAATCCAACATTCATTAAACAAATGGTATTACACAGTTTCAGTGTATTTGCATTGGATTTGCAGTTGACGTTTGTGAAAATAAACTTATTTGCATAATCTTCAACAAACGTGCCAGTAAAAACTGATGCACCTTGATTCCATCTTTAAATTGCATCTATCCCTGGTTGGAGCTCCTTTGCACCAGATGAGGACTCCACTGTTCTCTCCATGATCTACATGGCTTATGTGACAACTTTTTTCGGTGTGAAGGCAATTATGATGTTGCTTTGTTTAAGGTAATTTCCAGGCAAGTCCTGCTATTTTCTTTCCTTTATCTTCACCAAGGATACACCCTCCCTGGCACAACTCTCTTGGACCATATCAGGATTCAATTACACACCCAAAAAATCCTGCCATGTTATGACTCCAGGACTGCCAAAGGTAAATCATCATTAGTTGGTTTCCATGATCTTGTCATGACCACAGTCATAGCCTGGGCATTAGTGATCAGTTCTACTTCTAATTGTCAGCAACCAAGCCATGTATAATAGGGAGCCCAATGCATTTTAAATACACGCTTGAAGATCTCACCAAGATCTACTTTCTCCCTGATTGCTTTTAGACCATAGTGGGGCTATCATTCAGTGTGAGGAGGGCATTAATTGACCAATGCACTCATATTGTGTCCATGTATTGGTATGAACAAGTTAATTTGAACTTTACATGTTTCCACATGTAAAATAAGCAGAAAAATGAATATTAGGAAATGAAAACAACCTTTTGAGGAATGTCAGCTTGGATTTCCTGGATTAGCATTTGAGGTAATGGTGTAGCGTGACTGAGGCTGTGTTTATGACCATGGGAAGGTAATTAATTAAAAACCTTTACAGCATGCCTTTCTCGTCTCCTAACACCTACTCTGATGCATGGTTGTGAAGACAGGGGTCATCTGAACAGATCGTGTCTGCAAGCTTATTTAATAGAGACTGCTTGTGTATCAGCTCTTCACAGTCTTGCCTCTTTTGCAAAACTCTGGATCGCATTCCTTAACAGTCTCCGTCCTTCCCCACTTAAGATTCATCCCATTAAAGTCCAGAACAGTCAATTTACCAGCGTGCTTTAATAGATGAGTCAGGGAGGCAGGACTTGGCGGGATATTGGAACTGATTATGCTCTTGTTCTATTCATTTGCACAAACCCTGGTTAATTGACTCCTGAGCAGCGATGCATCGGACGAACTCTATCTGCTGCCAGATTCATCCTGACCTCGCTCACAGCAGGGGACACCAGAGCTGCACTTGTTTAAGTAATTCGTTTGTTTTGCAGCATTACTGTGTAAAACAGAGGTAGTTAGGGAAAAAAAAAAACAGGGAAAAGCATTTTCTCAGCTACACAGATATGCAACAGGAAGATGTGAGCAGCAGCAGAAAACCGAAGCTGTTTAATAAACATGCCTAATACAATCAGCAGCTGATTCTGTGCAGAACACTCTTTACTCAACAGTCAATGACAATTTTTCCCTTTTTAGAAGTCATTTCAAATAAATCTCTACCGTCACCCTTCAAAGTGAGTCCAAAGTGAAAGTCTTTTTGAAGAATGTTTGAAGAAGGTAATTGCATTTTCTGGTTTTGTTCAATTTGACCAGGTCAACCAATGTATCACCATGTTCCTTTTCTAAATGGTCTCATCTGAGCAAGTAGAAAAAAGACCTTGGCTTCAAGTTTTAATGCGTAATTTAGTCCACCTTTGATCAAAGTGATCTAAAGTGTGAAAAGCACTGCATGATAGTCAAATTATTTCACGTCACCACAGTCTTTTAAACTGAAGATAAAAATCAATTTATATTTTTGAAGTTTATGTAATGTTTATTATTTAAAAAAATCATA
>NC_056504.1:11249332-11259286 GCF_014905685.2 Nematolebias whitei
ATATATATATATATATATATGCATTACATCAACTGGATATTATTTCAGTTTATATGTCTGAAAACAATTTCCATTACTTTTTCTTTATCTCAGGTAAATACATTGTAAAAAATTCTGTTTACTGTAAAATGTCACAGTGCTGAACAATGTGAAAAACATTTCCCTTAAATAATAATTAATTTTAAAAAATCCCATTGTTTTGTCACATAAAGAATTTAAACTTATGGAAGTCAAATTCCTCAGCTCTATTTTATTTGGCCATTTTGTAGCTATGTGAGGAACATCCTCCACCTTTCTTATGTTGAAAGGCAGAACATGATCCATGTCATATTAGCTGAGATGAACTACAAGAACATAAGGACACTTTGTAAATAATTGATTTGAAAAAGAAACATCAGATGTGGGCATTCCAAAACTACAACCATCAGTGTCAGCAGGTGATGTATGGAAACCCAGTTAAGAGCCCATTTTCCTCTCATTCCACTGGGAGGGGAGAAGCTGCAGTAAATAAGCACTATAATGCCAAAGGGAAACAGGAAAAGAATGGAGAGAATTAAAGCAAAGAAAATCCTCCTTTTTTCTAGCCTTTCTCTTTTTCTGACTCATTCTTACAATACCTCATGTATTCATCCTCTCCTGCTAACTTCTCGCGCCCCACAATCGTTCCGCTATATATCTCAATTTCTTTTGCTTTCTCCTCCTCTCAATCCTGCTTCTTTCATTCCTGCATGCCTCATGGATGATAGCTGAAAAGAAGGTGGAATTGGATGCCTCCCTTGCAGAGCTTTCCTTTGAGACTTGTAGGAGATTGTGTTTTGCTGGAGTGAGTCGTTACAGCTCACTGGCTCGCCGTCATCCAAAGCATCAGCTGTCAGTCATGGCCAGCCACAGGTATGGGCCTTAAGAGTGTGAAATACTTAGGGCAACAAAAATGTTTGTACCATCCTTAAGTATATACACTCGAACATAAAAACTTCTGTTTCTTTTTCAGAGGAGATTCTTATCTTTCACTGACCTTACATTATACATTTTATTATTGTTCTAATATCACAATTAATGTGCTGTTTACATCAATCTAAATGGGACTGAAATTAATAAAATAATGTAGAAACATGATACCGCATGCTCCTCAAGGCGGTTCCCATGTTTAATTACAGTTATCTAGATTATGAGTCATTTAAAAGATGTATGTGTTATAACGATGCTCTTACAAACTGCTGTGAAATTCTACCGTTCTGGAAGGTCCTGGAAGGTACATTTGTTTTGTTTTCAGCTAGTCCTTTGTGGGTGGAGTGCTGGACAGTTGGCATCATTGCCTTTTCAGGCAAATGGTAAATGGTAAATGGACTGTACTTATATAGCGCCTTTCTATCTTATTTCAAGATACTCAAAGCCCTTCACACTACAATCTGTGTCCTCATTTACCCATTCATACAGCACTCTACTAGATCTCTACAAAGCTAATGGAAAAAAAATCATTCTAATGAGACTAATCAGTGCTTTAGATCACATTCATACACTGATGGGACACACATCAGAGGCTATGAGGGGTTCAGTGTCTTGCCCAGGGACACTTCAGCATGTGACTGCTGGTGGATTCGAACCCCCAGCTCTCGCATTGGAGGACGACTGCTCTAACCACTCAGTCACAGCCGCCCCTTCAACACCAAATTCAAAATTCAACACCACTTCTGACACATTATAACAGCCATCAGAGAGAAAACATTGAAGGACTGTGTTGTAGTCTAGGAATGAGATCCCTTCAGTTCCTTCATATCATCTACTTCATCTACTGAGTCACAAGCACAGATAGCATCTGATTTGTGACAATTCTATTTTTTTCTATTTTTTTCTCCTTCAGCTCTATACAGCAAAGCAGCAGAGGGTTTAATCCCTTACCACAGGTGGAAAACACTCCCCTTCTTATCTCCTCCTCTTTCAGCTCCTCTGGAAAGGATGGACAGGGCTGCTGTTGAAGGCAGCCAAACCAGGTCAAAGGTGGCTGGATGGAATAAACCATTTATGAAAGACTGTTCTTCTGCTGAAGTAAAGCTGATGTAAGGAAGGTCAGCATGTAGGCTTTGCCCTTCCTTAGCTTCAGCCAAAGCTTGTTCTCTATTCACTCCCTTACCCCATGGAGGCCCTCTGCTAGCTTATCTCACCACAACTGGCAAGAATGTAAGAATTCAGTGCCAAAGAGAATCAAGATGGAAGTTTAAATGATGTTTGAGAATTACCGTAATGCCTTACTTTGCTTTATCTTTGAGTTGTTGGTTTTTTTTTTTCATTCTCTATCTGGTGTTTCTCTCTGTCCCTGTTACTTTTGTCTCCCTCTGTTCTTTCATACATTTGACCAAATCCACAAATTAAAGCCACCTGCCTAAAGTTGTGTGTATTTTAGATGACCTTTTGTCCAGACTGTTTCTGCTTTGATACCTCATACAAATTAAAATGCTAAATAAAATTACAACAATTAACAAAATGTATTTTGGATCAGCTCTTTACCCTCACTAGGGTCCTCGAGGGGTCATGGGAGTTTGTCCATCCAGTCTACATGTGTTTTGTGGACTTGGAGAAGGCATTTCACAGTATACCTCGGGGTACACTGTGGGGGGTGCTCCGTGAGTATGGGATTGGAGGCCCATCGCTATGGGCTGTTCAGTTCCTGTGCAAACGGTTCGAGAGTTTGGTTCACATTGGCGGTAGTAAGTTGGACCCCTTCAGGGTGGGAGATGGACTCCACCAGGGCTGCCCGTTGTACCTGTTCATAACTTTTATGGACAGATTTTCTCTGTGCAGCCAGGGGGCGGAAGGTTTCCGGTTCGGTGACCTCAGGAGTCCAGCTCTGCTCTTTGCAGACGATGTGGCCTTGTTGGCGTCATCATTCCGTGATCTTCAGCTCTCATTGGAGCGGTTCACAGCCGAGTGTGAAGCAGCTGGGCTGAGAATCAGCACCTCCAAATCTGAGGCCATGGTCCTGAACCGGAAAAAGGTGGATTACTCTCTTCAGGTCGAGGGTGAGGTTCTGCCTAAAGTGGAGGAGTTCAAGTATCTCGGGGTTTTGTTCATGAGTGAGGGAAGAATGGAGGGTGAGATTAACAAGTTGATTGATGCAGCATGTGCAGTATTGTGGACTCTGTACCGGTCAGTTGTGGTGAAGAGAGATCTGAGCTGTAAGACAAAGCTCTCTGTTTACCGGTTGGTCTATGTTCCTACCCTCACCTATGGTCATGAACTCTGGGTAGTGACCGAAAGAATGAAATTGCAGACACAGGCGGTTGAACTGAGTTTCCTCCACAGGGTAGCTGGACTCTCCCTTAGAGATAGGGTGAGAGTTCAGTTATTCAGGAGAGACTTGGAGTAGAACCGCTACTCCTCCACATAAAGAGGAGCCAGTTGAGGTGGTTCAGGCATTTGGTAAGGATGCTCACTGGGCGACTCCCTAGGGAGGTGCTTCAGGCATGTCCGACTGAGAGGAGAGCCTGGGGAAGACCCAGGACACGCTGGAGAGACTTTGTCGCTCAGTAGGCCTGGGAACATCTTGGAATCCTCCCAGAAGAGCTGGAAGAGGTGGCTGTGGAAAGAGATGTCTGGGCCTCCCTGCTCAAGCTGCTGCCCCCACGACCTGACTACAGAATTTGCAAAAGATAATGGATGGATGGATGGAACAAAATTTTCTACAGATGCTGTAATTTGTCCACCACTCAGAACAGCTTTAATCCTGCTCCTACATTTTTTAAAAAAGAAGTTTTTCTAAAGCTTTAATCAATCAAAGAGCAACATAAATCTGGTCATCAATTCACATTATAAATGATGTTAAAGTATCAGTACTGATCATTTAGCCTTTTTTTAATGCACTGTCACAAAAGTATATTTCAAGAATCCCAAATTAAAGCTTGACTGCTATGGTGTCTGTTGTTTGTGAGGTTTTAACGATTCTCTGTGCAGTATCTGGATTTGTAGGAAACTTTAGCAAGCATGACCATGGGGCTGTGATAGCTCAGTTGTCAGTGCCATAGTCTCGTATCCTTGAGGTTGCTGGTTCAAGCCCATTTTGCATCAGGAAGGGTCTCCCATGTAAAAAAAAAATATTTCATGTGAGTTTGCTTGCTATGATGACCTGTGGAGAAAAGAGGAGTTGGAAGAAACTTGTTTTTAACAAGAGAAAATTCTTCATCTCCTGCCAGACTCCTTTATCTGTGGCCAAATTTTAAACATGTTCTTTACTTGTTCATTGCTTTGATAGACACGGGATTCATCCAATTATAAATATATATTTTTAAAGCGTCTACATTTTTTCAGTCTCCTAAAAAGAACAAGCCTGCTTGTGTTTTGCTTTAACCATGTGGGATAATTGATTGGGAGTTTGGAAAGGGATTGGAATTAAACTGTGTTTATGTGTTTGCTTTATGGCCAACATCTGAGAACATTCTTAATGTAAATTGATGAATCTCATGAAGACCCACAAATATTCAGGGTCTTCTTTACTCACTGTTCTTACTTGCACTTGATATTGAAGTGATGATTCTGAGCTGTTGTTAGAACAGTAAATCGATGATGGAAATTATTAAAAGGACACCGGAGACAACAGACAGACAGGTATGTGGTGAAACAATAGATAAATGTCATAAACAAAACAAAACAAAAACAGTGCTGCAACTGCTGGAATAACTGGTATTAACAATCAAACCTCATGGCTTGACTTGGCACAAAGTCACAATGATCTGGTGTGGAATGAACACAACTCCAGAGTAATGGAGGTCTAAAAGTTGGTCTTATGCATAACAGCAAGAGGAAAAGAGGGAGAAGTTATTTCACTAATTCAGTTTGTTAAGGGAGAATACTTACTTTGAATGTATTATTCCCTCTCACAAAGTGAAGAGGGAATAGAAAATACTCACTGTCCATGGTGTGAGTATAATAATGTGAAAAATAAGTCAGGTACCGACTTTGATTTTCATGTGTGGCTACATCTAGGAGTAAGGAGAGTTCCCTACTGCCTAGGACAAGCAAAATGAACCTTCCTTTGTCATTATCTACAGTGTAACTCATAGACACCTGAATCTTTTGCACCAAAAAGAGGGTAACTTTTATTATCTGTTCAATTCCAGTTCAGAAAAACATTACTACAATCATCCATTATTCTGCAACGGGGGTTGCGGCGTACCGCTTGTTGGAGTTAACGTTCTACAACTCATGATATTGCTCAGGTCCTGCTTGCAGAAGAATAACAGAAAGAAGAATTTCCCTCAGAGGTAAAAACACAACCAACAGACACCTAACCTTTGCCTTAAGTAACTTATGCCCTCTTGCACTGGTTGTCTGTGTATTTAGAGTCCAAGCCGTTGTCAGTTTGTCTGTCTGTTTGCAACCATAAATAATTTCCCTAAAGTGGAACGTTGAGCAGCATGTTTAAGCTCCTGTGCATTGGTTCAGTCTGTTTTCATAAGCAAGGCATTAGAGAAACTCCTGAAATTTTTGAAACAGAGCAGAAACAATTTTAGTTAGACAGAAAACAGTAAGTACCGGTTGTACACTAAATATGTTTGAATAACCAGTATTAAACACTGGTTTCATTCTCAGTTTTAATTGTTTTAATAATTTAGCAATAAAGTAAATACCATTTTTTTGTATCGATATTTGACACCAAGGGGTTCTAACAAATCGAGTGTACCGATTTCTTTAATTTTGGGAAATCGGAAATCAGCCGATACTTGCATGAGAAACCGATTTTTTTTTGGTTTTAACAACAATTGTCTGAACTTCATTTGTTTTTCAGAGCGCTACCTCAAAGCCAGTTAAAACAAGTTTGTATTGTTTCTAGGATATTGTTCAAGGGTATGTTTTTCAATAAAATAATATTGGAAAATTGGAGGTGCACTGTGAACTTATAACACCTGACAGTGTCGCTTATCTCTCACTGGTACATTTTCATCTTTAAATCACTTCTTGGTCGGTTGCCTTCATACATCTCCTCCTACATGTCTCTGCGTGAGTGCAGCTACAGAGTGCGCTCTCAGGACATTATTACCTGCAGTGTTCCCTCAGTGAGGACTGAACTAGGCAAAAGGGCCTTCTCCTACTCCGCTCCTGTTTCCTGGAATATCTTACAAAAAGATTTGAAGCTCTCGACCTTGACCTCTCTAAGTGTCTTTAAGAATCTGTTGGACTCCTGGCAGGGTCCAATGCAGACATGTTCCTGTTTTTAGTTTTCTACATTTGTCTTGGAATCTAGCTGTTTTTTGTTTTGTTACCTTTTTCCTTTTAGCCATCCTATTTGTTAAAAAAAAAAAAAAAAAACTGTAGTATGAGTTTTTATAACTGCTTATTGTTGTTGCTGTTGTCCATTGTTGTCATCTTTCTTTGTTGAAATCAGGTCTCTCTTGTAAATGAGTCCTCGAGGCTCAATGGGATTTACCTGTATAAATAAAGGTTGATTGATTATAAAACAGAATCGATATCGGCCAAAATTGGAATCGGCAGGTCAGACTTTTTAGAAATCAACGATCGACCAGAAAACTGCAATCGGTGCACCCCTAATCGAGAGTAATAAGAAAAGGTTTCTGGTCAGCGCTTGCTTTGTTTTATAGGTCATGTCATTCCTGGTGTAAAGCTGGTCCTAGTATTTTTGTTTTGTTTTTTTGCATATCTCTTTTTTGACCTTTAATATTGGTCGTCTTGTTATATTACTTGTGTTGAACTACACCTGGATTCACCTCCCTGAACTGTGAGGCTGCACGTTTTGTTTTTTTTCCTGCCTCTTAGTCAGCTTTTATATAACTCCTGCAAGTTTCATTAGAGGCTTTTGTTCACACCTCTTTTGGTGTCTACATTCAGCCTTCACCTCCTTACTAGAACTGACAACTTACAACCTGTCCTGAATGAAACATCAGAAAAACCTTTGTTAGCAACTAAACTGAGAACACAGCAGCACACTGGGCTGGAAACAAAGACTTGCTGAAGTTCATGTTTCTGTTGTTCCATGTCTTCTGAAAGTACCAGCTGGTCCATGTCTGTGTCAGCTGTTTCCCTGTTTTTGGTTTATTCCAGTGTTTACACATGAAGTTATTATTCTGAGATAATGCTGATTTATAAATTGCCACTGGTACCCTAACCATGTAAAGTTTAAACGTATTGATGGATTAAATAAGTAGAAAATGTTCTTGGAATCTGTTTGATTTGTATTAATTGAACTGGGTTTTTTTCTCAATCAGGCTTTTTCTACTGCAGGTAAGACAATGACTCATCACCGAAACTTGCCAGAAATACACTTTGAAGGAAAAGTCTGAACAGCCACCCGTTTCTAAGAGTATTGCGTAATTACATATTACTGCCTTTCCAATGTGGCAGCAGTTTTTTTGTCTTTCTGCTCTCATCGGCATCATTCTTAGTTTTTATGACATGCCTCTCTTCCAGCGAGTCCCCTGTTTCATCAGTCTAATAGGAGAGTATTGAGCAAAGCATTTCCAAAGGTGCTCCCTTCAGGCCACAACCCAACCCCTCTGTCCCTGGTCCAATTACAGCAAGAAGGAGAGGACATTTTTATTGGTCTGCGAGGGCACATTTTCATGGCTGCCATCGTCTCCAGGAAGAGAGTCATCTAGTGCTCAATTACTCCTCCAGCCTGAATGCACCAGAGACGACAAACGTCACCTGCTGAGACCTGGTCAGTCCCAGCACTTTTCCAGCCCACGATGTCTGACCCACTTCAAACACAAAAATCCTGCAACTTATTTCTTCTGCTGCGTACAATGTTTAATTGAACATGTGCTGGTTAGTATTCCCCATGTGTTGGTAGAAACTCATCTTGGAAGTTATTGCCATATTTTTCTACACAAATAATCAGTCGAGGATCTAAAGTTATTTCAACAAGTTTGAGTGCAGCACTTTCTGTGATGATGAAGGATTTTACGGTTAAAACCAATGGATGACTCAAAGGATCAGTAGCTACATGTGCTTTACAGCAATTATTATAATAATTAATATATAAAAACATACACACACAAAAAAAACAATGCAAGAATAATTTATATTTTTAGACCATGAGTTTTGGCAAAAAATAGCAACAATAATAATTCGGATGTAGTTGTAGTTCTGAGAGAAAACAACAACTCCAGGACTTTTCCTGAACTCTAATGCGAACGAGGTGGACCTCCCTCTCCAGGTGCTCTCTCAGGTGGAGGTATTCAAGTATTTGGGGGTTTTGTTCAAGAGTGAGGGAAACAGTGAGGGAAGTGGTGGTGCAGAGGTTAGATAAGGTAGGCCTGTGATCGGAAGGTCGCTAGTTTAATTCCCTGGACCAACAACATCAAAATGTGGATGGAAAAGTGAAACACTCACACCTGTCTCCACTCTCATTTACTCCACTCTGGGCCCTTGAGCAAGGCCCTTAACCCCCACCATCTGCTCCCTCAGGCACCCTAGATGACAGCTCTCTGCTCCACACAGAGGGTTGTGGGAACTCGGTGGCCTGCGGTTGCATCAGGAAGGGCATCCGGCTTAATAAAAAAACAACAACAAAAAAACAAAACAATTGCCAAGTCTTTGTGTGGGTTAGTTCACTGTGGCAACTCCTGAAGAAGAGCAGCCAAAAAAGAAGTCAAAGAGTGAGAGAAGAAAATGGGAAAAGATTATCTGATGAACTGATGCATTTTCTGCAGCATTGCATGCATTGAACTGGTTTGTCATGGTAAAGAGATAATGGATAGGTGAAAGGATGGATGGATGGATGGTATGACATCCATCCAACACGTGTTTTTTACACGCAAACTTTAAGAACGTTAGTAAAAATTCGAAGCACTTTTGAAAATATTAGGTAGCAAATTTTTGCCTTAGCCTCTTAAACATTGTAAGCACAAAATTATTTTTAATCTATAAATTTTCACACTTACTCTACACTGTATATATATATTTAGTTTTAATGAGTGATAAAAATAATAATCGGATATTTTGATCAAAGTTGCACAGCAGAAGCAGACTGTTTTTACAGAATAAGACATGAGCAGACAACATACCTTCAGGACAGCAGAAAACTCATGTAACATTGACAAAACAAATAAAATCTTAACCTAAAAGGAAGGAGCAAGGTACCAGCACTTTGACTTTGTATAAACTTGCTAGTCCTGTGACAAAAACAACAACAAAAAAACAACAACATAAAAACAAAGAAATAGAATGTGTTGCTACAACAAACACCAAACTGTGAATTAATGCAAACTTTTAAAAGCATTATTGACTGAGGAAAGCATTTTAATTTTTATTTTGGATAATATTTTTTAAAACGTCCCATCGAAGAAAAATATTTTCTAAACTTACAGAACAAATTAAAGAAACTAACGTCTAGCTGACACATTGAAACTCAACATAAACACACACACACCAAAAAAAAAAAAAAAAAAAAAATCAAGAGGAAGTTTTCAGGGTCTAAATGATAAATAATGTCCAAATCTTTAAATACACTGTCTGTTTTCAGCGACCATTGATCAGGAGGTGTGGTGCACAAAACAAAAAAATCTATACATTTATTTTTAAAGTTTAGGCTGAGCTTGTGAAACATGAATCAAGAGCCCGTTTAAAGAGTGATTCTGCAGATTGATCAATTCAGAGTAATAAGATAGCTTTTCAGTAAAAGCTAAACAGAGAGGATAAAAAAACATCAGCACACACTCCTAACCACCAAACCACAGCGTGTACGATATCATTTTTAGTCCTGTAAACGTTAGCAGCAGCAAGATAAACAGGCCCTGACATCTATAAGCTAAAACATGGAATATGGCATGAAAAATTTCAGGCAAAATAGCCACAGAAAGAAAATATTATTTAATTTCTGTAGAAATACTCCAACTAATATTACCATTTCATGAGAATATAAAAAAAACTTGTTTTCTGGATATCTGGCACTAAAAAATGTGAGAGTTCCACTACCTGCAGCTCCTCCTCCAATTGGCTGCTGAT
>NC_056504.1:11259296-11294296 GCF_014905685.2 Nematolebias whitei
AAACAAAACAAAAATATTAAGAACTACAACTGGACTCCACTTATTCAGCTCTCTTTCCCAGGATCTCCAAGAGATGACCCACTGTAAATAGACACTGTAAATAATAAACATCACTACTTTTTTCTAACCAAGTCTTGTCTTTTCTGGTTTCGCTCCATCTGGGTTCCTCGAGTCTTGACAGAAAACAATGTACTTAGCTACAAATCACATAACAGATATTTACTGGACATAAGCTAGAAAAAACACAGCATTATTAATATGGTTGGAAAAGTTAAATGTTAAAACTTTCATTAAGTGTTATGAGCAGGACTTAGGTTAAATTAAATATTTGCCAAGATAGGCAGGCTGGAAATGTGTCTGCAGTTCTAATGATAGTCTTTACCACCTTCTTTTACAGTGTGTTTTGTTTTAACATGAACTTTTACCCATAAACATTCAAAGCGATAAGATGGGATGACACAAGATTGGAAAATTAATTTATTTAAGGGTAGCATGTTGCATGACATCATGTTATGTGGAGAAATGAAGTTGTTGCCATTTTAGTCAAATATTGACAAAATAATCCAACTCATATTCTCATGCAATTTCACAGTACACGCAGATTATGTGTAATTAAAACCACAACAACAGTTATTAATATACCTGTAAAATGGAACGAGTTTTAGACATGTTTGTGTTGGCTAAGGTCAATTAGCTGCAGCAGCCATTTTGAATTGGGTTCACTCTAAAAGTTATTCAGTTGTGGATGTACACTCAACGATTACTTTCTGAACAGTGAGAAATTGTGGTGCATCGCCAAACATTCTCAGAGAGGATGTAAACGAAGAGATATATTAAAAGGAACTTTTTTGGACATAATTCTTTATCTTTGCTACTTATCAGAAACTGAAATGTTGATTAATAAAAAAAATGGTCCAATTACTGCTAAATAAAAACTCACAATGAGCAACTCTTTTGTTTTAAACTATTGAAGGAAATGAGAAAATAATACAGAAAGTGAATGCAAAATTACATTTTTGGCCATGAAAATAATAATAATTTAAAAAAGCATTATTTCAGTGGAGCTATGTCTCATCTGAGAGTTCAACCCAACAACTGACCGAGGGGAGAAGCTGAAATTCATAACTGAAACTTTTACATAAAATTAGCAAACCTCACATTCCCCTTTAAAGCCACCAACTGCTGGAGAGCACAGGCATTAAAAAGGATGGACAGAAAGAATCCGATTAATGTTTACCATGGATCAAATTGTTTCATTCCATTAATCAGCTGCTTCCATTCACCATCCACCAGCGAGCAAAAGATTTGCTGTAAACTTCATCCAAATGAATGTTGTCTGCGTTCCTTAAGCTTTCTTGCTCTGCTTCCTTTTTGCACCTCTGTTACGTTTAAAAATTAAAACCCTGGCATTCCTTGAAGGAATGAATCTCACCCGCTGCCTTTCATGCTCAAATTTTAGACTGAAATCTGATGTTGGACATTTCACTCATTTTGGTCAAACTTTGAGAATAACGTTTTGCACAAACTTTATGTGGCATTGTGTTTTCTTTCTCACATCATCTAATAACCATTGGAGCATTTGTATCAGAAGCATTTGTTATGTGGGGGTCACACACTGGTGTGTGTGTGTGGGGGGGGAGGGGGGGGGCATCTAATTTATTCCAAATTTTGAATAAAGTAGATGCTATTTCCTGCATTCTGGTGTAAGCAACAAGAAAAAGCCTGACCAACAGCTCTCCTTGTGTGAAGAGAGCACACTCTGCTTCTCTCATGCACCCCCCCCCCCCCCCCCATTCGATAACTGCAAGCCCAAACATAGCACTAAGCTAGCTGCTTGCAACACAGCTAAGATGATACAGACAGCATTTCGCTTCTTTCCCATAACACCCCACAGTCAACAGCTGCCGGCACAACACAGAGGTGCCCCCACCCCACCCCTTCCCTTATGTGTATCCTGCAAAGGTAAGTGACCCAGAGAGAAAACAGTGCAGAGTTGTTGTAGGTGACCAGGAAAACCTGAAGGAGACTTTTAGTGGTTTGAGTGTTCTCCTATTGATCAGGTGGAATGGATTAATTCATTAAGAAATGGATTCAGCGCTGAGTGAATTAATATTTCATGGTAATGTGCGGGGTTCGAACGAATATTTTTTAAATGTGAGAGAGACGTACCCTTCACATATATTGTTGCAATGCCTTGGAGTATGTGTAGTGAAGGAGTTTCAGCTACTACCACACAAACTTTTAGCTTAACTGTAAAAATTATGCAGGAATAGCCATTTTGTAAAGTCACTTACCTGTGGCTGCCATCTTGCATTGTGTTGACTCCAAAATATATTCAGTTGTAAATGTACAGCCAATGATTACTTCCTGAAAGTGTCATTAAAACCCACCAGTGGTTCATGAAATATTTTACTGACAGACAGAGCTAACTTGAATATTCAGAGATAAGTTTTTTGGTAAAGATTTTGCACAATACATTGTGCTAAAAGTATGAGTTTGGGACAAAGCCCATTACGACATAAACTTTTAAAAACATGTGGAAAGTTGATTGAATTATGACAATGTTTGTGTTTTATAAAGTCAGTGGGCTTTGGCGACCTTACATTTGGTTGAATCCAAATGTTGGTAATTTGAAATAAGATATTTTTGCTAACAACCAGACAAAACTGATTTCACACGTTAATGGCAACGTTTTAAATATATTTTTTACATAACTCAAAGTATAAGCTGGGGATGACTTTCAGCTACTTCCACACCAAACTTTGGCTCAATTTCAATAATACTGGCTGAGTTTTAGCTGTTTTTCTGTTTGCTCAGATCGCTTTGCTGTGGCTGCCATGTTAAAACAAGTTAACTCACAAAGATAATCAGTTGCAGATGTCAACACAAGGATAACTTTCTGAAAATGTCAACATAATCTGTTCAGTGAAATATAAAATATGCTAACGTTAAAGACAAGCAGGCATAGAGACATGGGTGTAAACATATGTTGCTTTGCTTTCGGCTGCATGGTAATACAAAACTCAGGAGAAAAAACTAAAAAATCTTTTGCTTGCTTCAATTTAAAATAAATATTCTGGAAAGCAGAGAAGTTTGGAGGGGACAGAGGGAGGAGAGGATCAGTTTTAGTCGGTGCGGTTCTGGTATCGGCACACTGAAGCTCGTTGGCAGCACTGGAAGGAAGATTTTTTTTATTAGCCAGAAGGAGAAACAGAAAGGGGACTGAGAATGACAGCATGAGAAAGAAAGATGGCGAGTGAAAGCAAGGTATTGGCAAACACCACTGTTTAACAGGGCTTCTCAGATCCAAACACAGAGTTGGCCATTGATTGGTCGGTCGCAGTTAGGTCTTGGCACGGGCTGCTGCGACAGCTGCTTGGAAATGATGGAAGCCCCAGAGAAGGGAGAGCGCGACAACAATCCAGAATTACTGTGAAATTCTGTTGTCCCAGTCCATTTTCCCTGCGCAGCTCGGAACGACACTGACTGAAAAACAAGGAACTGCAACAAATCGGCAGAAGGAAATAAAGCACATTCAGACAGGGAGGGCGGCGTTTGGGGGTGAATATTGCTAAATGAACATGTAATATTTTGATGCGTTCAATCTTAAGTTCTCCTCCGAGGCTTGTTTGTGGGCTTGTTTCATTTCACGCCTTCATCTTAGTCTGGCGGGACTTATCATAAAGGCATTAAGCGCTAAAGACAAAATGAAATTGAAGCGTGCATGTTATTAGCGCTCCCTGTGAAAAGGAACTAATTCACACCAATTCAAATCAGCCTATTTATTGGTAATCAAGTTGTTTTGTGCAAGTGGCTCTTGTGCATTGAAACAATAATCAATGTGATAATTACTCGGAAGTTTCTGCTTAATGTAAATCTCTCTCCTAACATGGTGGGCTTTACCCAGCGGAGATCCAGATGGTGGTTTAACTATTCAGTCAACAGCCATCCCAGTAGATTACAACAAAATTATGTAAATACAAGCGTTGTACTACAAAGCCAACACACATCCTCACAAAAACTTTCACATTATGCTTTTTTTAAACCAACTTTTCTCTGATTATTACAGTTTTATTAGCTACAATTCTACCTTTTTGTGTCAATCACATCCCTCCACAACACAAATGCTCCATACACAAACTCTTATAGCTGTAGTTTTTTTTGTGTTTTTTTTTTTATCCTGACATTCAGCCCCTGAACGCACCCTGCTGACTGGAACTATGTGGGGAATGTGAGCATCTGGCTGTCAAATCTCTCCGTGATGAGTGGAAAACAAGCGCAGGTGATGGCAGTAGCTGAGATGGCCTGGGACATCTTGTGTTGTGGCACACTGACCAGCAGTTGAAGAGCTTGTTAACCGGGTCTGAAAGTGCCAACTGTAACTTGGATGACGAGTGCCAACATTAATGTGTTCGTATACGTGATAACTGGGCAAAATCTAATCCGCATCGTTAAGTTGATCTGCATTCCCTCTCCCTCTGCATGAACACGCTCTGCAGGTTTATGTCGTCTCTGGTCTGCGTGTTGCTCTGAGTGGCATATGGCTCATTTTCTGTAAAATGTCAGACTGTACAGTGAGTCAGCCATGGCAGGTGCGTGGGATTGACACATACTGTAAATCTCTGCTTAACAGCACACAGAGTTAAAGGCGAGCTCCTCTATGCAGAAGCAAATACGTTTGGAGGAAGAAGAAGAAAAAAATGTTCCACACAAACAAGTTTGGTTGCCTTCACCTGCCTGTGTAGCCACAACACACACACACACACACACACCAGGAGCCAGCAGAGTCAGTTTTGTGGAAGGTGACACAAAGCTGCTCAGACGCTCTTCCAGACTGCCAAGATTGTTTCAGTGGTGGGAAACATGCGCTGTGTAAACAAACTGTCACTCGTCAGCGCGAAGAAAGAATGGAAAAATGATTGCAGACGTAATGAGACACTGCTTTATGCTGAAAGTAACGCTCCTCACTTTTTTCAGCTCTCTACCTGCCTGCATGGCATGCACGTCCACGGCGAGTGTCTCCTGATGCTGCGGATGAGAGGCAGAGATGTAAAGAGTCTTGGGTTAATAAAGCATGCTCCATTTGCTGATGAAGTCTCGATGCAGAAGTGGGTAGTCTTGCTTTGAGTCATGTGATCTGACTCCCTCTCAGCTCCGCATCTCCCTCTCTTTTCCAGCTGGGCTACATTGTAACTCACACGCTCTCTTTCCAGACCCACACACACTCGCACACGCACGCACGCTCGCTCACACTCGCTCTGCCTGCCTGACACAGACTCCACTTACAGCGTTGAAGGGAGGACTGAGGCTCACACTATCAGCACAGCTTCTCAATGGGGGGATGCAGCCAAGAGCAGACAGAGCGGTCATTCCACCGGAGCCTTCCGCTGCACGCGTGAGAGGGGGACGACAAGTGAGGAGGGTAAAGTAGCCCCCTCCCATCAAACCCCCCCACCAACCCACCCCCTTTTCATCTCAGCATAGGAGTTTTTCTGACGGCTGAAGGGACACTGAAAATAAGGAGAGAACACAAAAGTGGCTGACATGACCTGCCTTCACACATCCATGTCCAGTTTGTGACAAAGACCCCCACCCTGACTGTTTTTATTTTTATTTTATTGCTTTCAGGGTGACTGACCTGGGAAGGATTGCTTTTTTTTCCTGAGGAGGGAACAAAAGGAGATAAATAATATTTTAAACCTCCTTTTTGTGCTTATCTGGTGGTGGAATTTCCAGCAGAGATCCCTGGCTTCACAGGATGGATGGATTTAAGAGAGAGGAGTGAGTCTGCTGAGGAGACGAGCAGATTCTGACTGAGCCTCTTTTCCTCCACTGCTCGGGTAAGGTAGGGATGTGGGACGCTGGAGAAATTCCTCTGGTGTTTGGGATGAAGCGCAGAGTTTGATGTGTCTGAGTTGAGTAAAGATCCCAAGTGTTGGCAGCCATCACAGATAGACTTTAACAAAAGATGCTCAGAGTAAGACACAGGACATCCCTCCTGTTGTTAAACAGTCGGTGCTTGAGGATGGGAGTCCCTGCTGAAGTGTCTTCTCAGTCTGATTCTGTCAGAGGTTTGTTGCGTGCAGGTGCATCAGTGGGGTTACGCACCTGCAGGTGCTCCTGATGTTTCTGCTCCGACCGCGTTTACTCCCTCCCGCTGGACCTGGCAGTCTGAATGTGAGCGTGAGCTCCTTTTTCAGGGAGCGAAGAGGTGCTGTTGAAGAATTAGACAGCTGTGTAGGAAGCCTTTTGTTTTGACGTGAAGTTTGTGCGAAACGACGCTCGCAGTCGTTTCATTAAAGTCCACTGTGCACTTTCAGCTCCTCTTATCAAGCTCATTTTGTTTTTTCCACAAGAGCATCTTCAGACTGTGTGGAATATATGTCTAAAATGAAGTGTGCACCGCTTCTTTCTGAAGATACTGTTCAAAAAAACGCCTAGAAATAACATATTGTGTGTTAGAATGAAAGAAAAAAAAGCTTTTATGCTGTTCTGGTAGGTTTGGTGCAGGGGTGGGGGTGCCCAGTTTAGTTTGAGTAATGATATGTTGAATTTTCATTGTTCATCAAGCAGCCCTCCTGAGTAACATTTAGCAGCCCTAATATAAATCTAATGCATGTCAAAACACAGAAAATGGTCGACTTTGGCTTTTTTTTTTTTGAAAAGCAGCTTTAACTGAATTGAATCACTTCTTTTCAAAAGTTAAAAGGTTCACGACTGTAGAGACCTTAATTTTATGCATTAGGCATTAATAATAAATTCACAGTTTCATCAGAGCTCATCAGATCAGAGTCACCAACTTTGCTGTGTGATAACTGAGTCCTTTAAATAAAATGATGTTCGCTTTAGAAAACTGATGGATGCATTCAAGGTTTTTAATGTCTTAAATGAAAGGAGTATTCTGATGGACCAGCAGGGTGTAGTTTTGAAAGCACAGAAGACACAGTAGAATTTGCTTTAGAAGAGATGGTGGGAATATCCTCAAACTTTCCATTTTGCAGTTCTGAATTGAGAGAAGTTCTGGAAACACCTGGTCAGGAAGAGAGGCTCTTATTCATCTAGGATGAAGGTGTGTTTCTCTTTGCTGGCCCTCACCAGGAATTAGACATGTTCTGAAAAACTCTCAAAAAGGATGTCTTTGTTAAGAAATGCAATGGAAAAAAAAATCATTGAATAATCTTGCAATTATTGTTAGTCATTGTTGCCATCCTCCCCATTTTTTGTCTTTAATTATAGCCAATTGTTCTCTTCTTGAATTTGAATCATTCTTAAACGGGGTTGAAAAGATTAACATTGCATTTGACCTTTCGGGAAAATGTATCATTCTACAAGGAACTTTCTTGAAGCTTCTGTTTTTTCCTTTTTATTTCCATTTACGCTGTTAAATAAAAACACTGCAAATACAGTATCTCTGAATAAATCACAAGGAACATGAGTATAAATATTTGTATCTGGTATGAGTATTGTCTCTTGTGTTTTTTCCATGTTGAATAATGAATTATGTCTTCTGTAAACATGTATGGAGACATTTGTAACCCAGTTGTGTTGTTCCTCCCGCTGTGTGCCGTCCTGCAGACTCAGCCTTATCATGTCCTGGTTGTTGGTCGTGTGGATTAGCCTCGGCTTCCTGCTGCTGTGCCAGGCCACGCTTTACCAGACCATCCAGCAGCACCACGTGGCCCGGCCAGGTCGCACCGACATCCTCACCCTGGGTATGTGCCTCTTTTTTGTTCAATTTTAGCATCACAGCACAGCGACAAGATGTTGACCTCTCTCTGCTCATCAGCGTTGGCTGAAACGCTGCAGCATGTCAGAGCGACTTGCCGTGGAACTGTTCTCTGATGGTTCACAACGCTTGTATTCATGCAAGATAAACAAAGGTGGAGACTTCTGATTGTACCTCTTACTTCGTTATTTGCCTTTTAATGGAAGAGAAATGGTAAACCGACTCATATTCTTCAGTTTAGATGTTGAGACGTACATCTTATTAGATCATCTTCGGTAACTGAGATGACTCAACTCTATAGCGAGGAATTCTTGACTAGTGTACCCTAAATCGTGTTAAGTTGGACAAGCTATGTGCAACAATTCATACTACTGTGTTAGTAGCTAAGAGGGTCTTTGATCACTGTGGTTCAGATTAACATGACGATTATGTTTCTCTCTCCTGCCCTGAAAATGCTTGTCAATTAGGCTCGACGCCTTCTGCACTGTAAAGGACTAAAGGGGAGGGTAGACACAGAGGCGGATTTAATTCTCTGATTATGGAAAATCCCACTCGAATAGTGTATGGTGTATGTGGGAGTGCTACAAGGAAAGGATATGTTTTTTAGAGCAAAGCAAATGCTATCCTTAAGCTTCTAACAATGAGTGTTACTTCCACGCGAACCCATGCGCAGAGTGGGGCTTTCTCTGGATGCCAAGCGGCTGTTAAACATTGATGCCGTCTTCTGCTTTGTGTGTGTTGCATTGCCAAGTAAAAAGACAGTAACTGAAGCACAGCGAAAGGGGGGAAAGTACAGTCCTAGATTCCCTCTCCTTGTGAACAATGGTGACTTTAAGCAGCATGTCAGAGAATTGGCTTACTTTAGCTCTGGAACAGCTGACACATGAAAATCCCAGCTACGATAGATGGAAAGTTCTCAAAGCGTTCCAGCTTCGTTAATTGGAGTTAGAAGTAAGGGACGTGCAACAGAGAGTTTGGAATACATTTTTAAAGGATGATTTCCATCTTTTTTTATTTTATTTTTTTCATTTTGTGTAGTTGGGAACTCAAGCTTGGTGCCAAACAAGCAGAAGGAAGTGCAAGGCTCAGTAAGAGTCTTTTTGTGAACATTGAACTGAAGCCAAATGGGAAGAAAAAGATTCTGCTGGTCTAAGGTTCAGAAGGGTTTCCTGTCTCTGACCTACTCACATACGTTATACCTAAGTGTCTTGATTACACATTTACATGAGCTCTTCCTACTCAGGCCATTATGGTGTGACGTTTTCATGAGTCTTCTGGGGAAACAGGAGCTGAGTTACCGACACATCAGGTCTGAGAAGATGCAGCCTTGCATTGTGCAGGGAAATGAGAAAAGTATGTGCTGTGAAATTATTCATGTCAAGATTCAGATGTCTTTGATGATGCTGGTATGCTGTAGACTGAGCTAATGTAGTCTGAATAACAACAAGGGGTACTTATAAAAAACAATGCTTGACAATAGGTGCATTTGGACCACAGAGAACCACTTCACAACCATTTAAGTAGTTGGCCTTTCTTGTGCATTTGCACACTTTGTGTTGTGAAAGTCACTTTTCTTTATAACTACATTTATCGAGTCATTTTCACCATGTCTTGGAGAGTAGACACTTTTTAGCTAAATAGGAGCACTTGTAAAAGTAAGTGATTAGTTCATACATAAGCGTTCATGGCTAAGCACATTAAACAATTTTCCCGCACCTCTGCTTAAATAAAACAATAATTACATCGCTGTAGTTAGAGGATAGTTAACAACTGTTTGCCTGAATGGACTTTCTAAATGTGTCACATGAGTCTAAACTCCCATAACTCCATTTTCTGAATGTTTGTGGTATTTTTTCCATGTAAAATAAGTAAAACCTAAGATCTACAATACATCTATAAATATAATATCCTCTATTATTGTTGGTGAAAGTCATATTATAATGTCAAATATTATATTTCTTTCTCACATTTTGGTACTTTGTTTTGTACAAACATGCTTTAATGTATGCTTTAATATTTCTTGTTTTTTGTTTTTTCTTAGTGAGTCAAATAATTTCTTCTCATCCTGAACATTTCATTGTATTGTTGACCTTGTGTCAACCTGCATATGACAAAAAACCAACATAACATAAGTGACACGACTGCGTGGACAGTCAACCTGGTGTTGAGCAACCACTGCATTCCTGGCAATGCATAAACAACCATGTTGTCCTCATAACTGCTCATAAGACTAAAGATTCCTATAATGCTCAGAGAGTTAATATATCTGCTTGGACCAAAAACAACTCATACATTCACCTGCTTATTAAAACCATTCTGTCCAATTTTAAAATGATATCTAGTTATAAAAGTTTAGCTTTTGAAACAACTTTAAGCTAACTATGATGGGCAACGTCATAACTAGCTTTGACAGTTACGATCTGAAGTCATAACGTTTTACAATCATAATCAACGAGCTTCCATGAAATGATGGTCTGTCTAGTCTGCAGGAGCACATTTCAGTCCTGCGGCTTTGCAATTTACTGTATATCCTGTATTTTTTAAGAGGATTAAGCTGACATCAATCTTACTCAGCCACTGAGTAGCTTTAACCGATCCAACCAGAACTTCTCTCTCAGAATTGAAATGCTATGATAAATATTTGAATTAGGATTGATTTTTTAACTGCAGAAGCTCTCTGGTTTCACTGAGTCCAGAGGCATCAACTATAAATAGCTTTGTACATGTAGGACATAGGAAAAAAAAAAAAGTATTATCTTTAAACATTAATTTGGTGAACTTAAGTAAAGTTTCCAGATTTCCTTCTTCTGTTTGACCTAAGTTATACATGTGCACCATCCGTTACTGAACGTTGGTCATTTATAAACCTAAATCCTGACTGGTGATATTAGGAAAAAGCTGCTTTCATATGCTTTGCATTCTGCTATGCCGTTGTATTGTTTTCTGAACAGTCATGCACCAACTTTCAAAGGGACATTGGGGCTTGGACAGCTTCCCAGAAAATGAGCTTTTGTAGAACTCAGAATGCAGCCAGGAGGGCTGTCTGAGAGACAAAGTGGTTCGAAAGCTAACACCTATCCAGCATCGACCAAAATAAACACAGAAAGGGATATGTGGGTATCTATAAAGAGTAGGTTGTGTTCTCTTTCTTATTCAAGCTTCTAACAGTGTTGAAAAACCAGCTTTTCTGCCTCCTAAACCTGCAGCGGAAGGTAACAATAAAACATCAAATGTGGAAGTAAAATTTCAAAAACAAATTTTCTTTTTCAAATGTTTTCCCAGGCAGCAAACAGTTATTGTAGATGGGGAGATTGAGTAACGGTTTTCATGGCTGCATTGCCACCAGCACACAAAGCGGCTCGGCTCTCTTTCCCATGAGCCTCCGCTTCACAGAGTCTCCCCTGCGCCCTGCTTGTGCAGCTGAAGATTGATGGCGTCCTGATTCCGGGCAGCCAATTCTGGTCTCTCAAGAAATAATCCACTACATTGACAGATGAGCTGAATGTGACATGACATAAACAAGCTGGGCAATGCACTCTCTCTACCTGCCATCGCTGAGCTGAAGTGCTCACTGACAACTCTGCTGCTGTTGCTGCACAAACTGGGCCACTCCGCTGCACATACTGGACTCTGTCAAAAACCAGTAATGGTGTAACCGCGCCATAATGTCCACACCTAACTGTAAGAAACTTATGCAGAATGGGCATCTTCTAGTAATAAAATTAAAGTGTTCCCAGATGTGTTTTGACTGTGTTATGCCATTAAGTAATACTAAGCAGCTATAGCATTAATTTACCCCTCGTTCAAGGAATATAGTCCACATTATACCAAAGCCCAGGGGTGCTGTGTGAATCTAACAACATTCAGGCTGCTGCTTTGTTTATTATATCTATGACAGGGTAGTTTAAGCGACTTTCGGTTCCGATTTAATGGAAGAGGCGCAGCTGAAAGACTAACCTTAACCTGTTACATTTGTTTTTAACCGGAAAAATATCTCGCTTTGAAAATAATCATATTCAAATGCTTTCAAAACTGTTATTTAAACAGTAATTTAACATATATATATATATACAAATATAAAAAGCTGAAATTATTAGTATTAGACGCAGTAGCTCTGCAGTTATGTTTTCACGCAGTGATTTGAAATGCATTATAAAATGTAATCCCAGATGATTGGAATGCATCCTAATGAGCTCATTGTTCAATGTGCCATACTGCTCCCCGAGCATTAAAAACTCTTTGAGCTGGAAGAAAACATGTAATTACTTTGATTAGTTGAGATTCGTCATATGGTCAAATAAGAGCAACAGTGTGATCACAAATTAAGAAAGGGAATAGTTTTAAAACATATCTTACAACGCATTCATGCTGCGATAAACTTTTGTACCTTTTAAGCTTTTCCGTGAGATTGCATGGTAAACACGTTAAACTACACTTGACTTTACAAAGCTGTCTTTTCTGCACACGAGGACTGGAAGAAGTTTGGAAGTCATACAAACTAACATGAATTGAAACGTCTCTTTCTGTTCTTCACTGAACGGATGGCTGATTCAGGAAATGCATGACTTTTTTTCTAGCAGCGTTCGGGAGAGCTAAGAAATTAACTTCTCTTACAAACTTAGCGCGCCCACACTTTTCAACTTGGAACTCATTTCCATAGTTGTCAGACTTCTCATTACTGTAGCTCAGTGTTAGCAGCAGAAACAAGGTGGGGGAAAAATATACGGTCTTTTCTCTGCAGTCATCTTCAAAGTGGTAATCCTTCCTCTCAAAGGGGAGAGAAGTTTTAAAGGATGAGTTGCAGCTCCGTCCACCACAGCCAACGTTAACATCTTTCCACACAGGCAGTTTTTGTTTTGCAATTAAATTCACTTTATTTACGTTCTCATTAAACTACGGGGACTAATTAGCGTGAGAATTGATGGCGAAAGAAAATTCAATTAAAAAACGGTTGCTTGAATAAGTGTCGCCTTCACTATGTTTTTGCCAAGTGGATGGAAAAGAAAAAGAAATATTGACTTGTGTGGTAACAATGCCCTGAGCCGTTTGAGATCCAAACACACAAATGTACACATTTGAACATTCATTCAACCTGTATTTGTTGAGATTAGACTCATTGAGTCACGGGGACTCATTTACAAGAGAGACCTGTTTTAGACTAAACCACAAATAAGGTACATACAACAATAAAAAAACGAGAATGCCAATAAATTAAATATATATATATATATATATATATATATAAGATAAAATACTAAAAAACTAAAAACAGGAACATCTTTGCTTTGATTTTTCTATTGGACTTATAAATTGTTTAAAATCCCATAAATAGGTCAAAGTGGACAGATTCAGAACTTTTTGCAAGGTGTTTCAGGTTAAGGAGCAGAAATACCTTTTTGACGAGTTAAGTCCGCACTGAGGGAATGCTTCAAGTAATGAAGGCCTGAGAGGTGGCGCATTAACTGCACTGATGACGTGACATGTGGGAGGAGATATAAGAAGGCAGCAGACCAAGATTTGATTTATGTTATATATTATGAAAACATACCAGTGTAAGAGCTTGACAATAAACAACTGTATTGTCAGCATACAGATGCAAGGAGGCGTCAGGAATGTTCTGACCTACATTACTTACTATAAATTGTAAAGAGAGTAGGTCCTAAGACTGAGCCTTATGGTACACCATTATTGACAGTTAAATAGCTAGAAGTGTTGTGTTGAACACATTGCTTTTGGCAATAAATAGATCATAAAAAAACAATCAACAGTGTCATCTGAGAAACCAATATCTGAGAGCGTATGGCATAAGATGTTTTGATATACGGTATCAAAAGCTTTGGATGGGTCTAAGTAAAGTGCAGCACAGTAGACCTTAGCATCCAGTGCTTCAGTAACATCATTAAAAACCTTCAACGAAGCGGCCTCTATATCTATGTCTACGAACAGATGTATAACAATAAAAAACTTCAACCAAATCCTTCCTAACCAAGGTTTATTTATATAAATGCAATAAAGATAGTATTTGAAACATTCATTTTACAAACATGACATTTACTGATCTTGCTGTTTGCTAACAAAAGAAACACAATCCTATAATCTACCTTTACATGGGCTTACGATTGCTCTAAAACTGTGGGTTTAAGTGGAAAGCTTATCAGCGTTGTGCCTTTAGCACATAACGTGCCCTTCAAGGTAATGAAAGCAACCCTGTTAAAAAGCAGCCAATAAGTGCCTGATCATCCAGGTGCTGAGCGGCTCTGTTCACACACCGGACCTCTTCCCCCCCAGCCTTCATCCGTTTGCCCTGCTCCACAACCCTCCCAACCCCTCGCCACATTCCCTCGCCTCCGTCGGCCCCTCGGACGATTTGTCATGGATCAGATGAGACAATTTGTCATGGATTAGTGCACCTAAATGTCTGTGTGATAGTAGAAGCAGTCACTGGAAAAGCTTTGGAATCCTATTACGCTGCCTTTTATGGCCGGCAAGACGAAAGAAAGCAGTGGAGGTTGAATCGTGCCTCCTCTAGCCCGTGCTCTATTCCGTGGATTTTTCTCTTCACACGTAATCTGATATTCACTTTAAGAGTGAGCTGTACTGACGTGTCTAAACAGGGAGAAGTAGACAACACCCATGTGTATTTGTTCCTAATTCATCACTTCTGTCAATCCAATTAATTGACCGCTTGTGTTATTTTCGCCATGCTTGTCGAGCACTCTCCGTCTTCGCAGCACAAGCGCCGAGTAATGGTTAAAGATGCTTTTCCAAATCATTATACAGGTTTATTTATTTTTACATGCCATGAGTGTACTTTAAATGCCGCCGACAGCTGAAATGAGTCGATTAATCTCCACCGTTTCATCTTCTGTCTAGATTCAAAGTTACAAGTAATGATATTATTGCACGACTCTAATTGTTTTATTCAATTTTTTAATTGTTTTTTTTTTGCTTCTCCTACGATGTCTGATAATTGCTCCGACAGGGAGCAAAGGTGCCACTGATCACAGATCCACCCTGTTATGTTCAATAGTTTGAAGAATGCTGAAGCAAACAAGTCACACAAATGTGGGGTGTGTTCATAACTGTTGGCTTTGCTCATTTTTATAGCTCTCAATGTGCCTTTTTTTCAATAATCTCATATTTTGACAGGTATTATGTATTGCACCCACATGCATACATTATGTTTCCCCAAAATAAGAAGTCACTGCATCTTATATTCTAAGCATCTTTATTTATACAGTGGCCTCTGCAGCTTCTTTAGCACCTCTGAGCCCCTGAAGCTCAACAGTAGCAGCTCAGTGAAGTTAAATAGCTTGCTCACATTAATGGGGCAGAGAGACACACTGCTGGGTGATTGTGATGCAAATAAAGAGCTGCTCTCCGGCATCATTTAAGACCACAAATGTTGTCTATTCTGTATTTTGTTTGCAAAGGGCTCAATTTGTGTGAGTCATTCATTTCACTAAATGGTAGACAAATTACCGGTAGGTTGTCTTGTCACTACTTGCTTTTAATCCCTCCTAGTGACATATATTATTTAGTGTTGGCTTTTTTGAATGAAAAGAGCAAACACTTACTGCTCACCTTGGTGTTTTGTTCCACATACCTGCATTGACTGAGACATAGAAAATACAACTGTTGACTCACGTTAGCTCTTTTGCTTGATTTTGCTTGATTGCCTCCGCTCAAAATTCATGCATTTTCTTTTGTTAACAGGTTATGCCCTTAAATATTTATATTTATCTGAATTTCAACTTTAAAGCAAACCATAAACGTGTGCCGTTAACAGACTGTGCAGGATTCCTTTGCTCTACAAAGCTTTATGATGTTTTTCAGCATGTTTTTCTGGTTTCCAGCTTGCAACGTTGCTGCTCAGACAGGGTCTCATGGCTTTCATAGTGTTGTTTCAGCAGTCATAAGCAGCCGTTTATTTTATTGTACGCTGCGAGCAAATCACCGAAAAGCAGAACAGCTATATTTGCTGGCAGTCAGTGAACATTATGTAGGATTTAATAGCTTAGAAACCAAAAAAATTCCAATTGTCCAAATGTTAAAAACACATTACTGTAGCACCTTTGTTAAAGATTGGTCTTGGATTCCTAGTACGATGAGATTTTAAATGCATATATTGAGATTTGCAGTCAAGGTGACTTGCTTTCTCACTTTGGTCTGGGGAATTACTCAGTCAGGCCCTGACAGGGGACAAAAATGGATTATGGTGTTTGGAATTATGGAAACAGAAATCATCTTGCTTGAATATGTCCCAGCTTGTCAAATAAATGATTGAATGTCTGTCTAAATTTTCCACCCGGGGTGCTCTGTCAGCATTAGGCGATGTCTATTTGTCTTGTCTGATGTGTCTGGATGAATCTAGGCGGTGGCTGTGCCTCAGCGGCAGCGTATTGTCTTATCACAGCCTCATCTGACAGCAGACGCTCTAATAATGGAAGTTAGGGTGAGATGTCACGGCTAACTGTTTGTCACAGCGCAGTCGTACGGAGCGCATCGTATGGACACGGCCTTGATAAACAGACAGGAAATCTTATTTGAATCTGCTTCGACCACCGCGTTGTAACGTTTTCTGTCTATTGTGCGTCTCGTGTTAAACGTGTCAGTCACTTCCGCTGTATGCTGAGAACAGTGATGGGCTGCTGAAAAGGTAGAGGGACAATTAGTAACCACGGGCTCAGCTGTGTGTCTTCATTTGGCACAGTATCTCCGGCACATGTCAGGTTCAGTGAGCGTGGCTCGATGCTCCGGTGCCTGTTGGGCAGGAAGGTGAGCGAATGAAGAATGAGCTGGCACCTGCATGTGTCCGTCTGTAGCCTAATGACCCAGAAGAGCTTTGTCTTTCACACACTCCTTCCTTCC
This sequence comes from Nematolebias whitei, assembly GCF_014905685.2. NCBI lineage: Eukaryota > Metazoa > Chordata > Actinopteri > Cyprinodontiformes > Rivulidae > Nematolebias > Nematolebias whitei. Next base: position 11,275,894 of record NC_056504.1, read on the forward strand.
TTTTTTTTTACTGTACACTCCTTGTGCTTGTCATTCTGCACAACTCGATACCCCATGAGCTCGTCCTCCTTAGCTCTCATTCTGATCGTCTTCATAAATTGCCCTACATTTCACTTTTCTTTGTGGCATTCCCTTAAGTTTGCCGTCTTTATTTTCAAGGAAATATCATTTTGTTCCTGAGGCAGCCAGGCAGGCAGGGATTTTCTCTCCCTCATCTCACATCCCAGAGGTTTAAGTGCTTTGAAATACTAAGCTTTTCCAACAAAAAGACCTTTTGACCTGCTTTCTCTAAGTTTAGTGGGCTGGGTGTAAATGTGGATTAAAGGCCTCTCTGAGGAGTTCTCTCTTTTTGGGGGGAAGCTATCAATAGCTAGTGGAGCATGCCATACATGTGTACAAAATGAGAGTATTATTGGAAGTGAGATGATTGTACCAAATCCCTTTTTTGTGTGCGGTCTTTGATCTTTGTCTCATCTCCGTGGATTTCAACCCTCTCAAGGGCAAAACATGCAAGCCAGGTGTGCACAGTAAAGTGCTTAAACTTCACCGATGCAGAACAGCATCCATTATCTTTTTGTTATGTCTTTTTATCCCTATATATATAGAGCTGAAACTAGAGGTAGACTGATCTGTGGGGATGTCAGTTTCTGTCATTGACAAAAGTAATAATCATCTTCATCCACACCTGAGCATACTAAGCAGATTAAATGCCAGTCCCTTCTGTGGGCAGAGCAGTATTGTTACATTTGACACTATGCTCTTGCGTCAGGACACCGGTGTCTTTCACAGCAAGGGGGCTGCTTTTTTTTTTTTTTTTTGCCCCAACACGACAGACTGTCAAGGAAGTTAACTGGGATAATATGCCAGCGTTTGATGGAACAGTAATCTATCACAAAAACAATAAAGCTTTAATCCCTTTCTATCATAGACATATATAAGTAATTATTTAAATGAGAAAAGTTTCATCTAAAGGAAAAATGAATTATTTTATATCAGCATTAATTTCTTTTATTCTCCTCGTTTCTTGCTTAGCGCTGTAAATTTAGCTTTACTAATTAAGCATGCTTACATTGCGTGAGACCTAAAGTGTGGTTTCAGTTGGCTCAGTGAGCGCTGCAGTCTTTGAGTATTGCTGATACTTTCACAATTTATGTAATGAAATAAATATATTTATTTTTTCACTAAAAATAAGTATATTTGATTCATTCAGTGGTGGGCTTTACGTCTTGGTTTGTGGTCAAATAACGGTGTCTATCAACAAACGTGCCAAAAACATGAGCATGCTAAAGGATGGAAACACGTTTCATCACAGGACTGAGTCCTTTCCAGGTGGCGTGTTCATGTTTTTACAGTACACGCGTGGGCTTTCTTTGTGCACTCTCATTTCTTTTCACAGATTGCAATCGTACATGTTAGTTTAATTCCGTGCATCTATTTTCTTTACCTGATGTTTTTTCTTTTTTCTTTTTGGGCCACAAACATCTGGTGCTTATCACCTGCAGTCATTGACTGAGAGGAAGGGGACATTTTGGACATGTCTCCAGTCCATCACGGGACCACATAAAAAAAAACATCAACAATCAACCATTCACACTCAACAATTTAAAGTTGATTTTACACTATGCCAAGATGGGATTTCTGACTTGCAAAGTAAACAGAGCTCAGATCACCATTCTGATCTGTGATGCTGCTAAATAATAACGCAGCATGACTTCAAACGTAAAATAAGTCTTATAAAACCTATTGGTAAAACTTAAAGCTGCAGTAAAATCACTAAATAAAATAAAATAAACTTTTTGAGATATTTAAAATGCTTTGTTTAACATCACTAATCTCTCCTTTATGTCTATTAAATCTAGTAAAACTTAAAAAAATTCTCTGATGCAGAATTGTTTCTCTCCAACTTTGGAGCACACACCCTTCACATCACATTAACGTGGTAAAGTAGTATTTTGCTAAGTTAAAATTATTTTTTTTGTTTTTATTTGAGAGTTTTCTTTATGAAATGTGCTTAACTTGGCATGCATGTGTGATAAACTATCAACCCAAAGCTGAGCTCACGAGTTTGTCTCTCAAATGAAATGAGATCGTTTCAGCCTCAACAGATTGAAGAAACACAGCATGATGTTTCTTTTGAAGTAAGAGGGAAAACTTTTAAAAATATATGAGCGTTTAGTATCGCAACATCTCTGCCCGTGTTTTGCTTTGTTTAAATTTTAAGTCTTGGGTACAGTCAGAGCACAACATTGAATATTTGCTGATGAACTCAGTGAGCAGCTGTGTCACATTTTCTCTTTTGTGCAGAACATCAGACAGAGGAGCTGGCTGAGTTTCAACACTCACAAAAGTCTCTAGTATTATCCAATCACTGTTTTTGCCATTTATGTCATGCTGCGTTACCCCCCCCCCCACACACACACACACACCCAGTTGTGTGGGAGAAAGAAAATATTTCTTTGTAGGAGACAGAAACTCACCTTAACATAAAACATGGCTTGGGCTGGAGTTGCTGCTCCTCACTGCTTGTTTGTCGGTTCAGGAGTTTTCATGCTGTCAGTGGAGTCACTTCAGACCAGGTCTGTGCAGATGCAGCTCGCTGTAGTCGTGTTAACACAGGTTTGGATTATTCACATGATAGTGTAGACAACAGAACTTTGCTCGTTGTCACTCAGAGCTGCAGATGGAAACTTAGAGGGTTACAAATCAGGGAGCTAAACTTCTTTATTTCATCGTTGTAGTTTTGAAACAGGAAAATTCAAGATAAACGTCATCAGACTGAGATAATGGAATAAACATCTAGTTTAGAGAAACAGAGAGAAAGATAAGCACAGATGATGGAAATCCATAAAAACAATCAGAAATTTCCTTGTTGCATTTTGACATCTAGAAATCTTGATCTGCAAAGTTGCAGAAGTCTGTTTTTTATTTTTATTTTTATCTCTATGTGCTGTTATATCCCGACACTGTGTATGGCATTGGAATTAAAAAAGATAAACAGAAAACTGTGACTTAAGTTTACAATGCTGAATGTTATGACAGTTTAAATCCTAAATTGATAACGTAGCACTGTAGCTTTGTGAAAACCCACAGCTATTTAAAAAATTAATTAAAATTCATAAAATTGCGATCAAGGAAGAAAGTCTGAGAAATAAAGTAGATCCTTTTGTTAAAACGCTTAGTTATAGAGGTGCCACCATGAGGGCAAATTAGATACATTTCCTAATAAACTAAAATATAAATATATTCTTACAACAACAAAAATGTGAAAAGTATTAATGTATCTTCAAATCATGGTCTGGGGAACTTTCTGGGTGGAGTTTGCATGTTCTCTCCGTGCATGCGTGGGTTTTCTCCAGGTACTCCAGTTTCCTCCCACAGACCAAAAACATGCATGTTAGACTGATTGGTAACTCTAAATTGTCTCTTGGTGTGAGTGAGAGAGTGAATGGTTGTTTGTCTCTATGTGTCCCTGTGATGGACTGGAGACCTGTCCATGGTGTCCCCACCTCCTGCACTGATGGCTGGAAATGGGTACCAGTGATGTCCGCGACCCAAAAAGGAAGAAATGGGTAAAAGATAATGGATGAAAGGATGCATCTAATGAACATTTTGCAGTAATCTTGTTTACATTTGATTATGTAGACTGATTTAATAGCAGAACTTCTATTTTAGTAGAAAAGAATAAACCTGAAATCTAAAAGCATTATAATAATGTTATATATTGTTGGACTTATTAATGAATATCTAAATACGCTAACTTACTGAAGTATTTGTAATATATGCTCTTGGCTGCTAATAAAAATAACCATTATTCTACCAGCTGGCTGGTTATTCGCGGTCTCAGTTATTTGCTATAATTGTGCTAAATGTTAAAAAAAAGAAAACATAAAAAAAAAACATTTTTGAAAGACATTGACCCCTGAAATTACTTATATTGTCTCTGTTTCTTGTGTATTCAGTTTCACTTATTTCACTCTGCCATACTGACCCTGACGTCTTTGAATGGAATAAGATCTGACCCAAAGCGTGAACCTAAAGTGGCCCCAATTGTTGGAGCCCGGCATGCTTTGATGAATCTTTAATGCTTTAACACAGAGGGCTTTGCCTCATTTGACTTGTATTCATTAATCAAGAAGTTATTATACAGAAGCAAGTTCAATTTAGCTATAAAAGTGTTATTCTAGTTAAAATGCTGACATGGTTTAGGACATGTTGATCCAAACATATGTACCTCAAATATTTAGTCTATTTAGCCCTGTGACTATAAAAAGTGAAAAAGATTCAACCTGTTGCCATCTGAAGTGTGTGCACAAAGTGTACACAGTTACAAATAGTGTACTGAAAAAATGCACAAAAATAAAATAAAATTTTCACTAAGATGGTTAAAAAACAGCTTTATTGGCAATTAGCAGAGTTAAAACATTCTAAATAAAAATGATTTCCTTTCAGGTTATTCTAATGTGAATTGCTTGACTTTGTGAAATTAATTGAATCTCTGCTGAACTGAATCTCGTCAGTTTTTATTAATTTACCCAAAAGGGATGTTTGAGTTTGGGAGAATCAGTGTGTGAAATTAAGATGGATAAAAGGAGTTTAGCAGCACTTGTAATTAATTTTAATTTTAATCTGTTTAGTTTGTAGACAAAACAGTAACAATGTTAAAAAAATTAAAAAAATCTAATCTGCAGTTTTTATTCGGGACTTTAAGCCTTAAGAGCTTTAGTGATGCCTTCAAATGTGTATAAAGAACAATGTTGGCTCTTTGGTGTGGATGACAGAGCAGCATAGATTGAAGAGCTTTTTAAGCATGCACACAATTCCTATCATGACTTTTTTTCTTGGTTCTTCTTTTGGTTTATACTGTGTATCTCCTCTTTGTCTTTTTCCTGGCAGATGCATTTCTAACATCTTCTACCAATATACCCACTGTCCCTCCTCTGGACATGTCCAAACCATCTCAGTCTGGTCTCTCTAACTTTATCTCCCAGTTGTTCAACCTGTGCTGTACCTCTGATGATCTCATTCCTAATCTTATCCATCCTTGTCACTCCTAAGGAGAACCTCAACATCTTCATTTCAGCTACTTCCAGTTATGTCTCCTGTCTTTTTGTCCATGTCTCTGTCTCCAGACCATACAGTATAGCTGGTCTCACAACTTTCTTTTAGACGTCGTGGCGTTGAATCTTCTTGGTGGGAGTGTATTTAGATCCTGCTTGGAGCATGGGGGCAGCATATGTCATGTGGCCCTTGTGCACTGATGTGACATTGTGTGTAGAATTTAAAGCAGGACTGACCAGCAACACTGGCAACATGCCAAGACTTTAACTTTAGTTTTGAAAAAGTCCTGAAAAACAACGTTGCACAAAATGGCGTTGGGCTAATATGGCGCAGTCTTTATTAGGTAGCTGCATCCCGAACTGGTCTAAGAGCGATGAACCAGGATGAGAATATAGAGCATGGTGAGAGTGCAGCAGAGCATCTTGGGGAAAATATCAGGGAGCACATGTATGTGCTAGTACTAAGAAAGTAGCTGCGTTATGATTGCCAGAACAGTCCTAATAATTCTTGCAAATTTGCCACATTCCAGTCATAATCTAATGATATACAGTGAGTTGTGAAAAGGTTTCCATCTGGTATGACGGAGCTTTAGGTTTTGATTTTTCCTGTTTACATTGAGCTCTTTATCTCCTTTTTTAAACTTTGAAGATTAAAGTTTGATAGATCATATATTAAAGCTATATCCATTTATTAACACATTTAATAACTACTGGTAAAGCAGATCCTCCTTGAAATGTTACAAAGTGCAGAATTAACCTCTTGTCACTAAAATAAGTAATGTTACATATTGTATGGTATAATATGGTATGGTATAAAGTTTATTCATTTAAAAAAAGTACAAAACAATTCCATACTCCAATTCAATATTGTACTAACTTCTGTCGAAAAAAAGGAAATTATTCAAAGAACAAACCTTCTTCAGTGCTAAGGAGAGATTTACTGGAGCTAGAAGAGCGCAAACCAAAACAGCTGTGCCAAACAGATGTTATCCAACACCACTGTCTACATAGAGGTGTGATGAGCTAATGTTTGCAGTTCTGGTGATATCAGTGGGTGATTTTAAACTTTTTTGTGAGGTCTCAGAGACTGGTGTGATCCCACCCTGCAGAGAACCAAATAAGCCAATTCAGTTCAATTCAGTTTGTTTATTTAGCATCAAGTCACAACAGAAGTAGTCTCAGGACGCTGAACAGAAACATTCACATACATAAAAAAAAAGCTAATTAATAAAGTTATCTATCTATGGAAACCTTCAGTTTGCGTTAAGTCTTCATTTTGTCACAGTCTCCCATCCTGAGCAAGCACAAAGACAACAGTGGAAAGGAAAAACTCCCTTTTAACAGGAAGAAACCTCCAGCAGAACCAGGCTCAGGACGAGCGGCCATCTACTTCAACCGGCTGGGGTTAGAGAGGTCAGGAAGAAAAGAAAAAATGAACACAGAATGGCAGGTCTAGGTGAACTTTCTATTGCAAGAACGAAAAAAAAAATGGCAAGATAGAAATAATTACAAATACAAACAGGTAAAAATACAAACAGGTACAGTAGAGCAAGTAAAGACAGTAGCAGAGTGAGGAAAGGTGGTCATTTTGTCCTCCAGCAGTCTAAGCCTATAGCAGCATAGTTAGCTCAGGAAACCCAAGCCAACCCTAACTATAGGATTTATCAAAAGGAAAGTCTTAAGCCCAGTCTAAATGTAGGCAATGTGTCAGCCTCACGGACAAAAACTGGAAGTTGGTTCCACAAGAGAGGAGCCTAATAACTGAAATATCTTCCTCCTATTATGATTTTGGAAACTCTAGGAACCACAAGTAAACCAGCAGCCTGAGAGTGAAGAGCTCTGTTAGGAAAATATGGAACAATAATAAGGGATCAGTATAACATTTTCCTAAACTTCCCAAAAGTTCCCTTTAGGAGTCACATTATCTCTCTCTGCAAGTAGATTTACCAATGTCCTATAAGAAAGCAGGCATGGAATATCTTTATATTTTGTTTCCTTAACAACAGCGTTATGTTGTCTGTACATGTGGTGGATCCAAGACAACATATGCTCATTAATTGTTTTGTACGTTTATCAGTGACATGGAATAGCTAGTAAACATGATATATTGGTGCACTTCTTCTGGTATTCTCCTATTTTTCTCTACTAACAAACTGCTTGTGTGATTATAAAACAAAGCTTAGCAGAACAGTTAGAGTTAAAACCATCTTTTTTTTTCCTGGATGTTTGGAGCCATTCTGCCATTTGGAAAAGCTACCAATGTGTTGGAGCAGTGAGACGGTTTGGCCAATCAGCCGTATGTCTCTATCCAATGACTAGACCATCATTAATCATCATTTCCCAGTTACATCATTTTCCCTGCAAGCTCCTTGCTGCCATCGTGAAATATTTTGCCATTGGACATTTGCACGTTTGGCTGGATTTGGACGTCTGTGTGAGTGTGTATGTGTTTGGAAGACAGAGTGGAATAGATAAATGAGCTTATGTGTATGCAAAAGAAAACGCTGGGATGGCTGTGGCTGAGGCATTCAGCCAACGTGCCATGGTGCTGTTGCTAAACCTTGGCCAGACAGATGGCGTCCATTTGATCAGAGCGATGCTGTGATGGTAGCAGAGGAGCAGCGAAGAGAGGCGGCTATTGGGTCTTCATGAGCGGGGCTTATTACCAGTCTGACAGACAGTCAACTCTTTAACATTCATGAAAACTACAGCTACTCTGATGTGCCGGCTGAGGCGCTGCATCGTTATCCCAGAGCCCCAAGCGTATGTTTATCATCTTTCACCTGAACTCGCCTGCGAGTCTTTCCTCTGTGAACGATGGCTGGGGGGTTTTAAAAAGTTTTTGTGTTTTTAGGTTTAGCACTTCTGATTTGCAGCATCACTTTCCATCAAAAAAGATTCTGGGAAGAGATGCACCAACTGGCCTATTCTTGGTCTATACAGTATGATCTCATGTTAATCTAAAGGTTAAGTTGTCATATTAGATTTCAGTTTTCCTTTGAAGTGCTGTGACTGACAACAAACAACACCTTTTTTTTTGCCAATTTTAAGCAACAATTCATGTGTCAGTGTGCTATTTGCAAGAAAATTTGAGTCTTCTATACGCATTTTTTAAATAAGAGTATTTTTCTACACTTCTTTCTCAAAATACTTTGAGCAGCAATGACAGCCGTTGTACAGTTTATAATGCAACACAAGTATATCTATGCTTAGAAATAAGGGCAGCCATTTGCAGTGAATGTTAGCCCTGCATGTAAGTCACTGTTAAAATAAGAATTAACTGGACAAGCAGAATGTCAGTGCATGTTTTGTCTTGTTCAAATAATTCTCTTGCGTACCCTGGTTTTCTCTTAATTTTTTCTAAAGCTATAGATTCATCTTTACATATTTAGCATTGACCATGAATACTTTATTATTTATTTTGTCCAAAACTTTCTTTATCACTCACAGGAGATATATTAAAATACAAATGTAAAACCTTTTGCAAATATTAGGACATACGTATCCACAATAAGTTTTATAAATAAATAAAAAAACGCTTACACAAATAAAACTTTATCACATGACAGCTGCCCTTGCCCAACAACCATAAAACATTAATAAATGTTTAAATTTTTAATTTACCCATCGAAGGTGGGACATTTTTTGGTGTTTTTTGCTCGAATCATCTGAACTTTCTCTTGTCTCGCCCAGAACTTCTGTACCGCTCAAGATAATTTAATGAAACTTGATACAGTTATGCATCATCACTAGACTGAGTGTCACACACATTTTTCATAATGCCAGCTCCAATGTCAAGGTCACAAATCAAGGTCAAATATTGTACAAGGTCTTTGCTTGTCCAGGCCATTGCTATAGACTGCTATGTTACTGTACAGATGGGTGTATAATGTACCGTATCCGGTACTTTTTAAAATATTTTTGAGTTTGTAGGTATGAAGGTTGCACATTCTAGTTGTAACCGATGGCTTTAAATTGGCTGAAGGCATTTGATCTTGGTCGTGCATAGCGTTCTGTTTGTGTTAACTCTGAAATGCAGGGTTGACCTGTCCAGACTATGACCTTTAAGTGCAGACCCCAGTCCCCGCAGGAAGAAGTGCTATATATACACATCATATAGACACTGCCCTCCACACAAAAACAAGTATATGTAAAATCATTGTAAACACTTTCACAAACACTTTTTATTAATCTGCAGTTGTTCATTTGGACTCAGTAATGATAGAATATGAGAAAATATGAGAAAATAAAAAAAGGCAGCAACCCACTGTGTTTAATTTTTCAATGAGCACAATGATTGTCTCCTCAGCCTTTCCTCCCTGCAACTTGTCACAAGGCGGAAATAATTTTAGGATCATTTTCAGCTCTTTATCTCGACACACTCACAAATCCATTTTTAGTAGGTTAGACATTAATAGGGAGAATTCCCTCCTTTCTCCTCCTCCTCTCCCTCCTTCCTCTCAGATATGAGATTATCCATTCCACCCTGAGCAACAGACAGAGACTAATCCACGGCCAATGTGCAATATTAGCCCTGTGCTCGCCGTGCGGACGACAGCTCTGCGGGCTTTTGATTCTGGGCGTGTAACGAGGCCCTGGTAAGAATCTGGCTTCAGCGCAGCACAGATGTACTTCCTTTCACACATGCATCTGCAGCATCCATGTGTTCACGAGCAAACAGGAAAGGAAAACACATGTAGTGTTAACACTGAAGCACAGATGCAAAGCAGATGTTTTGATGTTGACTCACAATTTGAGCTAAAAACCTGAATCACTTTAAGTACCAAGGTAAGCGTTCGGCCTGAGAAAGGAAGTGTGTTAAGTGGATGCTCTGTGCCCTGTTTTATCCGAAACTCATTAAAAGTAGAGAAGCTAATTTGTAATACCTCAAAATGACACAGACACTTCTTTATGTTTGACAGCATCAAGCTAAGGCTTTAACATTTCCTTTGGTTGGCATTATCTATTTTAAAAATAACATTAAAAACCATTCATTTGAGAGGTCTCTGTCTGTCCTGTGTTTTCTGCACCTCCTTGTGTTTTTCCTCTTCATCTTGTTTCTGCTCCTGCCCACACCTGTCCCAAGCTCCAACCACCCCAGGTGTTTCCCACTTAGTACTTGTATTTAGTCTGTGTCTTTTCACTCCCCTGGTGTCCGGGTATTATCCCTTCCACGGTGTCATGCTCTGTGTCGTCTCTTAAACCTAAGATCTTGCTGCCCCGTCAACGTTTTTTTTTTTTTTGTAAAAAAAAATCATTATTTCACTCCAGAGTCTCCTGCTCTCTGCCTGCATGTGGGCTCAACTCCTAAACATCAGGTCATGTCATCGTAAAGATCCAGTTGTGCATCTAAACGTGGAACCGCTAACAGGGATGGGGGGGGGGGACTCATTTACAGATAAGGGGGTCAAAAGTAAAAGTGCCACTCTTAGTCGGTTAGTACTGACCATGATTTTCAGATGTAATATGTGAAAAAATCCAAATAGAAATATCATTTTATTTTCCAAATACGTCTTTATGTAGAATTTTAGAACCAACAGAAGCTACAGACTAAAAATAAAATGTTGCTTTTAGAAAAAGACATTATTAGCAACTTTTTTTTAACGCCTTGCTTTTTAGCATTTGATTTTAATTTAGATCATTGCAAAATGTTTTATCAATCGAAACAGATGAAAGAAATGTCTTAATAAAAAATCCAAACATAGCTAGTAACATTTTACTTAGCGATAACAAGAGAATACAACAAGGCAGACTGTTGCTCTCTTGTTCATTAGTTTAAATCAGACGCCTGACATTGTGTTTTAATGTCACGTAAATCAGTGAGAACCATTTTGATGTTCTATGTTACTGTTTCCATGACATTTTTCAAACATTGACAAAAAAGTAAAAAAAAAAAAATTTTTTTTTTGGTTGGGGTGTAAAAATGTAGGATGTTTTTTGTAATAATATCTTGTTTATAACCTACAGCTTGAGCTGAAAGAGAGAAAAACCATCACCGCCTCACAAAACTAGAACAAAAAACACATTTAAGACATTTTGTTGTGCTAGTCAAGTCAAACCAAATTAATTTCTAAAGCACATTTAAAAACAGCAGCTGTTACGAAAGTGCTTAACAAAAAAAATCAACGGCAGTAATTAAAGATTACAAACCACAATTAAAAGCATGAAAAGAAAAAAACACTAAACAATGAAATACTAAATCAAATCTAAATACTAAATAAAAGTCCTACCGTGCATCTTCCTTAGACAGATTGAGTTTTTACAGACAAGCCAATAAAAAAGTATGTATGGAACTTAAAAAGTATATTTACTTTTCTGTGCTGTGTCCCGTTGAAAATGTTCTTATTTCAGACTGACCTGATTTTTGGTTAAAATATTACATTTTATATGTAGTTCCAAATTTTATTCCAGTTGTTTTTAGTCTTCCCACACATGATGGCTTTTTTCCTGATTTTAACATAGTACATGCTTGTCATTTTGAATTTATCTAAGAAGCCTGGAGCTGAACACTTGCATGGCATGGAAGAGTTAAGGCTGGCTGCAAAATGAGTCCTGAAGCAAACACTCCAGGGCCGGCTTTTAATAGCTTTACCATCAGCAATATTCACAGCTGAGGATGAAATGACTCAAAGTACTGCTGATGGGAAATACTGCCAATGAGCCAGTGCAGGAATATTTATGAAAACTCTTTAAAACATAATTCCTTCTGGTTGTTTGTAATTAAGGCTCATTTATCAGATGCTGTAAGAAGCACCACGTGGACGTCGCTGGCGCTTCTCCATTGGAATATTTATTTTACAACTCAAATAATGCTAATCGTCTCATAGGTCCTCAGTGCTTACTGTAAATGTGAGCAGTTTAAACAAAGTAATTAAGGAATTACCCCCAGTATTTATCAAATTAATCAAATTCATTACCATCTAGCACGAATTGATCATAGTTCTAATTCAAAATTTGTATTTTAACCCCAATAACTTAGCATATTATTATATAACCACTATGTGTGATCAATAATAGAAAACAAACCATATTTGAGATATTGCACATCTTCTCTTTGCTTCTGGCATGTTTTTGTAGTTATGCATGCTCCAAAGTCTAATCGTTCAGTTATTTGTGCGTTTTTTCCACATACCTTTATCCATGTATTCACCTTCTACAAACCGGATTCCAAAAAAGTTGGGACACTAAACAAATTGTGAATAAAAACTGAATGCAATGATGTGGAGGTGCCAACATCTAATATTTTATTCAGAATAGAACACAAATCACAGATCAAAAGTTTAAACTGAGAGAATGTATCATTTTAAGGGAAAAATCTGTTGTTTCTAAGTTTCATAGCATCAACAAATCCCCAAAAAGTTGGGACAAGTCCATTTTTACCACTGTGTGGCATCCCCCCTTCTTCTTACAACACTCAACAGACATCTGGGGACAGAGGAGACCAGTTTCTCAAGTTTAGAAATAGGAATGCTCTCCCATTCATGTCTAATACAGGCCTCTAACTGTTCAATCGTCTTGGGCCTTCTTTGTTGCACCTTCCACTTTATGATGCACCAAATGTTCTCTATAGGTGAAAGATCTGGACTGCAGGCTGACCATTTCAGTACCCGGATCCTTCTCCTACGTAGCCATGATGTTGTGATTGCTGCAGAATGTGGTCTGGCATTATCATGTTGAAAAATGCAGGGTCTTCCCTGAAAGAGATGACGTCTAGATGGGAGCATATGTTGTTCTAGAACCTGAACATAGTTCTCTGCATTAATAGTGCCTTTCCAGACATGCAAGCTGCCCATGCCACAAGTGCTCATGCAATCCCATATCATCAGTGATGCTGGCTTCTGAACGGTGCGTTGATAACTACTTGGGCTATCCTTGTCCTTTCTGGTCCGGATGACATGGCGTCCCAGTGTTCCATAAAGAACTTCAAATCGTGACTCATCTGACCACAGAACAGTCTTCCTTTTTGCCACACTCCATTTTAAATGACCCCTGGCCCAGTACAAACGTCTGAGCTTGTGGAGCTTGCTTAGAGATGGCTTCCTCTTTGCACTGTAGAGTTTCAGCTGGCAACGGCGGATGGCACGGTGGATTGTGTTCACTGACAATGCTTTCTGGAAGTATTCCTGAGCCCATTCTGTTATTTCCTTGACGGTGGCATTCCTGTTTGAGGTGCAGTGACGTTTAAGGGCCCGGAGATCACGAGCATCCAGTAGAGTTTTACGGCCTTGACCCTTACGCACAGCGATTGTTCCAGATTCTCTGAATCTTTTGATGATGTCATGCACTGTTGATGATGATAACATAAAAGTCTTTGCTATTTTACGCTGGGTAACACCATTCTGGTATTGCTGCACTACCTTTCTGCGCAACAATGGTGGAATTGGTAATCCTCTTACCATCTTGGCTTCTGAAAGACACTGACACTCTGAGAAGCTCTTTTTATACCCAAACATGTTGTCAATTGACCTAATTAGTGTTAATGGGTCTTCCAGCTGTTCGTTATATGATCAATTTCCTTTTCCCAGCCACTTATTGCTACTTGTCCCAACTTTTTTGGGATTTGTTGACACTGGGAAATTTTGAATCAACATATTTTTCCTTTAAAATGTTACATTTACTCAGATTAAACTTTTGATCAATCATCTATGTTATATTACGAATAAAATATTGACATTTGCCATCTCCACATCATTGCATTCAGTTTTTATTCACAATTTGTTTAGTGTCCCAACTTTTTTGGAATCCAGTTTGTATGTCAAAGCTCAAAGCAGCATGCAACACCGGCAGATCAAAAGCATGTTAAGTGTCAAGCTGTTCCTCATCCTGGATATTACATTAAAAGCTGCTCACTGGATGTACAAGATTGCATTAGCAACATAACTCCAATTTTGTCATCTGTGCTTCTTTGAGACCTCATCACTCAGTGACGTGCTGATGAGATTAAAGCGTGTCTTGTCTCAAACAAACAGAACGCTCCCAGCACAACCCCGTTTTACAACATAACACAGATGTCAGCGAGCCAAAGTTCTGCTGGGTTTGCATTGAGAACACAGCCACGAGCGCTGCATTTCATTTTAAAAGCAGGAGCCAATACTGAGGAGTTGGAGGAATTACATGGGGATGTCAGCTGGGGTGTTTAGACCTTCCTCACCTTAGTTTGTAGATCTAAACCCAATTCATCAGTCCTTAATGGACTGCTCAGATTGTCTCTTCAGGATCTTAACTTGAGGAGTGGATGGACTAAACAGAAACAAAGTAGCAACTATGGAGCAGAAGCTGCAGGCCTGGTCATTAACATGGTACAACGTAAAGGGTTTCATTCTGTGGAATGGTTACAAACAAACAGTATCTTACATGTTGTCTTATATAGCTCTTGGAAGGACCTCTGTTTGTAGAGAAGACTTTTAATTCTAATCAGAATTGTTGTGGCCGGGTTAAAACAAACTTCATCACTGTTGTTATAAAACACCAGTCAAAGATTTTGAAGCAATTCATGCAAAAGCTGTTTTTGTACACCTTTACATTTCTCTTATATTCATATTACATGGTTGTTTTTACAGAGTTATGGGACGATTTGCAAATACAAATTGCAGCAGCCACTAGATGTAGCTCCTTTATTACAACCTGGAAGACCTCCGGCAGGAATTTAATATTTTTTTTCCAAAATATTTGTGTTATGTGAAGACAGAGTGAAGGTTGGAAGTTGACATGGCACCTGTGTAGGGAAGTTCTCGTCTAACTTGAGAGCTGAGGGTTCAATCCTCAGCCACTGTAGCATGCTGAAGTGTCTTTAAGCAAGACACTGACTTTTTAAAGACAACCCCAATACATTTTGGTGCTGACCCAGCTTGGATTAACCATTAGCTTGTCCATGTGATCAGAACTGATCTATAATTTTCCAAATTAAGAGAGTTCGACAAGCTTTCTGTAACCACTAATATTAACATTTTGCATTTCCATAAAACTGCGCTTCAAAGTATTTCAACTAATACTTTAAAATTTCCTTTTTTCTTTTCATAGAAGAGAGTTCCTTATTAATATTAACGTGTAACTTAAATTGCTGAAAATATTTAAAACCAAAAGATAATTCAATTAAAAGTCATTTAAAAAAGCTAAATTTAACCACTAACAACCATTTGTTCCCACATTACAATGTGACATTGTATAATGTGATACAACATCATGAGAAAGCATATCTCCATCACGCTCCATTTTTGGACTCTGAAACCTAAACATCTTGCTTGATAATATTTCAGGAGGGCTCTTCAGTTCTGTGTGTGCATGCTGTGGTGCTGGAGAACAGACATTTTTAGTCCACACAAAGCTGCAGCTGAATTGGAGATGGTATGGGTGGCATCTGCCACAGGCCCAGGTTCAGCAGCCTGTGGCTTCAGCTGTGAGTGGAAATCTAAAGGATATCTTTCCTCCTAAAATCCATTTGCTCTTCCCGGTTTCCCACATTTCAGCATGATCACAAAGATCACAAGGTTCAACAGCAGCTACAACAACAACTTTGCCAAATTGTCAGTCATTTACTCAAGGGCGGCATCACTGTCTAGGATCTCCGTCAACCCCATTAGAACTATGATCCCATTTGTAAAAGGAGTGTGTGCACGGGGTGTGCTGCTCGGCATCAAACACATTTGATTCCTCACACAGTTCCACGTTTCTCCTGAAAGCTGATTCATTTTGGAGCCTCTAAAACCGGACACATGCTGCAGTTTTTTTTATTCTTCTAACCACATTTTAGCTCGTTCGTGGTGCCGTAGGTTTAGTTTGCTCGCAGCTCTTTCTGGCTGTCAAATTACGAGACCTCCTCTGCGACTGATCACTTAGTACAATTTACCAAGAAGGGTGACACAGGTGGTAGACTGTCGGCACCGCTTCCATGTGGGCATTTTAAATGGAAAAGAGAGTGTGAGAAAATGAATCCATCTGCTCTCCAATGACTCACTGGTTTGTTCCCAACAATTTAGGACTGCAAACAGTGAGTCATTTGACTGGTGACATGGCGTCACCTGTTCCGAGGCAACATGCACCAAAAGCTTTTGCATGCAACCATAACAAGTTCAACTCTTGTTACAAAGGAAGTCCATGCTCATGTGCCTGGTCGTAATTTTAGTTGAGCCAGTCCACGATCTGCGTGTTCTTCTCCTAACGTGACAGAAAGTGAAGGATTCCTTTTCTCACTTGGCCATTTCTCAGCACTCCCAGTGCAGCTCTGCTGACCTTACTGCACGCTCGGTTTGGCAAGAGCACTTAGTCCCCTTTCCATGCATCGGCATACTGTCTCTCCCTCCCTCACACCTCCACTTCCTGCAGCCCTGATCTAACAGAGGGGAAATGAGTCCTCATGATTTTTTTAAATATCTCCCACATCTTGGGACTCCTTGGCCGAGGGTTAAGCGTTTTGTGTGATCAGTGTTTTTCAGGCTCTACATCACGTTTTAATCAGTATATCATCTCCCCTGCAGGAGTTAGTGAGGCAGGTGTACTTTCTCCTTTTCACTCTCCTTTTTTCACCTTTTGTCTCACACTTTTTTCTTTAAATCGCTCTTTCCCTGAAGTGCTGGGGGTGGGTGCTTCCCTGTGAGAAATCTCCTCTTACCAAAAGGAAAAAAGAAAAGGTGTATTGTGTTAAAAAAAAGAACTTTGTGATTGAAATGCTTTTCATGCAAGGGTCAGGTTAAGTCAGAATTAAAGGAGGTAAGTACATATTTATCAGGATATATCCTTGTCTTGTCATGACTAAGATCATATTTCAAACCAAAGTTATCCAGATGAGCTGCAAACAAAAGCATATGGCTCAGGCTACTGAAGGAAAAGACACAAGTGTGATGTTTTTTGGTTTATGTTCACACTATGCTGCTGTCACACCACACTTAGAAGTGCGAGGCTGTCATATTAGTTTTTCACCAAATATTCAGAGGCACAGAAAACAAACAAATTTTGTTCTAAGTCATATGAGGAGCTGGCGTTGACAGCTCAAGATAAAACTTCTTTCTTTGAGTTTGCTATTCACCTTTCTTCCTCTTCCTGTAGTTGATGGTACAATTCACAATAAATACTATCATTTCTGGGATCAGAGTGGCAGTTTGCGTATAGTATTTTTTTTTTGTCAAAGGTTCTTCTTCAGGTCTCTTGGTATTCCTGTGTGGCAGTGTCAAAGAAAGATCCAAAGGGTCAGTGAGCCAGCCACGAACTGGAACGGCAAAGGTCACAGTCCGCTCCATTATTCAACAGGCTCCCATGCTAAAACCAGGAGTGTTAAAAAAAAGACAAGAGATTGAGAGATTGATCTAGAGAGGGGTGGATTTTTTTTATATACGCTTTTCTTACGCTGTAGAAATGCCAGAAGTCATCTACTCAAAGAGCTCACACCCTCCTGTAGATCCTAAACAAAAGCTGAAGGGAACAAAGAGATGGAGGAACAGCTAAATGATAAAAGTGAGCACCTGTGTGGCCTGACCCACAGCCTCAAAAACCTCCGTCAACTGGTTTAACCATCTATTCATCATGTTACCCTCTGAGACGAGACCATAAAATAAAGCCTTTTTTAAATTTGTCTTAATGTGATGCAACAGCAACTAGATGTTAAAACATTTTACGATGGAAGATCTTCAACCTCAAGTAGGACTGAGTAGTACTGCCACATTTAGAAAAAAACATAACCGTAAACAAAAACATTTATGTAATTCAGCCCATGATGAAACACATTTGCCCAGCTGTGGAAGTACCACTTATCCTGGTAATATCATCCTTTTCAGTAAGGCACATATCTGTTTATCTTTGCCAAGGACTCTAGTGGTGTTTAGACCATTTTCTGATCCTTAGATTTGAAAACCAATTCACACCTTTAGAAATACAGTATAAATACAGCCACTTCTCTTGTAAGACTTTCTGTTTGGTATTTTGTATTATATTTTTTACTGAACTGGGCAGTTTTTTTTTCCTTTGGTGACATGACTTGAGGTAGAATCTCACTGAGCTGCGACTGTTGGCGACTAGTTAGCAAATTCATTCACACGGAAGTCTTCAAAACAACTGATAATACTTGCAAAGATTCTTAGTTTGCTTGTAGGAGTTGTAGAAGCTTACAGTCTTTTCACTTAAGTTCTGAACATATTAAAAACAATTTGTTTAATAAAATAGTCAGAGTTGTTGCATCTATAGCTTGTCTTGAAACGTTCTCAGTTTTATCTCAGGTGTCTCCTACCGGCTGTTTCTTTGGACACAAGCACGGGAGCTATGTCAGAAAACATTTAAGGGTAAACCCCTGAATGTCTAGCTCTAAAACTACCTAGATAATAATAAAACATAAATTTTATAAAACTGACCAGATTTAT
>NC_056504.1:11295330-11298631 GCF_014905685.2 Nematolebias whitei
TATTATTATTATTATTATTATTATTATTATTATTATTATTATTATTATTATTATTATTATTATTGTTATCCATCCATCCTTATCTTTACCCGCTTATTCCATTTTGGGTCATGGGGGTCGCTGGTGCCCATGTCCAGCAATCACTGTGCGAGGGGCGGGGGACACCCTGGACAGGTCGCAAGTCCATCACAGGGACACAGAGATAAACGAGACAAACAACCATTCACGCTCTCACTCACACCTAGGGACAATTTAGAGTTACCAATCAGTCTAACATGCATGTTTTTGGTCTGTGGGAGGAAACCGGAGCACCCGGAGAAAACCCACACATGCACGGAGAGAACATACAAACTCCACCCAGAAAGGCCCCTGGACCGGGGTTTGAGCCGAGGACCTGCTCACTGAGAGGCAGCAGCTCTACCAGTTGTGCCACCGTGCTGCCCTATTATTATTATTATTATTATTGTTGTTGTTGTTGTTGTTGTTTTTGTTGTTGTTATTATTATTATTTATATTATTATTAAAATATTATTAGTGGGACTTACATGGAACACTGTATGCTCATATAAGGAATAAACATATTATTACTTATCTTATTGTGTAATAAGCACTATAACTTTAGTTGTGTTCAAGAGCTGCATATAAATTGTTTTTCTTTAATCTTTTCCATATCCAACAATGTTCAGTCAGGTCATCTGGATGGTTACATTTTTTTGCTGAGATGTTTCGTCCGTCATCCAAAGGACTTCTTTAGTCCAAGAAGCCACAAGCCAACTGGAGTCCCACAAATACCACACCCCCATAGTGGGAAAAAACAAAACAAAAACAACAACAAAAAAATGGTTTGCTGGTGATCAGATGGTTCCTGGGGCCCTCCTTCTCCCCTGTCAACTCCTCTGAGACAGTCATGACTGAACATTGTTGGATTTGTACCTGGATTATTGAGTCCTTTCCACATATCTAATCACTTCCACTTTAGCAGCACGATGGACCAGTGGTTCAAGGTGTTCCCTCTAATCAAGAAGATAACAGGATTGTATCCTGGTGCCTGTGGATGAAGTTAATGTGTTGCACGTGGGGTTTTTCCAAGTCCTCCCACAAACTGAAAACATCCATGTTAGGTTCAATGGAAACTCCAATTTGTCCCTAGGTAGAGGTGAGAGAGTGAATGGTTGTTTGTCTTATTTGTCTTTATGTGTCCCAGTGATGGACTTGGGATCTGTCCAGAGTGTACCCCCACCTCGCACAGTGACTGCTGGAGAAAGACACCACCTCCCTGTGACCCAGACAGAGGAAGTAGGCAAATAAAACGGATGGATGGATGGATCATGAATCATGTTCATAAATAATGAATGTTCAGTGTTCACAGGTTATAACTGAACTAAAATTTATTTCTTATATCCACAATGGCCCAATAACTCCTCATAGTGCTCTACATACCATATATTGCAATAAGCAATACATGTTCAGTTCTACTGGGTAACTGAACACATATTGCTTTAACTTTTCTTACTGATTCAATCATTTCCCATGTAACATCATAAGTTGCAATCTGTAATATCTATTGTATTATATTCAACAGCTAAACATATATCAACTACACTGGTCCATTAATTCTACAGTCCCATCAACATGTACATCTGCACTACCTTTGCAGAATAATAGGAACAATCTGTGATCCCCCATTGTGCACAAAAAGCTAACTCCCCCTCAACTTTTTTTAAAGCAGCATACAGTATCAGCAGAATTACTGCAGCTCGGAGTCAACACTGCAGCAGCCTTGCTAGAGTGTGTCAAGCCCAGAGGGGTTTAAAGCTTTGATCTGAAGCACAATACCCCGTGTGTGAGGAAAGGGAATAAGTGTGCATACATGAGCACATACACAAATGAGCACACGACGCACCCCAAAATGCTCATGCAGTCGCGACAAAAGCGACACTCAGACGCGCTCTCTCGCACACGCACACACAAATCCCCTTTGATATAGTTCCAGGCTTTTAGTGGATGATTAGGAGAGACGACCCAGCTAAGGTCTAGAGTGATAGGAGGAAGCAGGAGCCTGCTGCTCTTTAGTTAGAGGAAACCAATACTCTGTCTGTAGACAGAGCAGTAATTATGCTCAAGGGATGAAGTGAGAGAGGAGTGAGCATTTTAGAGTAGAAGCCAACAAGAGGAAGAGAGCGAAGAAGACTTTGCTGGAGGGCTTATTTCTGATTCCTCACCATGTCACCTCCAGCAGACAGCAATTAAAATTTCTCCAGAGGGCCTGTGTTTATCGTTAGTGTGAGTGTGAGCGTGTACGTGTACGTGTGTGAGGTTAAGCACATGTATATTTACATTGTGGTGCAGGGTGCGGTTGTGCACACATTTTTTTCACCCCCCGTGTTGCATAAAAGCAGCTGAGGATGGTGCAGCGCAGCAGACTCACTTGTGTGTGAGAGCCCAAGTGTGTTTGTTAAACCCACCCCAACACTTGTTGGTGGTCTAAGAGTCATGAAATATTAATGCCCCCCTTCTCTTAATGAATCATAAATTGCATTCTGATACTTGCACTCTGCCTCTTCTCTTGGCTTGGTTAAGAAAAACAAAAAGAGTGAGTCTTAGACAAGTGTGGCGAGAGGTGCCCGAGATGACATTCAAGTTTTCCTTCCTTCATCACATATTTCAGCTCGCCACATGTCGGAGCTGAGGGATCATGGTGTCAGTAAACAGTATTCATAAACACATGCTCTTGAATGTGTTTTTAGCATTTGCCTCAACACTGAATACTTGCTGTAAATTTGCAGAAAACCTTGTGACGCTTACAAAACATCAGCTTAAACAGACAGGAAACAAGGATTTGCTTTATTTACTGTAGTCCCTCGCTAGTTCGCGATTCGTTTTTCGCGGACTCGCTTTATCGCAGTTTTTCAAAACAAGATTAGACATGACACACAATTGATTGATTGATGATCAACTGATTGATGGATGAGCTGCAGGATTGGCATGAAATTTTTCTTTTAAATAAATTATTTTGAATTCTTCAGTACCTGCTGCACCTGTGTGCAGCCCACAGCTTGCAACATGTAGCGTGTCAGATATCCACTGTGCAGTGAAGAAGTGGGCGTGGCCGAGAGCGCTGGCAAATGGCGGCCGGAGGCGGAGAGCTGAAATCATGACATGCTGTGCTCTTTTAGAGCGTTTAGAGTTTAGAAACATTGTTTAGAATATTTTTCATTCAACCTTTATTTAGACAGGTAAATCAGATTGAGCCACGAAGACTCATTTACAAGAGAGACCTGATTGCAAGTGTGTGGGGTTT
>NC_056504.1:11308631-11338276 GCF_014905685.2 Nematolebias whitei
TATATATATATATATATATATATATATATATATATATATATATATTTGCCCAGTTTCTAAAAACTAAAACAATAAGCCATGCATTCTTATGTGATTTTTTTTAAATTATTGGAAAATTACGTATCCTACTTTGAAGAAATAAAGCGTAAAGTGAAGTAAGTATGTTTTACTCCTTGTAATGTTTCTAGTATTCATACATTTGCAAAATAAATTACAGGAAAACTGCTAAAACTAGCCCTTTTAAGTTGTTGTTATAACAACCATTAAAATTCAGTTTTATTTCAGTCTTGGTCAAAGCTTGAACGAGCCACAGCAGAGGGACCAAAGTGCCACATGTGGCTCCAGAGGCTCCTGGTCTAGTCACTTATTTAATTTTTATTCAATAAACATTTTTAAGCATTCACGTTTGTGTGCACACTGTTTGCTATGAGTCATGTTTAATATTAATTTGAGTAAAGCCTCATCTAGAATATTTATTCATCGTTGATCAGTTCTTATCTAGACATGAAAATGATACTTGAGATCCTTGCAGACATGAAGCACTCACGTGTGTGGGGGCGACTCCATTCACATTTTTGTTGAATGAACCAACTACAGTCTATAGAAACATTTGTTTGTAAGTGAATGTTCCAAAACCAGCAGGATTTGGCAGGAATACTATCAGCTGTCATTGTAGGAGACAACACTGAGGAGTAAAAATCTGAGTCACCAGCGATAGAATAAATGCTCAGCATCTTATAGAGCGCTGTTATTGTAAATAATAACCCACCTCACACGTTGTACACTGAACTTGTTCATAAAGTACATCCATTAAAGACGTTTCACTGCCTTCCGTTGTGTAAAGCATCACTAACCTCCATCATGGTGGTATCACATAAGACATAAGTGGATGAAATGTTTTCTCTGACATTCCAGTTTCTGTTGTGTACACTTGATTTATTTCACAGCCCGAGCAAAAATGGCTCTATTACCATGTAGGTTCTTAGCTTCGCGATTAGTCACGCATGACAGAGTGAGGTCCTGTGACACAGACAGAGTGAACGTGTGAAAACTCACTCCTTATTTACTAAGCGAGCGTGTCATAATTGCTGCCCTTAGATGCTCAGAAACATACAATAGCTCTGTGTGCAGTGCGGCAGATCCTGTGAACAAGGGTTGAGGGTTGCCATGGAGACAGATATCTGGACCGACCACGTTATGATTTATCAGAACACCCTCAGGTGTGTAGCCTGGGTACTTGAAACTTTCTGCACTATGTGTTTGCCAGGACTGTGTTTGAATTGTGTCATATCAGTTTAAACTTTGAGACTTCATGGGGTTAAAATACGTTTTTGTCCACCAAACAGCTGGAAAGATGTTCAATCTGGCAAAGTTGGAGTAAGACTGCCAAGACTTCTGTTTTCTGAGGGTTCAGGGGCTATAGCCCAAGTGAACAGGAGTCATTACAACCTCATGGACCTGGATCTGCAGAAATAAAGCTCTCCACCCCAGAACTGAGAAAAAGCGAGGTCAGGGGCCAAATGGTGGCTGGGGAACGGGTCAGTGATTACAGTAAGAGGTTCGGTTACTCATTGATTCTTCAGCTTGAAGCCAGAGCCACAGAGTGACTTGAGCTCTCACAGACGCAGTGAGACAAAAATGGAGCTGATGCAAGGAAACAGAAAGAGACAGGGGCCAAGGAGAGGCCAGGGACACCGAGAAGCAGCCGAGGTCTGCGCTAGATGAAGTCTTTCCAAATGAAAGTCGGATCGGAAGCGCTGTGTCAGAGAGTGATGTGCAGACACACAAAAATATGTTTGGAGCGACCCTGAACTGAGCTCTTGGAGAAAAACCTGATCCTCCTTCTCTTGTCATGAACGAAAATAGAACATAAATCCATTAAAGTCAATTTAACACTGTCATTTTCTGTGCACGTGTTTGCATTTGTATACTAATAATTAAGAATGCGACCATTTCTTTACTGCGCATTAATGAAGTCCAGTAGTCTCATTGAGTGGTTAATGAAAAAACTAGCTGCCGTTTTTTTTATTAAGCTTGCTGCTTTGAATTTTCACACCATATTCAAAATAAATGTGGCTAATATGTTTTCAAACCTCGGAGAGAAACTGTCAAGCTGTAATGGAAAATGCCAAGTTCTGCAATGATAGCTTTACACAGCCAGAAAAACAGAAAATGTTTATAAAATCCGAGTAACCACATCATTTTTTGCCTTTGTGTGAGAACTGCAACAGAACAAGAGAAGGAATGAAAAAGTAACCACACTTTAGGTAAAAATAAAAATTAAAAAAAGCAGTGTTTTCTAATTTAAATCATTTCAGATTTCACGTATTAAAATACAGAAAAGTGAACAAGAATGTTTTTATATTTTGGTAACGTTCTGTTTTCTGTTGTGTGGCTTTTATTAGCTCATTCTGTAAAGACAGATGGTTTGTGAGATTTATTCACACTAAAACAAAGAGAGTAGTTCAAGTCAGACACATGCGTACACGTACAAAGTGCACGGAGTCATCAAGTTGTCCACCCACTCTTCCAGCCAGCTCGACTTCTTCTCTGTACTATTATTTTCCTTTCTGAGCCCTCTTCATCCTAATCCCTGAGCAGCCTTCACCCCCACTGAGTTAATCAGAGGTAGAGGCTACAGAAGTGTTTCTGCAGTTTACTCTGTAATCTGTCTAAACACACAGTCAGCATACATACACAGAACACCTCAACTTTCATAGTTTACAAGACTGGGTGTCTTACTCCTGGAGATATGAGAGGAGTCATAACAGCCAGGTGCAGGACTGAGTTAGAATGACAACTGATGTAATAAATTACTAACATACTTTACCTTCCGCTGTTAACATTCCATCCTGGTGTTTATCAATGTTCAGTTCTTTTAGAGTCAGGTTCTGTGGGAGGTTAATGAACAAATAGTTTCTTACCTGTTGTAGATGCTGGTTAAACAACCTCAGTTTGGAAAAATAAACTTAAATTTTCTCGGGAATGACTGAAACAATGAGAATGTGGATACAGGAGGTAGAAATGAGTTTCCTCCGCAGGGTACCTGGACGTTCCCTTAGAGATTGGATGAGAAGTTCAGTTATCAGGAGAGACTTGGAGTAGAACCGCTGCTCCTCCACATTGAAAAGAGCCAGCTGAGGTGGTTTGGGCATCTGGTAAGGATGCTTCCTGGGCGACTCCCTAGGGAGGTGCTTCAGGCAAGTCAGACTGGGAGGAGACCCCGTGGAAGACCGAGGACATGCTGGAGAGACTATGCCTCTCATTTGGCCTGGGAATATCTTGGGGTCCTTTTAAGAGGTGGCTGTGGAAAGAGATGCCTGGGCCTTTCTACTCAAGCTGCTGCCACCATGACCTGACTTTGGAATAAGCGGAAGATGATGGATGGATGGATGGATGGATGGACGGACGGACGGACGGACGGACGGACGGATGGATGGAACTTAAATTTTACCTCACTGCGACCTACTAGTAAAAGCAGGGCCAGGATCAAAGTGGATCACTGCTGTCCTAAAAAAACTCCAATCTAAATAAATAAATACATAAATAATGCACTTGTTTTAAAAACCTGAACATCATCATGCCTGGACATTACTTGTGGTGTCCCACAAGGGTCTGTTTTGGGGCCCAAACTGTTTATACTGTACATAAATTATGTAGGTGTCTAAATTACTAAAATGTATTGTTTTTGCGGACGACACAAACGTTTTGTGCACTGAGGACAACCTGCAGCAGCTTTTAGAAATGCTTGAGAGGGAAATGAGTAAATTAAAATATTGGTTCATTAAAAACAAATTATCTCTAATTTTAAATAGGGCCAAATAAAAGTTGTTTTTTTTTAATCGGAATTTAATATAGACATTAAACTGGTAATTGATAATGTAAATGTAGAACGGGTATTTGAATGTTGCTTCTTTGCAATAGATCATAAGCTCAGCTAGATATTTCACATGAGATATCTGAATTTGAATGTTGCAAAAACAATAGGAATAATGAGTAAAACCAGGTACATTTTAAATCAGAAATCATTACACACTTATACTACTGTTGTACCACATCTGTGGTACTATACTGAGGTTTGGGGAAACACCTACCAAAGTAACCTACTAAAGGTGTGCGTGTTACAAAAAGAGTTATAAGATTAATAAAACATAAAGGATATCAAACTCAGAAAAATGGTTTGGTTTTAAAATCAAATATTTTAAAATTCATGGACTTGGTAAAGTTTAAAACTACTCTTTTAAAAAAAAAAAAAAGCTAGAAATAATCTGTTGCCGTTAAGTATTCAAGAGCTATTTACACTAAAAGATGGGGGATATGCTTTGAGAGGGAATTTAAACTGTGAACAACCAAGGACAAGCACAACTCTTAAAAGTTTGTGCATAACAGTATGTGAGTGAAACTGTGGAACATTATTGATACATCAACAAAGAAGCGTAACACACGTAAAACATTTAAGAGCAGTTACAAACAGGTTTTAATAGGAGGGTATAAAATGGAATAATGGGAAAGTGAAAAGTGGGATCAATTATGTATTTATATGAGTGTGTACGGGTATAAATATGTTGTGTTGAAAGTTTTTAGATAATATATAACTGTATGCTTATGAACTCATAATTATAATGGTATTATATTTATTAGATGCATAATGGTGCATGTATACGTGTGTGTTTATGTGCAAGTGTATATACATTTAGATATGTTTATAAAATAAGTTATATAATACAACAATTCTTTCGTGATTGGGTAGGTACTTTTTACCTAGGCAACACAATAGTAGGCATATGAAATTGTAAAATATCAAATTATATGAGCTCTGATTATTTATGCAGAGCTGTAAGGAGGGACAGAGCTAGATGCTTCTTTCTTCATCCTGCCTCTTCTCAAACATACTTTGTCCTGGGCTTTTTTATCGTTGTTGCGTTGTTGTCTGTTGTGTGTGCATGTGCAAGTTCAAGATAATAAATAAAATTAAATAGTCAGTTCCAAGCTATGTAAAATTGTTATTTTGACAGAAACATTGTGATATTCTTAAAGAGAGTGCTCCAGGCTGCACCATGTCTTACAGCTTGCTGCTGATGTTATTTGCACATTCATATACCCAACCTATTGTATGGATATTAAATTAAATTTAATGTGAAATCAAAAGAAGTGTCAAGGTTTGTAAAACACCACTTGTATCCACCGCTGTGAAACGTTTAAGACTGAAGTTGTTTTGAGGCAAAATAAAATCACTTTGGTCTCTGCTGCACATGAACCAACCTTTGGCTCATCAGTTAAAATAATCTGTTTTTTTCAAACTGAGGATTTTTCAAAGCACTGCCAGGTTAGATATTTAACATCTTTATTGTGCTAATATAGAAACGCAGGTAAGATATTTATTGTTCACAACCCTGCCCCTTAACTTCTTCTCAAAAGAGCTGAAGTTTTTCTAGATGAAGAGAAATGTCTTGAGCGTGTCCCCATGTCTGTCCAGTGACGGCGTTTGAAAAATCACAACCAGTATTGAGTTTCGGTCCTCCCAGAAACCAGCACAAGTTTGTGCCAAAGACCCTGCCTCAACTGAAAGCTTGTGGAAGTTCTAAAGATAGAAATCCTTTCCCATATTTCTTTTCATCAACACCAAGGCCATTGCCAGCATATCATTTTCTCATTATGTGAATTGGCAGAAACTTGTACCATTTGCGTTGGTCGTCTGTTTGCCAGAGACAGCCTGTTCACTCGATGGGGAAACTTCTCAAAGCTAAAAGGAGGTTTCTGCTTATTTGTTTAACTTCTGAAGAAGTCGATGCGGTGGAATTTTAAATGTGCAAAAAATAAAATAAAAAATGCTGAAGATGAGAATGAAGAGAAGTTGAGGGTGCGTTTTGAATAGAATATTTATGAGTATAATGGTCTGATGGCACGTGAAGAGTGAGAGTAAAAACAAAACGAGTCTGAATGAAAATGCAGCGATGCGTTCTGCTGGATGAAAACCATCTTTTGAACAAAAATATGATTAAAACAACAAATTATTCAACTTGAACACTTATTACAAAGTCCGCTGCTCTTCATTTTCCACAGCTAGGATGCTTAACTCATGAATGTGCAAACAATTTGTGCTTGCAAGTCAAGGAAAAATACAAATATTTCAACTTTATCTCACTTACTTGTGGAAAAAAACCATCAACATCTTCATTCTTGAATAAAGAAATGGCAAATAATTAGTTATTGTAGAAGCATTGTGATGACGATAACACACACAGGAGTTCCTGTTTGCTCTCGGCTGTTTGTGACAGAAAGAAAGGAGACAGAAAATGAAGTGAAGATGTCAACAGAGAGATAGAGGAGTCCCTGCTTTCCTAATGGATTGGGTCTGATGCTATAAGTGCTGTCACTATCGCTTCCCTTTCAACCTTTAAGGGAGGAATATGTTGTCATCTGGCTGATAGGGTCTGTTGTACACTGAAAATGCCACAAGCTTTTCACTTTCTTGTCGTTTTTAGGTTGCAGAATGCACGTTCTGGCTGCTCTTTAGTGTCTTTTATTGAATAGAAACGTCATGTGTGAGTCCACGTGCTGTAACTATGTTGTGAAACTTGGAATGAGGTGCAAGTGGAGAACATCAGGAACCAGGTGAACATTGAAAACTCTTTTATAAACTTAAAATATGAAAACTTGGCAGACACAACATCTGGAGAAGAATATCTGAAAACTTAGTGCTTTATATACTAAAGAAAGTACTTGTAAACAGGCTGCAGGTGAAGTGAGAGCAAACAGAAAGTTCTTGTGACAAAGATGAAGAGGTCAAATATTAGAAAAGCCCACCTAACTAAAACTTGGTTATTTAAAATCTGAATATTAAAAAATAAGGACAATTTTAATCACTCTTGGCTGAGATAAAACTAAAAAGAATTTAAGAAAAAGAAACAAAATTATAAATGCAAAAACCTGATCAAGAAGATTAAAGTTAAAAACAAAAAACTAAATAAATCAGAACGACTGAAGATTATCCAAAGATCTAAACCCAAAACAGCGGAAAATGTGAATACATAAACAAAAATTCAATAAAATAAATTTGGAATCATCCTAATCTGTTTAGCAGAGTGGGTGGAAGTACTTTATTTTGAAAAATTTAAAAGTAATGCTACTCATGTGTTTAAAATAAACATTTATATGTTGCGCTTTAGTAATTTACAATACTATCATTTCTCCCTTTTCCTGTTACTTTGTATTTTGGGGAGCTTTTATGTTTGTAGTCAGTTCATGCAATTTATTCCCAGCTAGTTTGCTTTATGAAAATATTCTTTTTTTAACCAAAACAATAATAAATTGCTGAAAAATACATTCATAATAAACTCTGTGATGTCGTGCATACAAACAAAAGTATGCAAATGTATTTGTATATAAAGGCTCCATGATGGAATCACATTTGAAATGTATTTTTGATTTATTTAATGTAAAACATTAAGGGTCATAAATGTATTGCAAATTATAATTCAGATAATTATGTATTTTTAACAAAAGGAGCATTAATATACAGAGTAATAGATTTTGTCCGTCTGTACCAATAAGATCAAGAACAGTTTTTTCACTCACATCTTGGACTGTTTTGTCATTTCCTAGTGCAGATTTTTTTTTCAAACAGATGCCATATTCTCCAAAGAAACCTTTTCCCCCCTCCCTGCACATACAATTTCTGACACAAGTAAGGTGCCCCAATCATGCAGACTTACAGTGCTGGAGATTCTAGCACAATAAGAGACTTGATGTGGGAGGAAGGAAAATGTCTTTAGGCACATTTTGTGAGGCGAATGACAAAATGATGCCCCGAGGAAACAATGCAGCAGTGAGCAAAAATTACTCTTGAATTCAACGTGTTTTTTTTTTTTTTTTTCTGTTGTGGTTCGTGGTTGCTTGTCAGACATTTATTTCGCAGCAAAACACGGGTCTTGGAACATGTTTTTCTCTGTCATGGTTTTCCTGGTTACTTACTGTGAAAATAACAGGTGTTTATTTTCTCCGCACAGCCAGAAAGAAGATCAGCTCTTCCCTCTCCATAACTTCACTCTTAATTACCCTGATCACTGATCCCTTATCCGATTTCCAAAATCATCTATTCTCAGCACCACAGCCTGACAAAGACAACAGCAGAAATGATGCTGGTTTAGGGATGGAAGAGAGGGGGAGGAGTGTATGCACACACTTGGAGTGTCAAGTCAAATTGTTTCTGCATTTCATCTTGTTGGCTCCTTATCTATTCAGCTGTTTATCTGCACCTCTGCTGGGGTATGTGCAGGCTCCTGCAGTGTGCTTCTCTGTGTGTTTGTGTGCTTCGGCTGCCAAAGAAAGGAGGCAGGCAGCTTGCTGTGTCAAGGGCTGTAGGGGGAATTTTCAAACCCTCAGTCAGCGGGGGATTGTGTGTGAAATACAGATGTTAGAAACGGCTCCACTGTTTGCCTATTGTTATCGCTGCTCTTTGGCGTACAGGAGAACACACTCAGATTTTGACTTGACAAGGGAGAAACAGAATGATAAATTGTCCCACCAGCTTTCTTCCAACGCACCACCCACCCCTGCATGCCTCTCCACCACACACAGCTGCCACACCTCAGTGTGGATAGCATGAAAAAAAAAAACAACAGATTACAAAGTATTACACAGCCATTGACACAATGAGCAGAGATACTGGTCCCCGTCCTCTCGTCTCATCAGCTGCTGCACCAGAAAACAGGGCCTTAATTCATAAGGCAAAGGCACGTCTGCATTTTTGTTTTTAACTGAATATAAACTGACAGCTTAGTGATAGTTCAGATTTTTTGAAGGGGTATTCTGTGAAAAAACTTATACACAATTATCCTACCTGAACGTTTGTTTGACAAAAGTTTAAAGCCCCGTCCATACAGGGACGAGTTTTATAAATATAACAGTTGTTTTGTTTTAATTGGTTCAGTCTTGCATCCATATGGGAACTGTGCAGAAGGTGCTCCTAAAGTGTATTTTTTAAAACTGGGTTAGACAATGGTTGGAGGAGCCTGGCTGGAGGTCGGTTGATGCTTTTACAGGCACAAGTGGGACAAGCTGCAACAAACCCTTACGTATTATTCAATGAGGGCCACCAGAAATGTCTTTTAGTGAAGAGTAGCATGCTGTTAATACCAGGATGACAGGCGAATGCTGACGTGTATATCCAGTCCAGAACCTTATCCTTCACCAATTCAGGGTCTAAAAGCCTTCCAGGAGGGCCAGTTCCACGTTCAAAAATGAGCCTCTTTGATGCTTTTCTCAATGGACCAGGTCATCACTCAAACAGTGCACGAGGGGCGAAGAATGATCTCGTCAGTTTTTGGGAGACCTGAAGAAGAGAACTGATCAGACAAAGCATTGGGTTTGATATTTATAGAACTGGGTCTATAGGTTATGGTGAAATTGAATCTGACAAAGAAAAGTGACCAGCGTGCTTGATGTGAGTAACTTTTTTTGCATTTTGTATGTAGGCCAGGTTCTTGTGATATGTCCATATGATGAGATGAAACTCAGATCCTTCTAACCAATGCTTCCAGTATTCAAACCCTGGTTTAATGGTTACATTTTCATGGTTGCCCACATCATAGTTTATTTCAGTCTGGGATAATTGCTGAGAAAAAATAAAGGCACGTGGAAAGAGTCTTTCATCACTAGGAGACGCTGGTGAAGATTCTCAGTCATCCAGGACATGGTACGGTCAAAAAAGTTCAAGACAAAACCAAGTGGACTTTATTTGTACCAGAAGATGTTTCACTTCTCATCTGAGGGTCTTTCATAAAGATTAATAATAATCCTTATAAATGGGCAGGACATGAGGCAATGAAGTGACCACTCTTACCTCAGCAGATGCATTATTTAACACTGTTTCTCCTCCGATGTTATCTGAGTGAGTTTGGTTAGCATCGCATGCAGCTCTGACACAGCTAAAGGTTTTGGCAGGTCTGGGTTCCCGCAAATTACTGAACACAAGAAATGGGGAACTCATGGGTCTTGTGGTTCTTTTCCTTGTGTTGCTCTCGAAGGCGGTGATCGATCTGAAGGGCAAGAATAATTAATTCACCCAGATCTTGTGGTTCATCTCAGGTGGCCAACTGATCCTTTATATGATCTTTTTTTTAAAGAATTAACAAACACACCTCTCAGTGTCTTTTCTCCCAATCTGGGCTCTTCTGCGATGATCCAGAAGCATTAGGAGAATTCTGAAATGGGCAGCTTCCCTTGGCAGAGTGACAACAACCTCTTCGCTGCTTCTCCTGGTGGAGTGGTTGATCAAAAGTCCTTTGAAAAGACTTGAAAGGTTAAACTCTCATTAGGGTGAGAGCGGAGATAAGCATGAGTCCATCGGAGTGCCTCCCCTTTAAGAGAACTGAATATGTAAGCAATATGGGCAGAGTCAGAAGAGTAGGCCACAGAAGCTCAATTAAAAGCTAAATTGCATT
The DNA here is from genome assembly GCF_014905685.2 of Nematolebias whitei. NCBI lineage: Eukaryota > Metazoa > Chordata > Actinopteri > Cyprinodontiformes > Rivulidae > Nematolebias > Nematolebias whitei. The sequence continues at coordinate 11,319,077 of NC_056504.1, forward strand.
GAAGAATAAATCCTCCACATTGATCTGTGTTACCTTCAAAAAACTCTGAGGGACAGATGTTTTGTTCTCAGGAGGCAGCAGGAGGTGTAAGTAGAGGAGCTGATCCAGGTTGAGGTGGTGACACTATGAGTTTAGAGGATGGCAAAAAGAACAACACGTTCTTGGTCCACAGAGTACATCATACTTCCCAGTGCCTCCATATTAGACTTGGTGGTACTTTATTACATGAGCATCTCCTGGAGATTATGTTCATGTTCATCAATATGTTTATTTTGTAAGGTAATTGAATGGTGAATCTGCTTAGCATCTGTCTTACTCTTAGAGTCGTCATGGATGGAACAGTCCATCATGAATACTACAGTATATTTTAGTACTCAGAATAATGTGTACTGTTTCTGTGACAGAGCCATAGCTCTGAGTGTTTCATAGCCTGATCTTTGGGGATGCATTGAATACATCAGAATCAGAATAAGTTTTATTATCATTGTAACGAAATACAATAAGATTATGTTTGTACAGTCGTATGAAAGATCCATCCAGATACCATCAGTTAGTATTGGTTACAAAAAGCACTGGAATCCTCCATTATCTCACTAAATAATCAAGGTCAAACAGGTTTTGATCACTTTATTGAACTGTTGGCAATATTGATTTAGATTATTCTTCCAATGCAGGAAAAAATCTAATGAACATTAAGTGTATACTTAAAACGAGAGAAATGTGAATAGTTTAAGACTGACACATGTCAAAACAAATAAGCCTGATAACTGAACATTGTGAGGAAAATATTACTTTCACTTACTCAATATGTCTTGCTAGATTTTGTGCCAGAAAAGCATCTATTAATCTTAATATCTGGACTAACACAACTTCTAGTAAACACTTGCTGTCCTGCAGTTTTGTGGTTTATTGTGACAAAGTAGAAGTTCCATTTTGTCATGCTGAATATGGGCACCCCCATGACCCCGGAAAATAAGAAGCACATAAAAGATAACGGATGGATATATATTCTGCTCAATGTGTATGTTTTATTTGCATGCTGCACATTTGGTTTCCTGTTTGTGGTCAATTGTCATGGCAGCTTTAAATCGCCACATGCAGACCTGCCAGAGGTCTGCACATTTCTCAAAACAAACACTTTGAGATTCACTTTTACATCAACATCAAATTTGCATTACATAATTTTACATGGAAATTTTGACTTATTTACGAGTGCAAAGAAGAAAACAGCTACTAGCAGTAGCATTTCTGGTGAAGACTAGGACACCCCCAGCAGCAGTATCATAATGTTTTCACTGGAATAACCATGTGGTTTATATTTTATAAATGTTTACACAACCATGACATCATTCTTTTGCCAGAAAGGTAAATATTTTGCCAAAGCGCTCCAAAAATGCACTGGAAGTGCTACAGCAAGCTGCTGCTGCTTGTTGCAAGACTTTTGAGATGGAGTTTTTTTTTTTTTTTTTTTTTTTTTTTTTTTAGCAACAATCCACATCGGTCTTGGTCCCACATGAACTTAATGTTAGTTCATCAATTCCGTCAATACTGATCTCTTTTTCACTCTATCTATCCATCTATCTATCCATCTATCTATCTATCTATCTATCTATCTATCTATCTATCTATCTATCTATCTATCTATCTATCTATCTATCTGTCTATCTGTCTGTCTGTCTATCTGTCTGTCTGTCTGTCTGTCTGTCTGTCTGTCTGTCTGTCTGTCTGTCTACAAACACAAAACCCAACATGAAATTTCAAAACTACTTTTTCATTACAACTAATGAGGATAGTTGTTGTGTGAATTTACTTAAAGTTTTCTGTAACTGTCATGGAAATGGATATGTGCATTTTGAGACCTCTGCTTTTCCTGAAAATATTTTTTACAACACCAGTGTTCTCATCCCGTTATATGTATATACATATACACATACTAATTAGCAGGAAGAACAAAGAAGTCGACCCTCAGATCTCAACTGCTGAATGCTGATGTTGGGTACTTTGGCTAAAAAAGTAATTAGGTTCTGGATATAAGTTGCTTAAGATAAAAACCTACAGTATTCCTTTGGGATGAGGTCTGTTTAAATAAAAAAAAAATAAAAAAAACTGGCCAGACATAAATTAAGCTTTCAGGCACTTGATTAGCATTTATATTTAACAGTTGGAGTGTGCTGGCTGACGCTGCATAAAGACAAATATAAAAAAGTTCTAGCTGTATAAATAGAATAGAATAGAACAGAAAGCATCTTGGCTAATTAAAGACCTGGCATACAATGAGAAGAAAGTTAGGAGATAATCCAAAGGTGGAAATGCTTATATGCACTAATTAATCTGTAGAGATTATATACATAAATCTTGCCAGTGTGAGTAATGAATCCATGCATTTTCCCGAAAACACACTCATAACATGGTGCTCTCATAACATGCTATGTTTCAAGAATAAGCAGAGACATTCCTGAGACGTTTATCTTCACAGTACTCCTCCCACGTGCACAAACACACCACTGTCAACCGACCATGCACATCCCAAAGGAGAAGTTAAAGATCTAAAATCCTCCACTTTGAGCTGTACGAGCACTCTGGCTAATGTGTAACATTAATTTCTCATGATGTCAGTCAGCCTTCATCAGCGTTAAACTTTAGCACGCCCATGAGAGCGCTGTCCAGAACAGACATGGGACGACTCTGGAGGGTTGTGTGTGAAGAAGACCCCCCCCCCCCATGTTTATATTTGTATGATGAATGCATTTTTTAAAAGGTGTGATCAAACATTTTCATACCTTGCGTTTGAATTCTTCCTCTGATTTTCCCCAAAATGTATTCCTTGATTTTCCATTTGCAGAATAAGAGCAGAGATGGGAGCAAAAGTGAGTAAAGGAAACCCAAGCTGCCTGTGTGTGTGTGGGCTTTGAGATGGTGTAGGTGTGCATATGAAGTCGGTGCTATATCTGATTCTTTCTCTGGTGTTTAGGTCCAGCAGTTAGAGTCAGTGTTATATAAAACAGTAAAGCTTGACACCATTCAAACAGTAATATTTTACAGTATGAAATGATAACTGTTGTAACGATGGCCATGTTGCTTTTCAGTCTTGAGGTTCCGGTTTGCAGATCATCAAAATTCTTTGAGCGCAATACATCTTTATGGCACGGCAAAATAAACTCGGTAACTGAATATTCAGCAGATATTCAGCGTGTTTGATGAAGCATACGGCACCGGCTGACATTGTGCAGTTAGAGCGCTCCGTTCGCTCGCCTTTGATTCAATCATAATAGGTTTTATTCATGTGCACATCTAAGAGTTGGGAAATCACTTAAACAGAATTTGACCCCGGCTGGCTGATGGTCCCTGCAGGAAAAGAACAGGAGCGACGTGGTGGATGGATGTGAGGATGCTGGCTGCAGGTCTTGTGTTTGAGAGCAGAGCAGTTTTTCCATTTATCATGCATCATCTTTCCACGATAGCGTGGTCAGACAGTTTTACAACATGTATCGTGAACCAAGTGGCTTTTTGGAGGCTTATCGCCGCAAAAGCAACAGCCAGTGCCTAAAAGGATTGTTCTCTTTTTGCTATACTACTTTGCCTTGTTGCATTTCTGTGATGTGGACGAAGCTTTTAATCTGCTGAACACATGTTGGGGCGACACAAAGAAACACTTTCACTTTTCCAGTTTATCATTGCTTCAACTAATCCAATTGGCCAAGGCCATGCAAGTGCAGAAACTTGCGTCTGTGTTATCTTTCAGAGGTCTCAGCTCTAAAATTCAGCAGTTTGAAATTTTATCTTGAGCGGGGAAGTGAACTTTCATTTACCCCGCTGATAATCTAAATTTACTGAGAGCCTTGAGTAATACATGAAATCATTTCCAAATGTGCTGCACCCAAAATGGAAAGAGTGGAATAAAACAAGAATTGAAATTGTTATTCTATTTTGCTTTTTTAACACTATCAGTTATTGTTATACCCTTAGTTTCAAATACAAAGAAGCCATCAATGAGCCACACTCTGTAAAGAAAGTAAAACTCTCTGGAGCTGCTGAAAAAGACATAATCAAACCTAAAAGGATTCAAGTAGCACTACTTTCCACAGTTCCACTGAATGACTCAGAAACTCAGTGCATATAAATATTCAGTCAACGTGTGCTCCCCTCGTAGGAATCTATGTGGACTATCAATATGATGGATTAGTTTTTACCTACTGGTGAAAAATAATAATTACTCGACACAGTAATTGCAACAGTCCCATGTTGAATCGCAGTCAGCTGGTTGATAAGATTTCACTGTCAAAGTGCTGAAGAGAAATACATGGGACTTGAAGGATGAGTGGAGAACTTCACAGGTCACCTTTGTTTCCGGCAGTACACTGAAACACAAGTAGAAGCATTTAAAAGGATAGTTCAGACCTTTCAAAGTAGAGGTACATGGAAATATTATGAACAAACAATATCATAACCTGAACGGTGCGCATGTAAACGCTTGATCTGTTTGTTTTTAACTGATGGAGAAAAACTGACCTGACTGCGCATGTGCGACTTTGTCATTTCCACCTGGCTAACGATAATAATATTAGCATGTCGGGGAAGCAAAACTGGTCGGTGAGCGACACAACATTTCTACTAGAAACTTTGAAAGAGCTCAAAATGATCTGTATTACCTGCAGCTCAGTCAGGGAGTGCAGTAACGTCTCCACCGTCATTACAACCTGTCGCGGGTCCATTTTGGGTGCTCAGGTTTGTTTACGTTCATCCCAGAAGTAGAACTTCTTCTTCTGTGTTTTTTAAAGGAGAGTTTACCACTCTGCACATGTCAGTACTTCTGTTCAGAACAAAACCCGCTGCATGTAAACGCTCGTCATGAACAGATTGTGCCCATGTAAACGATACATTTGAATTATTTCATCTGAATACATTTCAATCTAGTCAAAAAATTGTGCGCATGTAAACATAGCTCATGGTGACATCATTCACATGAATGCACCTGCCAGCTGCTTGCAGATGTTGGATGCTGTCTACCATGGCACAGTAAGATTCATAACTGGTTGTAACTACGGTACCCATCACTGCACTCTGTACTCCTTGGTCAGTTGGTCATCATTATCTATATGTAGGCTCTCACACTGGTTCATTTTCATCTATAAATCACTCCTTGGTCTGCTACTTCTTATATCTCCTTCCACGTGTCATGCCGTCAGTGCAGTTACAACATGTGCGCTCAGGCCATCATTACCTGCAGCGTTCCCTCAGTACAGACTGAACTTGGCAGAAAGGCCTTTTCCTACTCTGCTCCCGCAACCTGGAACACCTTGCAGCAGGAACTGAAGTTGTCCGCCTTGATTTATTTAAGGGGTTTCAAACATTTGATAATTCCTATGGAAAAATCAAGGTGGATATGTTCTTGATTTTAGTATTTCACCCTGTTTTACAGCACCCTGATTAATTGTTTTATACACTACTCTTATATTAACTCCATTTTTACTGCAGTTTATTGTTGTCATTGTTTACTGTTATTGTTTGTACTTTATATGTTCTGTCTGGAACAGGTCTCTCTTGTAAATGAGTCCCCATGGCTCAATGAGACTAGCCTGTATAAATAAAGGTTGAATCTTACCTTCAGTAGATAGCTCTTTGAATGACCTCAGGTTAGAGAGTTTAATTTTGACAAAGTGAGTTAATGTTTAGTCTGACCTAGTCTAAATCCAGGGCATGGTGGCACAGTCGGTACAGCTGCCATCTCTCGGTGAAAAGGTCGCTGGGTCAAATCCCGCCTGGGGTCTTTCTGGGTGGAGCATGCATGTCCTCTTCATACGTGTGAATTTTCTCCGGGTACTCCAATTTCCTCCCACAGACCAAAAACATGCATTTTAGACTGATTGGCAACTCTAAATTGTCCTTAGGTGTGAGTGAGAGAGAGAATGGTTGTTTGTCTCATTTGTCTCTATGTGTCCCTGTGATGGACTGGAGACCTGTCCAGGGTGTCCCTGCCTGCAGCGATAACTGGACATGGGCACAAGTGACCCCCGAAACCCAAAAAGTAAGAAGCGGGTAAAGATGGATGGATGGATGGATGGATGGATGGATGGATGGATGGATGGATGGATGGATGGATGGATGGATGGATGGATGGATGGATGGATAGTCTAGCATCAAAGTAGTTTGCTGCCATCTTGGAAGAACTCAGCTTTTAAGAAGGAAAAAATATATAGCAATTTATGTAAAGGCTTTTAAAAATTTAATCCTAAAGTTTTGAATCTCTTTCAATTTAAAATCATACAGATATTGACATTAAATGATGATTATTTAAGAACACAAGCAGCCACATCAGATAGCTGTAGCACTTCCTGAGTCACTTCCAGCTGGAGTAACATTTTATTTCTTCTAGAATAGTTATATAATGTCAACCTGCTGGTGGTGTAAAGGTTTCCAAAAAAGTGTTTTCAAGAAGTGCTATAACTATTTTAAAAATACAATAAGTCCACTTTGAAATTGTCCCTATCAAGGACCAGTCGAACAAAGAGCTATCTGCAACACACAGAATAGTATTTGTTCATAACCTTTCAACAGAACCCCACTTAAAAAGATCTGAACTGTCTATATACTGTAAGCCATAAGAATGTCAGATTTTTGTCTTTAAAAATACCAAAATTGTAAAAACTATGTACAAAACACTGAATTTCTCACTTTATCATGTTCAGTTTGAGGCTCGGGGCCAAATGTTCCAAGAACACATCATCCAAACATTAATTAGAGCTGATTCTTGTACAGCAGTGTTTAATGTGGTCAAAGTTGTCAGCAGGCAATTATGGCTGTTAGATAATGATGTAAAAATGTAAGAAATGTCTAAGGGCCCTGTAGTTTCACAGTTATTTCAATGCAATGCTTAAATACGTGTTCACATTTCTCTTTGTGCTTATTAAGTCAGTCACATCAACCGCAAGAAACTTCACAATTCACCGAACCTTTTCACTGAAGATAAAGGAGTTTGACTATTACTTCTCAGATGAGGTTTTAGTACTTTGGGACTCCGTATTCCTATCTTTAAGCAAGTTCATCTAATACTGGAGATAACCCTGTAGCTATAGTAGAGAGACTAGCAGTGCTCCAGTAATTACTTCATCAGTGAGTGACAGTGAAGCTGTGGGGCAGAGGCACGACCATCATTAATAAATAGATAGGAGCTGATTTATGTAGAAGTGCAGGACATTTGAGCTTATCTATGAGCGTTTCTCTCTCTCTGCTTGCTTTATTTTGGCTGACGTGCACGTGTGTATACATAACGTAGTTGTTACAGTTGCGTTTTTATTTATAATCTTTAAGTCTTCAGCACCTTCCTATAGTTGATTCATAGTGAGGAGATCCATCAAGCTGGCAGAAGAGGAGAAACAGCAGAAGAGCGGAGATCAATTGAGAGCGTGGTGCACATCAGTGGAAACAATGGCTGCAGAATTTTTAAGTTCTTCCTGTCCCATCAGCTATTTGTCTTGGGCCTAATGGGTTTCTTCTCTAAAAGGCACCATGTGTGTTAGAGGAAGAAGGGAGGGAATTTACTTTCCTGTTTTCTGAGGTGAAAAAAAGAAAGATGAAAGCTGAGCTTTTTGCTCTAAGAGAGCTGGTTTATGTCTCAAACTTGTTTAAAATTTAACTCTGACTTTTCACTTTGGGTTATCACAGTACTTTAATGGAATTGTTTCAAATGCATTTAAAAGATTTATTCATTAAAAAAATGACATTATAACCTTACAGCTGAAATTATACTGCACCCTACATCCAGACAGTGCTTGGGAATGAAGTAGCGGGAATGTTAACACACATTGACAGATTCCCAGATATACGTGCATCGAAGAGGCTGCACTGACGGGCAGCTGTCTGATTGTTACACGCTGGAAATGTGGAGGAATCTGTCTGCCAGCTCTTTTCGATTAATTCACTCTTCCCCCTGGCTGCTTAGATTTAACTCCCATCACACGTCATCGGTCAATATGAACTCAGCGCAAGCAAACGTGCGCACACATAGCAGTAGTGTGCCCAGTCACGCAGACAGCCGCTGGAAAACACAGCACACTTTTTACACTTTTCCAGATCGTGCATGTTCTCCTGCGGGGATTTAACGGGTGGGATGTCATCCAGCTGTGAGTTCAGGAATCCGGTCTGTCAGCTGGCAGTCAGATCTCTGCAGGTGTCTTCTCAGCACAAAAAGTGAAGTCAAGGTCCAATAAACAACAACAGCAGGAAACCCCAGGGTTGAATCAATAGTGAGGCCATGTCTTCCATCTGCACATGCTTCACAATCTTCTTAATCACACAAAAGTCGTCCTGCTCCTCGCCTATGGCAGAGTATTCACACGCAGCTCCGCCTCGGCAACATAAAAGTGGCACGTCGTGGGCTGCGAATGTCTTCTCCTGAAATCATTGCATCAGTCGGTCTGCTCTCCCAAAACTTACAGCTGTGCCCTTCAAGGGTCTGTTTGGGCGTGATCGCTGTCAGATTGTCTAAATCAATAAAAAAACTCATTTCCTTCATTTTCTTTTTTCTAAATTCAATTTCATTACATTTTCTAAACTAGCAATAATGTATCTTATAGCACGCAGCATTTGGAAATTGACATTGCAAAGGGGTGAAAAACCTTCCAGATGAATACTAGATGGGGTTTGACTGGGCTTTCAATGATTCCCATTGAATTAGATAGCCTCTGGATATGTGGTTACCATGCAGATGTGGCTGAAAAGAAATATTTTACTGCTTTGCATTTTAACTGCATGTGCTGGTTGGAACACCATTATTGATTCCTCAATAATCCAAGATCCTCAGAGACTTTAAATTCAATAATAATTTACAGTCAATGCTTTTAAATATGGCATCAATTAGCATGTAACCCCACTGACGAACGTTAATTGTAGACAGCCAATTGTTTTTGAAGCACAGTGTCGTTGGGGAGTAGTTTTAAATAATGAGAATTAATGAGCTTTCTGTTTGCATGGCTCATGACTGAGTTCTTCACTAGATTTTGAGTGATGGAGAAAAACGATTTGGAGGTGTGTCATTGAGTCTTGTCATGTGAAGTCGGTCTAATCGTATTCTGATGCCGAGTCAAACTTTCCTTTGAACTGATCCAACCTTCCAGCTCTGACAAAGGTCGGCGCCCTTGTGTGACAGGTCTTTATGAGAAGCATTGTGACTGGTATAAAAGCTTTCTCTTATTATCTTAACGCAAACTTGTTCTGCTACTCAGAATCGTCACAATCCATGGTATTTCTGCCAGACATTTCCTTATATTAAATTGATCAAGCTTGGTCTGTTTCCACCACAATGTGCAACTTTAAAACTGAATTAGGCCTCAGGCAAACAGGCTCTGCTGTAAAGCTAAGAACCATGATGTAAGCTTTGCATCAACATTTTGTTCAAACTTAAAATCAGCTTCAGGATGTTGAAGCTCAGCAAACAAAATACAGTAGTCCCTCGATTATTGTGGGGGTTACGTTCCACACAACCATCGATACGTGAAAAAATGTGAAATAAGAATGCTATATTTACTTTACTTTTACATATGTATGTTAAGGCTTTATAAACCCTTCCCACACTCTTGCAATGTTCTAAACTCTTGTAACAACAAACGTATATGTACTGTAAAATAATGTAAAGTTTTACTCCCCAGCTTTGCAGACTAGCAGCATGGTTACAGCTTGGTTCTGGTTCTGCAGACCTATCCTGCAGCGACAAAGCCCACCGCCCCATCCAGGTTGAGGTGAGCGTCTTCAGGAAGCTTCAGGATTATTTGCGACTTTCCTACCAGTTCTGTGAGCTTAGCGTAGTTTCAGAACTTTCCCTCCGTTTTGGCAGAAAGCAAAGGCCAGAAGCACTGTGGGCTTCTGGGTAGTGTAGTTCTTTTCACTGCCATTACAGTATAGGCTTCTTGAAAGAAAACTACAAAATGGCAGTGAATCCGAAGTTTTTACGTTAACTTTTTATCCCATAATGTCCCAATCATGTGAGTAATATTGAAGTTGACAATCATTGAAAAACCACAAAAAAACGAGTCCACGAAAGTCAAACCGTGAAGTAGCGAGGGACTACTGTAAGAGTAAAAAACATATATAGCATATTTAAATTGTTGAACCTAACCAGCTACAACTCCACCACTTTTTATCTTAAGTTGCTTTAAAACTCTGGCATAAAAGGCAGCGAGTGATATGCATTCCTTAAAGGAATAATAGGCCTGTGAATGCACACTTAATAAATATGCTATCCACTGCAATCTGCAAACTAAGAGATCCTAAACAAATATGAATGCCTTCTCTATCTCAATAAAAACATACAGGGATGGAGCTGAACTGCCAGTTACTTAACCTAAAGCAGCGTGAGCAGTCAGAAGTCAGTCTGCCTGGAGCACAGTCACATTAAAACAGCCAGCCAAGCACAGGCTGAATGCAGATGCAGAAGGGATGAATAAAACATCTGTGTATGTTGTTGGATTATAAACATATTTATTATACATTGCTGTAGCAGCAGTGTGTCTCGCCTTGTCTCGTGGCAGATTTGATTGATTCCTGTTGACAGAATAGGAAAAAGCCTCCACTCGGTTTATAGACCTGGTGTGGCAGCCAGGAGAAACATTTTAAGTATAGAAGTCACCTAATATTTAACAAAAAGTAACGATCGTGTGAAAACTTGTAAATCAAACATGGGAGATCTAGGCAAGGAGCACTGCACCATATTTTCATCTTATATGTGAACAGCCGTGGTCACTAATGATTAGAAAGATTTAGGACAATTTGAAACTTGCACATTTCCATATTTAATTCAAGTTTCAGATATGATTATTGTTTAAAATATGTGTTAATAAAGTAGTGAACTAGTTTAATCAATGTACACTTACTGTAAAAGAAATGCAGTCAGTAACTGTTCCTGTTTAATTTACAGGATTGGAATAGGCATGTTTACATCATGTACAGAACATCAGGTCTTTATTTTCTGACCCCTTCTGTCCTCAGATAACTCTGCAAACTTAAAGTTTCTGGTAGCAAAGTAAATGAAAGAGAAGCAGACCAAGACACATCTGTTGCAAGCTGAAATTGTGTTAAAGTACATATTCACACTACAGTAGCAGTCTGGAGCTAAAGCAATAGATTGTTATTGAACTAGAGTCCGTTTTGAGTCAAGAAATAGTTCCAAATCAAATCACGGCATCAAGAAGCTGAATCAAATGATGCTTTCCAAAGCCTTTTCCCCTCTCTGATTAAACAAGTTGCTGCTTATCTGAACTTTCAGAGTCTCACCCGGTGAGACATTCTAATCATAACTCACTGTAGTGTTGGAACAGTTTTGATAAGCATGTGCTCAGCCTTCTGAGAGCCAAATAACTTTTACAAGATAAAAGGATACATTTCAAAAACCGACAGCTTCTTTCTTCTACTGTTTTCCCCCACAGCAAACAAACTCCTTGCCAGTTTGTCTTTGAATTTTCCATTTCAATTTCAATTAATGTCTTAGACATTAATTGAACTGTTTTCACAATTCCTCGGAGTAACAATACGTTGATGACGTTGCTCATTTTGATCAATGGCACAGACTATAACACTGCTTAATTTAAATCAGTTGATCCAAGTCCAAATGATGAATCATAATTCAATAGCGATGGCCTTAAATGTCACATGCACCAAGTTAATTACTGGAACATTTTAAAGAAATTTTGAAGGATGTCAAAGCAGCTTTTGCTCAGAATTCAATGCATCAACTTTTTTTTTAATAAAGACCAGTAATAATAAAATTAACAACAAAAAAGGTTAAATCATGTCATCTGGACCAGTTTCTTTAAGTGAGAAATGTTTTGTCCCCCATCCAGAGGACTTCCTCAGTCTACATCCTGCCAACCAGATCTGTTCCATAGGTAGCTTTCACTGCTGTGTTTCAAGCCAACCTCCTGTTGAAATCTCAAAAGTAGGCTTTTAACACGTGCAAAACAATCAATCATCATGTACAACAATCAAATGTTTTACTTACTACTCACAGAAACAGCCTGAGGACACCAAGGTCAAAGTGGTTCAGGAAAAAAATGTAATAATAATTATTATTTTTCTAAAAATTGAAGCTGACAAAACGTCTGTTTCATTGCATCTATCAAGTGTAAAAAACAATGTGCTAAATCTTTTTTTAAAGCTACTACCAGTGACTTGTTTTTCTTCAAAGTTTCTGTCTAACACTCCCTGACAAAACTCTTAACAAGCAGATAGAAACACAAACTACAAAGTACACCTCAGTCACTGTTTAGAAAATTTAATTTGTATTGAAAGAATTTTCAAATTGTAAACGGCACCAGCATCCCATCCTCATGTTTGTCCGTTTTTATGGGTATACTGGGTTTTATGTAGGAAATATAACTAATTGGAAAAATACTTTTGACTTCCAATTAAACAACTGACCTTAGATACAACTGAAGTCAATCAAAGTTAAGATGTTTTGTTTTGGTGGAATTTGCAAAAAAATATGTCCTATAATAGTGGCAGACGCAGTGAGTGAAAAAAGATAAAAATAATTTGGGGTCTTGTGGGAACACAGTGATCAAGAAATTTTGATGAATAAACTGCTGTTATGTCTGGTGGAAATATTGGCTCACATTTAAAAGTCCTATTGGCTGATTCAACAGAGGTGCATTTCAATCCAAGAAACAAGTTTAAAAGCAATGTTAGGTTTCTGTTAGCTTTAATAACACAAGTAGTAAAGCTGTCTAACATACACAAGGCATCCAAAGTCAGAAAAGCTATGACTTGTATTTGACCTGTGATGAATTCCTGAACTACAAATCCTCGAAGTAATGCCAATGTTTTCCCTCCTTTTCTCCAAATATTCATTGATTTGTGTCATATTCGTAAATTTTTATAAGCTCTTTGCTAATTTTGTCTCCATCATATCAATATATATAGCACACAATTCCCAATTGAACCTCACACATTGATATATTTTCTGTACTGTTTTTTTCTAAAGCTGCAGCAAGATAAACCAAACATTTTGATGTTAATAAATATTCAAACAGTAATGCTAATTGTGCATATTTAATTGTCTTTAAAGTCACAGAACATTTTTACTCTCAGTCAGTCGATATCCAACAACTGTTTGACTTACTTGAACTTTTGTGTCAAAACCTTTAAGTCTATAAATATTTTGTGAATAATTTTCTGTGCAACTTCAGCTGTTTAAGGTTTGAGCAGAACATCACAGAGAGCCCTCGATCCTCACACTACGCTCAATTTATTTTTTATGTTTGGCATACAGTATTTATGGGTGTGAAAATGCTATGCAGAAATGAGCCATCTTCTAAGGTGCCCCTTCTCCATGAAGAGCAAGAGGGAAAAAAACTTACAACATCCCCTGTGTTGGCTCTGTTTTACACATCATTTAACTGAGAGATTGTGTTTCTCTTTTAAGTCGTCTCAGCAGCCATTAGTGAGAATCTGTACTTACTTGCTAAGTTTGGGAGTGTCACCATTACACGCAAATGACTAACCACCGTTATCACATTTTGGGCCTCGAACAATTACAAGCGACCATGTTCTTGTGAATATGTGTCACATTAAATTTGTCCTGACAGCAAGCAAAGAGGGCAGTGAAGACGGGAATGCTGTAGGGATTAATGTTGAGCTCGGAAGCCCATTTCTTCTAGGCATTAGCTGCCTGGTGAAGCGCTGAGCAGCTGACAGGGAACCATGACACAGCGTGTTGAGCCATTTTTGGGGTGTTACAACTGAGCACACACATTATCTTTCACTCCGTGTGTGTGGGGAGCTAACACCCAGACACCTCGTTGAGACCAGATGTAAATGAGTGACAAATGAAGAAAAATCTAACCACAAGTGTCCAACAGAAAGTGGTTAGATGTATTTTATTATGATGGCTATGGGAGTAATTTGTTCCAAGACAATAATCCCTCCATTAATTGATAATTGTGGTTTAATGAACTCAATGATGTAAAGCATATGGAGTGGCCTTCACAGTCAACAAATTTCAACCTAAAGCAGCATTTATAAGAAACTGTAGGCCAACCATAAAAACATCAAATAATAAGGCATTTTTTGGATGACCATAATGAGAACGCAAATAGATTTTTATTTTTCTTGAAGGCGTTTCAGCTCTCATTGACAAGGCTTCTTCCTTTCTGATCATTGTGTGGGAGTTTCAAGCTTGCTGTAAATGTAATTTTTAGGGCAATATAAGCCTCTGATTTCAAATCAAGAAACTGGAGAAGGCCTTCAGATGAGAGAAACAAATAAGAATGCAACTCGTTGCTTTCTGCTCAACTCTTGGGAATGCCATTAAATCCTGGATGTCCACAAATCAGCACCAGCATTTTTCCTAGATTAGAGCTCCCTCACAAATATTTATTCTGCAATCAGATTTAGGCCCACTGAGGAAGCTGTGAGAGCACATAGAGATCTAGCTGCTTATCAAGTTCATAGGGCTGAAAACACTTCCCTGGTGTTACACCTACTACTTTGACCATTTTATTTAAAGTTGCAAGGCGTAGCAAATAAAATACTTCTCTAAAAAACATCTTAGACTGTTAGACACCTCTTCAAGAAGCTAAAACATCCTTAAATGTCCTGTATATGTCTCTGGGTAAACATACACAACATCAGTATGTTCATATGTGACTTTTTATGTATTTACTGTATCTAGCCTGCATGTGACTTCCTTTTAACTTGCTACAATAGATACAACATGATACTAAAAATTACATATCAGAAGACATTAAACAATGCAATGATTGTTGCGGTGATTAAGGTGGCAATTTTCCTCCTTCAATCACCACTTTATAGTGGTGGAGGAGTTTGTGCCTAAATGATCCTAGGAACTGTGCTGGCCAGAGCAATTTCAATCGTCAAAGGTGACAGGCCAAAATAAAAAGCAATTCTGAAGACTCATATGGACAAGCCAATACAAGGAACTTAGTGTCCCTTGCCTGAGGTTGCTGACGCCGATGTAGTTAAAAAGCTTCACGGCAGCAGTGCTCCGGGTGTGGATGAGATTCACCTTAATTTCCTTAAAGCTGTGGATGTTGTGGGGCTGTCTTGGTTGACACACCTTTGCAACATCGCATGGACATCGGGGGCAGTGCCACTGGATTGGCAGACTGGGGTGGTGGTTCCTCTCTTAGAGATAGGGTGAGTTCAGTCATCTGGGTAAGACCCGGAGTAGACCCGCTGCTTCTCCACATTGAGAGGAGTCAGTTGAGGTGGTTTGGGCATCTGGTGAGGATGCTCCCTGGGCGCCTACCAGGGAGGGACTTTGGGCATGTCTGACTGGGAGGAGACCCCAGGGAAGACCCAGGACATTCTGGAGAGACTATGTCTTTTTTTGGCCTGGGAGCACCTTGGGGTCCTCCCAGAAGAGCTGGAAGAGGTGGCTGTGAAAAGAGATGCCTGGGCCTCCCTGCTCAAGCTGTTGCCCCAGTGACCTGACTTCGGAACAAGCGGAAGATGATGGATGGATGGATGGATGGATGGATGGATGGATGGATGATTGTCAGGACAATAAAATGTTTTAATAAGTGAAATACTTATACTTGCAACAATTCTTTTGTTTTGTTTTATTTTTCATTTTTTGTGATAGGGCAGATAATCCTTCAGTTCAAGTGTGGCCCTTCGCCCTCCCCTACATCACAACAAAAATTGGGACACTCTCAGCTTCTGGCATAAACATGCAAATTTGTAGCAAATGGGCTAAAAATGTGTCACGAGGTTCTTTGGGGTTTAGTCCATGACACAGTCTAGTACCGGTAGTTGGCGAGAGGACACAGAAGGCAGAAAATTGCAGCAACAATCAAATCTAATTGCAACTAAGGAGCTGTGAAAAACAAAAGTTTTATTGAACACAAAAAGACTTAATAAATCAGATGGGCAAGGCAAGACAAAAGGAGGATAGAAGCAGTGTTGTCAAGTGTTTTTCATCTTGATTTGTCAGCTAAAACGTAAAACACTTGACAGCATAGAAAGAACTTAGCCAACGAGACACAGGTGAGAACAATGAAGGCAATCAACAACAGAACAGCTGAAAAGATGAGGCAAGACATGACAAATATTTTTTTTAAAAAGAACAGGAATCTGTGAGACTTGGTGGAGATTGCTTGTCACCCCGTCTTTCCGGCTCCTACACACCTGTCCTCTACCCTAATCACCCCAGGTGTCCCTCATTGTCATTCACTGGTGTTCTTATTTATTCAGTGTCTTGTCCTCCCCTCGTTGTCCGTGGATTATCCCCCTTGGCATCGTGTCTTGTTCTCCCTCCGCTGTACCACGTCAATGTAAGTTATGCTGCTACGTCAGCTGTTACTGTGTGTTGTGTAAATAAATACATTTCACTTTATTCCTGAGTCCTCCAAGTTCTGCCTTGACTTGGGTTCAAATAGGCTCAGATCATGACAGAATTAAACAAGAAAGAACCAGAAGAAAACAAAATCCAAAACCAACACGAAATGCAATAATTCAGGATCCAAAAAAGTTCAAGTTCTGGTCCTCTGGTCCTCAAGGTCCTCTTGAGCATGCATCAGGAAATAATTCAGGATATTTAATAAACCTACGGACCATGACAATATTCTGGTTTTCCTTCGATTTGTGACTCAACCTGAATCTCTAAAGTACACATACTTAATTTTCTATTAGCATGCAGTGCACTTTATAAAGTTAAAATTTGAATTGAAATTTTCAAAAACAATTACCATAACTGAATATTATGTTTTTATAATTGTTAGAAGGCATGTTTTCTGAGGGTTCCCAGGCCATCTAAACATATAAGAAAAATTGAAGTTAACAAATGATGCAGAAATGCATATATCTACCCACACCCTTCTGTGTTGTATGTAAATACGTTTGCCCTTAAGGTTTGGTTTATCTGAAAGGACGAAGCTTAAAAAACAGACTGTAGAATTTCAGATTGGTGTTTTAACAGTGTGACCTTTGAGTGAGTTGAATACATGTAGACAGCGGCGTGCCGTCTGATGAATAGCTCGGGTCTTTTCCCAGCTGCGAGAGCAGATGCTGAAAGACAGAGCATGTTTTTTTTTTTTATTCTATCCTTCTGCATTTTCTTTTTCTCCCTTCATCTAATATTATATTAGAGATGGGGGTGGGGGAGAATGGGGTGGGAGGCGTGTGGGGGCAGTTGTTTGGAAATGACACACTATTAACTGTCCTGGCGTTAATCTTAATGCTTCATGCTAGAGGATACACACAATCCATTTTAATGCAATTAGCTCATGCCAGGAAGGATGAGTTATTCAATGGGAGCATAATTGCATCCTCAAGTTTTTACACTGGTTCATTCCAGGGATGTAATTACTTTCATACATGGTTTAACTCACAGTGCCATTGACACATACAGTATGCACACATGCCGAGGCTTTCATGGAGACACATGCACAATCATATGGAATTAAGTTGACAAGTAATACATCACACAATCACACAATTTTGCCTCATTATACAAAGTAGAAAAGTAAAATTGCCCCACATCAGGTTCTATCAACATTTGCATTCATTCTGAATTCCCAAACAGCAGCCCCTGATGCTTCGGGTCTGGAGATTGATGGCCTGGCTTTGGATGCGTCACCCTTAGGGGGACGGATGTGTCTTTTTGCTGTCTTACAAAGTCATTTAGCTGCTTTGCTGCAAACTCATTGACATAAAAACTTCAAATAGTACTGTCTGATATTTTCAAGAAAGATAAAGTGCTCAGCACACTTTCTTTTTTGGCTAAGACACTTTTGGACGGGGAAGCGGAGAGCAACTGCAAAGACTGGCTTCTCAAACTTTGATAATTTTCCTTTTTTATTTTTATAGTCAATGGCTCTAACACCAACTTCTTTCATTATTACTGTAGTATTTTGCACAGAAGGCAAATAAGTAGAGCTTATAGCAGAGTCCCTGTGAGGCTGGTGCTTAACTAGTGATGCCTGTGTAAATAAAGGTTCCTTGCATTTGGACACAGAGACAATAATCCCAATGAGCTGCCCCAAGGGGGATTGTTCCTCAGTCCAAGGCTGTAAATAATGAAGATGAAAGAGAACTAGGCCTACGGATGAACTCAAGTGGCCCTATGTAGCCCACGGGCTGCATTCAGAACAGGGGGAAGCAGAGGCACTACATCCACCCACAGCTCCAGTCCAAACCTCCAGATACATTTGGCAAGACAGCAGCGCTCAGCCATTTAGAATGAGGGGGGCTGGCCAATTGTTACGTAACTGTTTCACTTTTTCTGCCATTTTTCATTTAAACCAACACACAGTTGTGGAAAAAGACTCAAGGCATATGGCTGCTGTTTTAAAACTTTTCATTTTTTTTACATTTTGCTGTCAGTTTAGGCCTAAAATGTTGATAACAGTCACGCATTATAGAAAATCATTATTACGCCTCATAACACAACAAATGCCCACAACGTTTTTCAGGCAGCCAAACTATGATCGTCCCATTCATTTTCACTCTGTAATTTTCAAACCTGACTACTTGGGTAAAAGCTGAGTACTCTGTGTTCCTGGTGTACCTTTCACGATGACTATTTGCCTTGACCACCTGCAATCTGCAGAAGCAGCATCATGTGACCATGGACTGACCCTTTCTTTGTGTGAAAATCGCAGACAAATTGCTTTTGTTTTCACAGCAAATCAAACTTCATGTTTCTAAGACTGTCATTTTACTGACCCCCTGTAAATCTCTGCAGGACAGCTAATACTATAACTGCAGAACTGTTCCGATGTGGTGTTCTCACGGCTGATCCATTAAGAAGTGGACAGCCATGCATATTCACAACTGTAATAAAAATGTGTCCTCATCCATCCTGAGCAATCAGATCTAATTTAGCTGCTCTATTTGCAAATATACTGATGCTTTTTTTAATCACAACAAGTACCATTAGGGTCCTGAAATATATAGGTTTTTTTTCAGATTTTAACGCATTTCAGAATTGCCTTGCTTAATTATTTTTGCAAAATAATTTTGTTCAAAAATCTTGTTTATGAATTGTACATTGAATGAAAAAAAGTAGATGAACATGCCAACTTACCTCAGCAGGTACTGCACAGACATATTGATGGTTTCAGTCCCTAAACCTCAGACAGTTCTCAAACAGGCTTTTTGTTTTTCCACATATTTTTGCTGTGTACACAAATTTTGCATATCAGTGCCATACTGATTTTTGCAAAGTTGATATATATATATATATATATA
>NC_056504.1:11343276-11359120 GCF_014905685.2 Nematolebias whitei
ATATATATACAGTATATAATATAAATATATTTATAATAAATATATACATAATTTTTTTCACATTTTTCATATTTTTTTACTACACAACCTAATAATACAATACACACAACCTATGTAAAAATGGTGCTTGTGGCCTTTTGTCTGTGATGCACGTTTAAAGGAGGTAAAGACACATTTGTGTGGGAGCATTGGATTTTCCTGAATTATACTCCACTCCACGCCCATCGATCAGCACCTTCGGGTGACAGCAGGAAATCCCATCATATTACTAGCCCTTTGCTAATGTCGTTAGCGGATATTGTTCTGAGGCAAGATGTGGACTTGCCCAATGTGATTAGCTTCTATGATGAATTTGCCCTGTTGTTTGGAGACCGTTAACTGACTACAATGATTGACCTGAACCGAATGCCTTCTAGGCATTTATTGATGTTCACCGAGTGTTATTCCTTTAATGACTGCACTCTGATCATTGCCAGATTTTTATGGCTTGAGGGAAGCCAAGTTTAGTTAGTAAAGTTTGACTAAATGGAATGTTAGAAGCTGATGGAGACAAAACAGGGCTACTTTGTACTTTTTTGGTTTGGCAGAGTTAGAGGTTTTGTTCTCTGGACTGTAGTTTTTAAGCAATTTTTGTGATACCTGTAAAGGCTCTTGGATGGATAGAAGAGAGCCAAATGCCTGCAAGACTTTGTTCATATGAGGTTGCCAGGACTCCTTTGGGGTTTAAAACTGGTCATTTTAGCCAACACAGATTCATCAAAGTACACCAAGAGTGTTTTAGGTTAATTTTCAGCAGACTCAAGAGGGCAAAGAAAGGAAGCGAAATTGTCATCTTTTTAACAATTACCAAAGAATCTTGAGGTTGGCCAAAGCAAAAACATGTCCATCATCATAGTTTACTTTTGTTTGCCTTTGTGGATTACTACAGTCTATGTATAAATATTTTAATCATTGCACCATCTGCACACAAGGGTGATTAACATAAACATTGATCCAGTTATAGTCTGTGTACCGCAAACATAATCAATCTGTTTCAATAAAAAAGATTAAATTTAAATCCAGTTAATAAGTGCAGTACAACTCATAGAACTTGGAACAAAATCTTCTTTATTTCCTCTAAATTTAATTTGTTATAGACGGTATAGCACAAAAGCTTTATGTTTTCCCCCACTTCTATCAGGATCAAACTATTAATTAGTGGTGTCTGGTCCATAGGGGCAGATGAGGCACAGCCCCACCTCAAAAATTAATTTGCTCCACAAAGTAGTTACTCCTAATAAATAATGTTAATTATTTATTTTTTGAGCTCATTGTGTATCGCTTTGTTCTGTGTATTTTTTAATGATGTTGACAATTTTAAACATAATTTTAAATGATTTGTAGTGATTCATTCTCAAGTTCTTACTTCTTTACAGTCATGGGGTAGTATAGCTCATCGTCAAGCGGATCGAACCGTGAATAGCCATGATGATCAGCCAGATCCAACAGAGTCCAATTTGGAGTGTCAGATTTTTCAACCCATGGACACTTTCAGATGGTTTTAACCATTTGTACCAGCACTACTACCACTAGACTTGATGTGAGCACATGCAGTGAAACCTGCTGAGCCCAACAGTGGAGATATTCTGCTTAAATCCACTTGTAGCAGACAGAGGGGGCCCAAACAAAAAACTGAGGAAGACTGATGAGAGACATAAATTGGGATATTTTTGCAACCATGCTAGGATCTTATTTGAGCAGTTATGTGATGAGTATGTTTGTGTCTGGCTGCAAAATCAATATTTAAATAGGTGGTTTTGCAATTAGACTGTCTTTTGTGAATCCTTGTGATGCTGGTCATGCTGATGAATGTCCTGCACTGTGAGAACATTTTTTTAAATATTTTATTGAGAAAATCTATGCTCTGACACGCTCCTCAACCCAATCTGTGACAGACCCCTCTTTACTTCCTCCATCCTCAGCTTACTTTGAACAGTTTACGTTGGTGACTTTTGTTCCAGTCAGGTTTTAAGTCAGGCCACAGCACAGAGACAGCCCTTTTAAGAGTTTTTAATTAACTTTCTTTAACCGTTGATTCAGGAAGCTCTGCTTTTAGACCTTTTTGCTGTCTTTGATACTTTAAATGTAAATGGACTGCACTTATACAGCACCTTTCTATCTTATCAAGATACTCAAAGCTCTTTACACTACAATTTGTGACCTCATTTACCCATTCAAACAGCACTTTACTATTTCTGTACAAAGAGTAATCAGTACTTTATCACATTCATACACTGATGGGACACAGATCATAGGCAATGATGGGCTCAGTGTCTTGCCCAGGGACACTTCGGCATGTGACTGCTGGTGGAATCAAATCCACAACTCTCGCATTGGAGGACAACTGCTCTAACTACTCAGCCACAGCCGCCCCTGTAGGACACAGCATCTTGTTGTCACGGCTTTAACAGGTGGTTGGTATCAAAGGCACAGTTTTGTCCTGGTCTAAATCCTACCTGACTGAAAGGAATATTTCTGTTCACTTAGAGGAATGTTCTTCATCTGTCGTTCCTCTGATTTGTGGGATTTTTAATCTTTACATGTTTCCTTTGTGGTCGATTTTTAGGAAATATAACATTCCTTTTCATTGTGTTGCCGATGATATCCAGTTGTATCTGCCCATTAAGCTAAAGAAGGTCACTCCATTGGAACCACATTTGAACTCATTAGGGGCAGCTTTGTCTGAGTGGTTAGGGCAGTCATCCTCCAATGGGAGAGTTGGGGGTTCGATTCCACCAGCAGTCACAAGTAGAAGTATCCCTGAGCAAGACAGTGAACCCCTCATTGCCTCTCATGTGTGTCCCATAGGTGCATGAACGTGATCTAAAGCACTGATTAGGCTCTATAGAAAGATTTGTTCAGATTATTTTTGTAGAGATGTAGTAGAGTGCTGTATGAATGTGTGTGTGGAGGTAAACAAGGGAACAAACTGGGTTGTAGAGAGCTTTGAGTATATTGATTAGATAGAAAGGTGCTATTTAAGTACAGTCCATTTACCATTTGAACTGTCTGAATGATATTAAAGTATGTTTGAAATTTCCTGAATGTAAATGAAAATAAAACTCTTGTCATCAGCTTTGGTAAAGGTAAGGCTGTTGACACTTGGTCCCTTGACTTCATACAGCCACTCCACTGTCAGGAATCTGGGGGTTATTTTTGATAATGCTTTTAAATTAGACAAACAAATAAATGCAGTTGTGAAATCCAATATGTTCCAACTAAGACTCATTGCCAAGGTGAAGTCATCTTTCCCTTTCAGAAACCTTGAAAAGGTCATTCATGTTTTTATTACCTCTTGCTTGTCCAATTGTAATGTTTTGTATGTTGGTTTAGATAAATCATCTTTACATCACTTACAAAACGGCCAGAACGCAGCAGCTCGTCTTTTCACAGCAACTAGAAAACATGAATACCTGTCTTGGCTTCTCTCCACTGGCTTCCTGTCCACTTCCGGATTAAAGATTATATTGTTTGTTTTTAAAGTCTTAAAAGGTCTGGTCCCATCATATTTATGCCATCTTTTTAACATCTACACTCCAGTAAGAGCACTTCGGTCTACCAACCAGTTTCTCTTAGATGTCCCCAGATCCAAAGTTAAGTCCAGAGGTTATCAGGCTTTTGTGATTGCTGCTCCAAAACTATGGAACAGTTTATCTGATCATTTAAAGACCGCTGAGACTGTTGAGACTTTTAAATCTTGGCTCAAGACTCTTTATTTTTTTCCCTGACATTTGATCCAGGCAGTTTCAGAAAAAGTTTGAGCTGATTTTTCTTGTGATTTTTTTGTATTTTTTAATTTGCCTGTGTTTCCTTAGTGACACAAAATGTATTTTCTTGTTCTTTCTTGTTTTAATATTGATTTGACTAGATTGTAAAGCCCTTAGAGCTGCTGCCTCGCAGCGAGTAGGTCCTTGGTTCAAACTCAGGTCCAGGGGCCTTTCTGGGTAGAGTTTGCATGTTCTCTCCGTCCATGTGTGGGTTTTCTCCAGGTGCTCCGGTTTCCTCCCACAAACCAAAAACATGCATGTTAGGCTGATTGGTAACTCTAAATTGTCCCTAGGTGTGAGTGAGAGAGTGAATGTTTTTTTGTCTTATTTGTCTCTTTGTGGCCCTGTGATGGACTTGCGACCCGTCCAGGGTGTACCCCGCCCCTCGCACAGTGATTGCTGGACATGGGCACCAGCGACCCCCGTGACCCAAAATGGAAGAAGCGGGTAAATATAATGGATGGATGGATGGATGGATGTAAAGCCCTTTTGTCAGCTTTGTTGTTTTAAACTGACATTGGCAATTATTTGAATTGGTAATGATATATTTTAACATAATGTTTTCCCTTTTCAGATTTTTTAGAGTTAACTCACTGAACTTGTTTCCCCCATCAATTGTGTTAATCTGGAGTACTATTTCAGAATTATACATAGAAAGCTGTGTACTGATGTGTATTTGGTTAGAAATTCAGGACATGAATGTCCGCCCCACCAATATTTTTGCTCAGAAGCCACCACTGGTATTGATGATTGATCTATCTCAACCTATAATTGTTTTGCTCTACTGAAACATTGAAAAATATGCCACACTTGAGTTTCTTCAATAATAAATGTTATTTCATGAGCAAATAGCTCCAATAATTTGCAGCTTTACTTCAGAAGCCAATAAACTTTTTGGAGGGTAAACAACGACCATATCTACTTTTTGAGAATTTCTTTTGTTCTGCCTCCTGGAGAATCTTACCTAGTATTTAATGTTAAGCTTTATTTAAATAGTTTGACTTGTCTTGGTTTTAGTTCAGAAACTCCTTTATGTTATGTAAGATGCTGTACTTTTTATTTTCTCTGTCATATTTGTAGCGGTAAGGGTTATTTAATAGTTAAATTCGTCATGAATTTTATTTTGAAGGGGCACCACTCTCAGCTCTGAGAGAACTCTGAAGGATTGAAAATCAATTCAGATTATTATTTAATTACCTCGAATTACCCTTTTACACCGTGAGTTCTTTTATATGAAGGCTTCAGATGTCATAAGTAAAACACACACTCTTTAATACAATTTTGTGATGTTTATTTGAATATGTATGATAAACAACTGTTTGCAATTATTTCTGACATTTAAAATGAAGGCGTTAGTCCCAGGTGGGGTTAGGTGGAAATTAAATGACCGTCAAAATTACTGGTTAGCATGAATTAATAGATAAATTAAATTATTCTATATGCTTAATCAAACCAGAAACAAGATGCAATGTGAAAAATGTTATTTCATCAGGGCAGATTAATTATGAAATTTTACTAAAAGAAATATGTTTTATCATTCACTATTTAAAATTTGGTCTGAAATTTAAAGAAAAATAATTACTGAACTGAGTTAAATTAATTTGGTTAAAAATCTAAATTCTTGAACACCAGAGTCAACCGTCAGAGTACAGGTCAGCTTTCCTACCAGAAGTTGCCTTAGCAGGCCGCCGAAGATACCAGATATTAGACTCTTTCTGCTCAGATGGTCTGGTGATGTGAAGTTGGAAATTCCTTCACATTCCTGACATCAAGCTGATGAGTTGGTCACTGGCTCTAGTGGTCAGCTGGAGCGTCTTATGGAATCCTGGACAGCTGTGGTTAACTCTGTGATGAAAACTTCAGGTGTTTTGATTGCTGAAAAGGATTCTATCAAACTTTGCCCAAAGTTGACGCTAATTTTCTCCTTGGAAGTCTTCTGAAGGTTGTGTCTTAGAGCTTGTATCTCCTCCTCGGGAGGGGTTCATCACTTCAATATCATTTCTCTTCTCCTCTCTCTGTCTCTTCTAAAACAAATGACCACACCTCTGATTTGAAAGAGGTGGTAGGTTTGAACCAATCAAAAGGAAAGGGCTGAACTTTTATCTACTCAATAAAGTATTATTTTAATCTGCTATGTTGAAAAAGTCATCAAATAAAATCATTTAAGACACTTAACTTTAAATTAGGTTAAACAATACAAACACTTTGTCAACCTTATAAACAGAAAACGAGTTTGTAAACTTTTGGCCTACACAGGTTATTGTCAGCTGTAAGGGAACAACAAGGCAGTTATTTAGTTATACCCAATTAAACACTTATTTCATTACAAAAACAGTATTACTTCTTCTAAAACGTGAATAACAAGTCTGTCCGTTTTCTTGCAGGCTAGAAATGGGACCTAAATGTCAAAGTTGGAATTCCTTTGAACAGGGAAGAAGCTTTCTGTTATTTATGATGGTTGAGGGGATAGTCTGAGGGAGGCTGGTACAAGTGGATACCAGGACATCCTGGAGTGATCTGTGTTAACTCAAACGTCCATTTTGTGGGGTTCACAGAAAGGATGTTCCAATATTATGTGATGTGAACAGATCATATGATGAGTTTATGGATATTTTAGGGGCTCTGTATGAAAAGAATTGTGTGCAAAATAATTGTACAAAGAGAAATGTTGTTGACCAACCATGGATGACGAAAGGGTTGAGAAATGCTTGTAAAAAAAATAATTATTTGTATACATGTTTCTTGAAATTGAGAACACAAGAGGCTGAAGAGAAATATAAGAAGTATAAAAATAAATTAGTAGGGATTAAAAGGAAACACAAGAAGGAATATTATAGTGATTTATTAAATAAAAGTAATGGTGATATGAAAGCTGCATGGCAAGTAATAAATAGTGACTGTTCTGAAAAGTCATAAAGCAAAAACCGGTATTTCACAATATTTTTTGAAGGATGACAATGAAATCCATGATGAAAATGAAATTGTAAATGGATTTAATCATCATTTTGTGAACGTTGGATCAAGCCTTGCTGCTAAAATACCAAAAGTAGACAATAATGTGAACCATTCAGTTATAGGTTGTGACAACAGTATTTTTCTTAATGGAACTGACAAAGAAGAAATAATGAATGTAGTAAAAAATCTTACAGATAAGAGATCAAAAGACTGGGTGGACATGGATATGATGTTTGTAAAGGACATAATGAGTTATGTTATCGAGCCGTTCACATATATTTGTAATTTATCATTTTCAAAAGGAATATTTCCAGACAATATGAAAGTAGCAAAGGTAGTTCCTCTCTTTAAAAATGGTGATAAATGTGTATTCAATAATTATAGACCAATATCCTTATTACCACAGTTCTCAAAAATTCTAGAAAAACTGTTTGTGACCAGATTAGATAAATTTATTACTAAACAAAATATTCTAAGTAGTAGTCAGTATGGGTTTAGAGCAAAAAACTCTACATCAATGGCTCTCATGGAAATAATAGAACAAATAACTACTGCTGTCGATCAAAAACAGTATTGTGTTAGTATTTTTGTTGATTTAAAAAAAGCATTCGATACTATTGACCACACTATTCTCCTTGAAAAGTTAAATAAATATGGTATAAGAGGACCAGCATTACACTGGGTATCAAGCTATTTAAAAGATAGGAAACAGTTTGTACAAATAAATGGTGTAAGATCTGACCTGTGCAATATCACTTGTGGAGTTCCTCAAGGCTCTGTACTTGGACCAAAGTTATTTATTTTATATGTGAATGACTTAGTGAATGTATCAGGACTCCTCAAATGTGTCCTTTTTGCAGATGACACCACATTTTTTTGTCTGGGTAAAGATGTAAACGGATGTTGGAATTGATGAAGACAGAATTTGATAAAATACAAACTTGGTTTAAAATTAATAAATTATCATTAAATTTAGATAAAACTAAATACATGATATTTAGTAACAAAAAGAGAACTGTTTATGATCCATTTAAAATTGAGGGTGTTGAGATTTGTAGAGTTAATGAGATGAAATTTTTGGGTGTAATCATTGATGAACAGCTAACATGGAAAAACCACATAAATTCTGTAAGAACAAAAATATCTAAATCTATTGCAGTACTATACAAAGTCAGGGAATTATTAAATGATAAAGCTCTGTACATGTTGTACAACACAATCATTGTTCCACATTTAATCTATTGCATTGATGTTTGGGGGAAAGCGTGTAAAACATTTACAAAGCCTATTTTTATTTTACAGAAAAGAGCTGTAAGAATTATCACCAGAAAGCATTACAGTCACCCATCAAGCACATTATTTCATCAACTGAAGTTATTGAAGTTCCATGATTTGGTAGATTATAGTATTTTATCAGTTATGTATAGGGCTCAAAATAACACATTACCATTAAATATCCAAAGAAATTTTGTTAAAAGACAAAGTTGTTATAATCTTAAGGGGACAGAAATATTTGTCAAACCAAAATTCAGAACTAGTCTGAAGGGAAGGTCTACCTCAATCCAAGGAGTTGGATTGTGGAATGGTCTAGAGAGTGATGTGAAAAATGCCAAGTCAATGTGTACATTTAAGAACAAGATCAAAACTGAATTGTTAAAAAAGTATATATGAAGTAGATTAGTGTGTGTTTTGTATTAGAATTAGAAAAATTAGAAAGCTATTCATTTTGTTCTGTTACTTGAAGATTATTATGTCTGAAATAATTGTTTGAAAAAAGGGGCAGATATAATAAGATTTTTTCTTCTTTCTGCTGCCTTTCATTTTAAATCTTTTGTATCTTTTTTATATTGTTATGGAATTGTTTTGTACTTTTTTTAAATGAATAAACTATATACCATACCATTATTCAGATTTATGGATCCTTGGGTTGTCTTACCAACCATAAAAGTCTTCTTTTGCCACTTTCCAGAGTTAAAGATGGTGAAAACAAACTTTAAACTGTCCCAGGTTCTGACGTGGGGGTGGGGTGGGATGTCTCAGTTGTTCAAAAGGGATGAAGAGTTTCCTTTTCTTTTCTTTTTTTTTAGAAACATCTTTACAGAATGAACTGCTTAGTCACAAAAATAAAAGGTCTGTTACAAAATGGCCTTCAGGGACGCAGGTATATCTCTAGATATTGAACAATTTCCTTCCAGTTTGTGCAATGAATTAAATTAACCAAGCTGCTGAAAACTTGACTCACCCTCCTTGGTGTGTGAGCAGAGGCCACATGTCCAGCAGAGTTTCTGATTCATTAGATGAATGTGACTCTTCTTATCATGACCTCTCCTCACACTGACTGTGTTCACAACAATCCAACATGTTTTTTAATTGTGCTGTTTCCCAGCAATCGAGAAACTGCAGCCGAACGTGTTGCATGTTGACTTGATAACAAAAAGATTACTCCATGAACTGATTGCCCACACATGCAGCACTGTATGCTCCTGCCTACAGGTATGCAGGCATTTAAAAATAAGATAATTCTCCACAGTGATAAGCTTTTGTATAAAAGACCTAAACCAGTCATGAACTAGCCTGTCAAAGAAAACCAGGACAGATGATACAGTAATGTTTGGGGGCAAATGATAATTGCTTGTAACAAAGTCCATGCTCAATAATCCAGGAATACAATCCAACATTTTTCAGTCAGGTCATCTGGACAGTTTCTTTTTTTGTGCTGAAACGTTTCGCCTTCAATCTGGAAGGCTTCATCACTCAAGGAAACACACAACAAAATTGATTCTTCTCCCAACAGCTTACTACAAAGTGAAACAAACCAGTTCTGCTTGTGATAAGATGGTCTCTTTGGTACGCCCCTCCTGCATTGCCGGCCCTCTTCCTTCTTGACAGTCTTGTCAAACTGGTTGAAAACAACAAAGTCCATGCTCAATAATCCAGGTATAAAGTCCAACATTTTTCAGTCAAGTCATCTGGACAGTTTTTTTTTTTTTTGTGCTGAAATGTTTCGCCTTCGATTCAGAAGGCTTCATCAGTCAAGGAAACACAAAACACAAAACTGATTCTTCCCTGAACAGCTTACTCCAAAAAGGAACAAACCAGTTCTGCTTGTGATAAGATGGTCTATCACAAGCAGAACTGGAAACGTTTCAGCACAAAAAAAAAAAAAGAAACTGTCCAGATTACCTGAATGAAAAATGTTGGATAATTGCTTGTATTTAAGGTTTTTAATCATAATATTTCAATCAAAAACTACAAAATAAGACATGGTTTTATTATTTATGAATCTTTCACATGAATAATAAACACTTTCACACCTGCAGATAGTATTGAATTAGAATAATGTTAATATTTGTGTATTATTCCCTCCTAATCTAAAACTGGGGTTACAGGCAGTATGTTTTTGTGTCATTCTCAGTTGTTGCATGCACCTGTAGCATCCCGATCACTTGAACAATAGTGGATAATCCATGAATACCTAATAGGGTAAAAAATGATGTAACAGTAATGTAAGATACTGAAAGCCATTAGAACAGGTAAACCTGAAACTTTATGTTTTCTTCCACTGTTTTGTTTCAGCATTCTTAAATTGTTACCTGTGCTTCAGTGTAAATACACATTTCTATTTGTATGGTTTAATGAGTGATTATTGTTGTTTGTAGAATGGATTAAAATGGTTCATGTTAGCTTGTTCTGTAGAGTATGATGGTTTTTGTCTATGTATTGATGTGAAATATTAGACAGCACATACAGCAGCCTTTCCATTGTTAGATCCTTTGCACAAGCACCTTGCGCTCCATCATATCTGTGCATACAAGGGTCTGACTTTTAGTAAATCTGACACCGCCTCGTGACTCAGTCTGTGCACCGTAGAAATCTTTTGATCCCCAGCACTTTGAATGTTGGATGTGAGACACTTGTGGCACATATTTGTATGTAAGAAGGAACCATTTTCCCCACACCACAATAAAGGGATGCTGACGCACTCAATAGAGCCAATTAGTGCAGGAAGCATTTAGTGATTCATGCAGCATTTGACACATCCCAGTGGGTCCCATCCTTTCTGTCTTTTTTCCTCCTCCCTTAGTTCCTTATCTTTCAATCAGTGTTTCTGTGCATGCATAGAATGAGACCCCTCCTCTGTTCGGCTCCATTAGTTAGCTGGAATCACTTCAACACAAATTATCATTGGCTCATGATGCGAGGACTATTCAGCACTGATGAAACTTTAGGTTGCTGAGTCACTTTGAGATTGAATAAGCACCAGTTTCTTGGGATGGTCTAAGTAATGCATGTCAACACTGTGTGACTACAAATTGAAACATCAGTTTTCTGATATAACAAAAATTTAACTTTCTTGCTGCAGGTATAGCTTTTCTGACACGGGGAGGGCAAATGGATTTGCTTTTCTTTCTCCTAAGAATGCCAAACCAGGTGGGATTTGGTGCAACATACTTATTCTGTGTTGACCTCGGGTGAGTGAGACAGCAGGAAATTGAACTTGAGAGCATGCTACACTGATAAACTTTTAAACCCAGTACAGCAAACCAGCATGTCACTGCAGCAATTCTCCAGCCTTCTGTAGCATATATGATGCAGATGCTAATGATAAGGTAAAGTGGTAATCCAAAAATTTTCAGTCAGGTCATCTGGACAGTGGAACAAACCAGTCATGTTGATGCTAAGATGATCTCTTTGGCACGCCCCCTCCTCTTGTGCAGGCCCTCTTCCTCGTCGACAGTCATGTCAAACTGGTTCAAAACCAAACTGGTTTGTTCCACTTTGGAGAAAGCTGTTTGGAGGAAGAATCAGTTTTGCGTTGTGTGTTTCCTTGACTGATGAAGCCTTCTGGATCAAAGGTGAAACGTTTCAGAAAAAAAAAAAAAAAAAAAAAAAAAAAAAAAGAAACTGTCCAGATGACCTGACTGAAAATTGTTGGATTGTATACCTGGATTATTGAGCATGGACTTTTTTGGTAAAGTGGCAATCGCTCAGCAGTAGAAGAAGACTAGTTATCAGAAGATTCTAAGGTTTGGCTCAGGAAGGGTTATGGTTGCATTTAAGAACATAAACAAAACAGGAAAACGGAGCATACGATGATTTGTATTAAAGTTGATAAGTTATTTACAATATATACAAAAAGCTCTGTCACCCATAAACCAGTCCATTATTTCAATAAACACAACATCTTCCAATAGATAAATGAATAGATCTCCCAAATTATCCAGACAAAATCCAAATGCTGGTATTAATCCCACTGTTCACGAGAGACCAAGATCAGGGCAGTTGTCCAGATAAGTTCAAGGGGTTAAAACAGTTTGATAAATCAATAAAGACTAAATAAGTCTTTAGGTTCCTTTAGTTAATGTAAAGGTTTTTGGGTGTGTGGAGGGAGCAGGCTACAGCATCTCCTACTGCACAAACAGATCCAATGATTCTGGCTCTGGGTTCTTTGGGCCTGAAGTCTAGTGGTAGCTCACCATCATAGGAATCCTGACCTGCACAACAGGATCAATGTTAACATCATTTTCTAGTATTAACAATATCAAAATCACTTTTAATACCATAAATGTTTTTATAAATATATGGGATTAATATACTGATGATCTAAATGTCCATGATTTACTTTACTTAATTGTTTATCATAATACAAATACACAAGCAATAATTCACAGACTCTTCAAATTCTTAGTTAATGTAGAATTAAATGTTACGTATTGTACAATACAGTAATACAATATAACAAAACAGTTGATCCATTAAATAGTGTTTCACAGTTTATATTTAAAGGCTATAAGTCAAAAAACAATTAGGATTTGCCTTAGCATGCTAACACTAGCACTAGCATATTACAAACAATGATACAGACGCCAGTTTGATTGTTTCCATCCTTTTAAGCACAGAATACATCAGTTTCTCACATAAGAGACATCTAAAATCTGAAAAGCCTACCAGCAAGTATATGGTAAATAGAATGCACTTACATAGCACTTTTCTATCTAATCAAGACACTCAAAGCGCTTTACACTACAATCTGTGTTCTGATTTACCCATTCATACAGCACTCTACTAGATCTATACAAAGACTAATCAGTGCTTTATCACATTCATACATCGATGAGACACACATCAGAGGCAACGAGGGGTCCATTGTCTTGCCCAGGGACACTTCGGCATGTGACTGCTGGTGGAATCAAACTCCCAACTCTTGCATTGGAGGACGACTGCTCTAACCACTCAGCCACAGCCGGCCCATATAACAGTCAAAATAAGAATAAATGATTTTAAAATGTTTATTGACCACATGCAGCTGCTCTGAACTCCCCCAGTTGCTTGGGAGAGCAGAACCTGCTCTCCCAAGCATGGGCCGTGCCATGTTTTTTTCTATAAAACTCAAATCCTACAAAATCTCACAAGATTTCACACTTAGTCCCAAAACGGTGACTGAAATTGACTTTCTTAAAATGGATCAGTTCATGTGCTTGTTTAGTTTAAAGCCTTTCCTGTGATTCCATTATGTTTATTTTCGTTTATCTTTTCCCTGAATCTTTATCCCCAGTAACAATAGTTGGTAAAGACTGACACAAGGTGTGTTGAAGATAAAGAATGAAGGCTGAACTGATGTCACTGAGTGATCTGATATGTTTTCCATCTGCTCTCTCTTTCTTGTTATTACCATCTTTCCATCTCTCACACTCTCTGAGGCCATTATAAGCATGCATGAGTCTTCCATTCCTCTGTGCTCTTTGGGAGGCTCTCATCCAGCCAGTTCATATTTAGTCTCTCGAATGAAACATTCATAACTCAGGTATGTGGTCTTAAAACAATGAGTGCTGCCGCTTCGAAAAGACCTGCATCAATCACAAGCTTGAAGAAGCCAGCATGAGATAAAAAAGAAGTGCCCTTGTCAAAGCAATTTGGGCTCACCTTGGGGACAGAGTGGGAGTCATGGACACGGTTCCACAGTGGGAGCTGTAGAAATACCATCGCCATTTGCATTTTCAAGACCTACTCCTTTTTGTGGAATAATTATTTTTCTCTTGTTTTGTCTTTTAAATACTCACTACCATGCTGTTATAAAGCCATATGTTAGCTCTGCGTGGTGCATTTTCAGACTTCAGCCTCCTTAAGTTGTATAACCTAGCTCAGCCTCCGCTATTTTTCTAAACACATTAGAGCTGAATTATGGGTATGCATCATGTAATTATTGAAGAAATGCCCACAGAAAAGGTTCTCCCAAGAGGCTAAACTGTTGTTATTGTTGTTATTATTATCATCATTAGTGCTATCAGCATGTCTGCAGAATAAATATTCTGGCTCTGGATTGTAGGACAATTGCTTATTAATCCACTACAAACAAGGCCTCGCTATTTATGCTTCAACAACAAACACAAAGAGCCCCTCTGCTCAGCAATCCTCCGTATCTCATCTGAAATCTGCCCTTTTCCTACACTTGCTTTTTTTTCCTATTCATAGCTGTTGAATCCGTAATTAAATCACTAACAAGAGAAAAAAGGAGCACCCTGGGATGCTCTGAGCACACAGTGATGAACCTCTGTAGGAAACTAACAAGAAACCCCAACTGAGCGCTCTTCTTCCTCAGCTCCTGCTCTTCTCCAAGCTTTTTGCTTTAAGTTTATGAAGCAGTGCATTTTAGTTTTCAGTCAAATTGATACCCTGTCACACTTTCAGCCACTTTTAAAATCACACATTTGAATGTTTCTATGCTAGAGTAAGGAGAAGTTGGTCATTGAGTGCACCTTAAGCTTCTTGGGGGATACATGTATCTATAGTGATGGTTCCAGTAAGCCATAACTTAGTGTGTGACTTTCTTCTCTTACTTTTGCTCTCCTCCACAGTTTTTGAAATGTCACAGACAGCTGCCACATATTTTAGCATGCGGCCCAGGTGCTGTTTGGCTGTCTAAAGGCTCCCCAGTGCTGGGTAGAAGGCACTGCTTCAAGGTCTCCTCTGCGATAAAGACAGGGAGCAGGTGAAAACAGAAAATAAAATTAGTGACAGGTTGCAAAGTCACACACATTGCACTGACAATTGCAGTGTCCCAGAAGAATACAGACGCTCTTCAAATGCTTTGGCTTAAAATACAAATTTGTAGCAAAGTGGAAGAAAACGGAATATGACACACTCAGTACTGTTTGGTGAAGTGGCAGCTGTTAGCTGAGCTTTTTAGCAAATGAGAATGGGTTCCACGTGAGAGCCAGAGCACAATTTCACTCAGACGTAAGGTAAATAAATGTGTTGGTGCTTGAGACGCACTTGACGAATTGCTTGCATTGCTGTAATCACTTTTACTCTTCATATGTGCAATGAAGCAACAGCTTTAGTAGCTTTCATTGACTATTTTTGTGTTTGGTCACGATGAAAAAACAATGCACCCACCCATCTGTTGTCTTTGCCCACTTCATCCTTTGTGAGCTGCTGCTGCTGGTTCCCATGTCTAGCAGTCACTGTTGGAGACGTGAGGTACAAACTACACAGGCCACAAGTCCTCACGGGGACACATACATAGAGACATAAAGAACATTCACACTTTCACCTTAGAGTTACCAATCAGCCTAGCATGCATGTTTTTTGGTCTTTAGGAGGAAACCAGAGTACACAAAGAAAACCCATAAATGCACAGAGAGAACATGAAAACTCCACCAAGAATGGTCCAGGTTGCGATTTGATCCGGCAACCTTCTCGCTGAGAGGCAACAGCTCTAGTAACTGTGTCATTGAGTCGCCACATACTTTCATACATTCTGGTAAATATGTTACTCATTTTACCTAAAACATGCATTTAGCAACTTCAACTTCATTAATTTCAGAAAGCACATAGTCAAGTGTTTAGATGCCTGAATATAGTCTGAATGTGTACCAGTACTCTCTGCTATTCCATAAGGTAGTATCTTACTGGACTGGATAGTTGGAAACTAGCTGGCAGCTCAAGATTACATTAAAAAAACAGGCACATTTCAATTAGCTCAGTGCGTTTGCCACCAAACAACCGGCAAGTCATGCAGACACATTGTGCATAATCCATCCATCCATCCATCCATCCATCCATCCATCCATCCATCCATC
>NC_056504.1:11359130-11397326 GCF_014905685.2 Nematolebias whitei
TCCATCCATCCATCCATCCATCCATCCATCCATCCATCCATCCATCCTTCCATCCGTCTGTCCATCCGTCTGTCCGTCCGTCCGTTATCTTTATCTGCTTCTTCCTTTTGGGGTTGCAGGGGATGGGGGGTCCACTGATGCCCAAGAGGTGGGGGACACCCTGGATACACAGAGACAAATGAGACAAACAACCATTCACTCTCTCACTCTCACCTAGGGACAAATTAGACTTACCAATCAGTCTAACGCGCAGTCAGCTTTTAAAGTCCCTCACTTTATTTGGCTGCACTGATGGCAAAACTGTATTCCAGATGTTTCTGTTTTTTGCTCACCTCCACCCACTTTGTATTTAACACAGCTCACTTTTTACCTGCTCTTACTGTCACCACCCATGTTTATGATTTGATTAACTGGAGTTTGCTTTTGAAAATAAAATGGACAGATTTCAATCAGATTTTTTTTATCATTAGTTATTAAAAAAAGTTATTGTTGGTGTAAATTAAAAATGTGGGCATTTTGGGCTGTAGCCATGGATGTTTTGTCATAAGAAGAGCTCCCAGTTTTCAAAGTACAGCTTTAACTCTCCAAAATACAGAAACTACATAAGCAAGTGTTTAAATGCTTGTACAACTCTGTGACTATTCTGAAGAAAACTGTTACACAATTATTTTCAAGTAATAAGACTGGAAGCCTTTGTGACTCATACAACACAAGGGAGAATCATGGTGAACATTTCAAGAAATTTTATAGATTATTTTACAAAAGAAATCTGCAAACTAGTTACCAGCTGTTGCTGTCCACTGAGCTCAGGCTTGTCCTTTTGTTTAAGATGGAAGTTACTTACCATACCATTTTATTTATAGAGCACTTAAAACAGCAACAAGGCCAACCAATGTGCTGTACAGACAGAACAACAGGTAACACACAAAGTAAAATACAAACTGAAGTAAATCAGAACATAAACATAAAAATGATGCAGATAATGACGACAAACCAATGTGGAGTACTTTGATCCTGTTTCCAATACTCTGGCTTTTGAGAAAAAATACAGTTTTTGTTTAATTTGCACATCTCATCCTCATGCAGGCACAAGTTTTCATCCATATATTCATCCATTATCTTTTACCCACTTCATCCATTTTGGGTCACAGGGGTAGCCGATGCCCATGTCCAGCAATCACTGGGCAAGGGGCGGGGTACACCCTGGACAGGTCTCCAGTCCATCACAGGGACACATAGAGACAAACAAGACAAAC
The DNA here is from genome assembly GCF_014905685.2 of Nematolebias whitei. Taxonomy (NCBI): domain Eukaryota; kingdom Metazoa; phylum Chordata; class Actinopteri; order Cyprinodontiformes; family Rivulidae; genus Nematolebias; species Nematolebias whitei. The sequence continues at coordinate 11,360,387 of NC_056504.1, forward strand.
AACCATTCACTCTCTCACTCACACCTAGGGACAATTTAGAGTTACCAATCAGACTAACATGCATGTTTTTGGTCTGTGGGAGGAAACCGGAGTACCCAGAGAAAACCCACGCATGCATGGAAAGAACATGCAAACTCCACCCAGAAGGGCCCCTGGACTGGGATTTGAACCGATAACCTTCTTGCTGTGAGGCAGCAGCTCTACCAATTGCGCCAGTGCTGCCCTGGCACAAGTTTTGAGGAGAAAAAATTAATAAACTCAATTTGGGGGGAATTAATTTTGTCAGAAGATTGAGCTGCACATTTGTGTTCTAGAAACCACAACAATGATGGAGCTGTGTTATTAATTTTTGCTGTGTCTGTTCTGCTTTTTTCTAATCTTGTTACCCTTTAACTTTGGATGTGTCTTGAATTCTTGATAGCTGAGTGTCAATCATAAATGGTGATAAAGAATAAAGAGAAACAAACTGTTTTAACTAAGTACAAAATGATCTCTTTATTGTAAGTACAGTGTGAACAACCTCTCCCTTCATGGTCTCTAAGGGTGCATTCACACCAGCTCTGTTGTCCTGAACTCTAGCCCGTTTGCCTGGGAAGTCCGGTTTGTTTGGGGAGGTGTGAACTTGCCATCGAACTCTATCATGGAACAAAAAGGTGAACTCTGGCCCGGTCTAAAACCTGTCTTGGGCCGGTAGAAGAAAACTCAAGCACGGTTCGAGTACAGTGTGAATGTAATCATACCGGGTCCCGCTCCACAAGCAAGAAGTGGAGTTCAGCGCAGGGCAAACAAACACACATTTCTCTTACCTCATATGGAGCATCAGCTGCCTTGTGTAAAGAAACAACATTCTCCATGGTCTTCTGCCTCATCTTCCACTCATGCTAAGTCCATTGTTGAAAAATGACAAAATATAACTCCTAAACCCGCTAAAATTTGATGCCACTCTGTTTTTGTTTTTATTTCCAGAAGAAGAAAAAGAAGTATCTTCAGAGGTTTTTCTGTCGTTTCTTTCAGTAGTTCTTGGTGCAGCACCACCACAGGCGAGTGAGGGAACAGGTTGGTTCGAATAGGTTGGCGCGACTGCACAGTGCAGTGTGAATGCAAGTGCACCAGCTCAAATGTAAACGAATGTTATGAATATTGGTCTCCAACCGAACCAAGTCTACCGGACTATCAGGTGTGAAAACAACCTAAAAGTCATCTTTCTAGATTGTTATCACTCATGCCTCAAGCTACCTTGTGAAAATGCTAACTATTATTTCCCACTGATGTCTGAGCCTTAACCTTCCTTCTCCCAAGGTTCTGCTCAGTCATGATCAGCCTTCTGCATAGAGCTGACCAATTCCTGATCTACCTGAGTCCTCACACTGAGTCAGGGTCCACAAATACAAAGTCTAAATGAACCAGAATCCTTCATGTCCTCTGGCAGACTACAAAAGGTCTGCAAGTTAGTGAACACACAGAAAGAAAAACAGCAATCACTGGAGATGATGCAGACTCAGGTGAGTCATGCAGACATTAACATTCATTTACGTAGATAATACAGTTAGGTTAACATTATGATTGATTTTTTAAAATTTCCTTTAGACATGTTCAGTTTTTGTTCCATCATCTGTGAGGAGTTTGTTCATTTACTAGTGTGTGGAGTTGCAAAATCAACATATCTGAATATTGCATTTCTTTTTACATTACGTGAATGACTCAAGTGAACAGGGTTAATTTAGTGATTGATTCAGATTAACCTGGTTCTAGCTGTGAACCCGATTTCCAGCACTATTTCTGCAGAAACCAACACAGACAGAGTCAATAACTCCAGCTAGCCACAGCTTGGATTTGGTAAGGAAATGTATACATGGTATGAGAGAATATAAATTTGCATCTGGTTATTATTTTATGCTGATGCAAGTTGTTAAACAACATTCAGGTCCGATCTAATACCTCCTCAAATCAACAGGATAATCTGACAAAATTGTTAATATTTTATGTCTAAATTCCAATATAAAGTCTGCATAAAGCATAATCCAACATGTCTAAATTGCTGCATGTGTAAAATTCTAAAACTCAGATTGTTATCTTAAAACCGCCTGTTTAAAACAGCATTCTGCTTTAGATATATTTAAAATAAAAATCTTCCTTTGTATCTTAAAAGGATTAATCCTGGCTTCATTGTTCTTTTTGTTAAATTATTGTTCAATTATTAGAGATGTTTAAATTAGGTTCAGATAATTTAGGATACTTAGTGCTAAAATTCAGAATATTATCCCTAAACTTTAAATATTACTTTTATTTTTATTATTAAATTTAATCATTGTTTGTTTGTGATATTAATTTTGTATTATAAAAAAAGAAAAAAGAAAAATCTAATTTGGTCTCTAACAGTATAAATGTTATGATAAGAACAGCTGCAGCCCTCAGACATCTGATCAAATATGCGAGTGAATACATTAATATAATAAAAGAGTCCCTATAATGTAAAATCAACGTGTTATTCATGTAAAAACCTGAAGTGATGCCACTCCTAATGAGAGTTTGAACATGTCATAAAGTGGTATGTAAACACATCCTTTCATATATCCTGCTTCCTTCATGATAAAGGTGATGTCCAATTAATCTAGTTGTCACCTACACCTTTTACCTCGCCTTCTGTACACAGTTTTGTTCTTACGATTTGTGAAAAATATAATGAATTGTTTAGTCTGCTTCTTGCCATGAGACAGTACCACTGAATAAGTTTCTGAGAGCTTTTAAATTGATCTAAAACCGAAATAAAGTAAGATTAAAACAAGAAAAAAGAAGAATCCTTTGAGTCTAATTCAAATTTAATGGACCTTTATAAAACAAAACATTTTTTTTTTCCCATATTTTTGTTTGTTTGGTGATTATGCAGCTTTAATTGATTTGGCTGCCAGTCAATGTGCAGAAAGGATTACAGTGACTGTAATATTTCTAACAGAAAACTTGATAAAGCTCAGCTGCAGCCTGTTAGGAACGATAGATAAGCCTCACACCAGACTTGTGATGGCTGTTATTTTCAGAGCCTGCTCAAACTCAGCATCAATGACCATTTTCCTGTTTCTGTGGAGGTTGCATTGGTGATGCAGGGAGGTGACACCGTTGGGATGAGTGTAGGTGTTCAAGTGTGGGTGTTGGCCTGGAGAGTGAGAGGAGGCTACAGAAAGTGAGGCTTATGATAAAAGCGAGTCATGCATAAGGAAATGGATCTGGTTACAGTCTGCCTTCTCTCCCTCACCCTCTCTTTGGAGCTCCACAGGAATTTAGTCACTTTATTTTTTATTTTTTTCATTTCTACAGCCGGTAATGTTATGGAGCTAAGCTTGGGCCATGAAGGTTGTTCAAAAGAAAAAACAAATTTGAAACTCAAATAAAAGATCTGAAACTGAAAAAAAAGAAAGATTTGAAACTTAAAAATAGTTGTGAAACTGAAATAAAAGTTCAAAGCTACTTTTCAGATTCAAGTTGATCATTTTCAGTTTCAGATTTTTTTTTTCTTCAGTTTCAAACTTTTGGCCGTTCTATTTCATATAGGCTTCGCCCTTTAAGAGCTGTCGCTTAGTGGGTTTATCCCGTCATGCAAAGCATCGAACTGAAAAAATTTACTCCACGCCCACCTGTTGTGTGGGCCCCACCCGGTCCGTACAAGTTACGTTAAGAGCGGGTAATCGGCACCCATTTTTCTTCAGCAAGCTAATAGCACTGTCAGAAGAACGAAGAAGGGAAGTTGTCTAGCTTGACTAGCTCAACCTTTGTTGGGGCTGCCTGTGGCCCCGCCACGCCAACCTCCTGCTGCCCCGGTGAGTTTTCCTCCCCGAGGAGAAGCAGACGAGCAGTCTTGTTTCAAGGTAAGCACGAAGGAATATTTCTCAGTGGCGGGTTGCTACACGCTGGACGACGCCATCTTGTAATTTTCCTTTTATTGCCGACTCTCGGAGCAAATCGGATGGCTCCTCCGGGACAGGCGACGTCAGCAGAGCTCCGCTGCTCACTCCCTCCAGGAGAGCGTAGTGTCGGAACGAGGGGGGCTGAGCGAATGCTCACCCCTCCCAGGACCTTTTTCGCATCGGCGACCACACCGCTCCCAGCCGCCGGTGCCCTCCTCTGGAGCTGCCTGGCATAATCTAGGAGGCGGGTGACATGAAGGGACTTTTTCCATCCCTCTCCCTTCCCCGTCCAGATCGGATGATCTAGTGGGAAGGTTTTCTGGGCTCCACCCCGGCTTGACGTCCTGATCCCATCTGACCTCGTTTTTCCAGCAGTGACGTCCTACTGGAATGAGGCCGCAGCTGGTTCTGGTAGACTGAGGGCGCCGGTTCCCACATTTGCACCCATCACCAGAGTAGAGGGGTTTCACCGAGCGGAAATTCCCTCGTTGCCCCCCTGGAGCCAAGCCTGGCGGAGGTTTTCCAGTGAGGCGAGGACCACATCTGCTTTGCCCTTAACCCACTAAGCGACAGCTCTTAAAGGGCGAAGCCTATACGAAATAAAACGTTGGTTATGTGCTGTAAACCCCAGATGCTTTGAATATAGGCGTAGCCCTTTAAGCGTCGGGCCTCACTGGCTCCTAAATGGCTGAAGAAAAAGCTATTTGCGAGCCGATTACCTGCTCTTAACGTAACTTATACGGACCGGGTGGGGCCCACACAACAGGTGGGCGTGGAGTAAATTTTTTCAGTGCGATGCTTTGCATGACGGGATAAACCCACTAAGCGACAGCTCTTAAAGGGCTACGCCTATACTCATAGAATCTGGGGTTACAGTATGTAACCAATGTTTTGGCGTGGGGGCGGGGCCTCAGATGACAATCATGGCTGATATCTCAATGCAGCCGCTGTTCCCAGCTGTTGCATTCAGGAACCGTGGGAATAGAAATTGTAAAACCTCGTTGATATTCTAAATTGATGTGATTGCTTTTGAAAGATATCATACTTCACCGATAAAAGCAGCTTATGTCAATATATGACACTAATTTCAGAAGAAAATAAATGATCTTGACAGATTTGTATAGCATTTTCAGTCCATAATGGAGATTTCCATGCTCTCAAAGTAAAGAAGAAGAACCGCACATCCTGTGTCGCTGGCATATTGGATGGGTTTCTCTTCTCTCTAAGAGCAAACGGGAATAAACACAAAGCGATCAGCTACTGATAACCGATTTTACTGATTGATTTACTGATTACTTTCAAGAAGCACCCAGTAATTTTGCATCTAATAGATTTGTAGTGCACTTTATTCATTTATATATAACTTTTTTCCAGTTTCAAAGTTGTTGTTTATTTATTTTATTTTTTTTTTTTTTTTTTTGGGGGGGGGGTTCAAAATAACTTTTCAGTTTGAATTTTGTTTTTTTTTGTTTCAAATTTTTTATTCAGTTTCAATTGTTGTTCAGTTTCAAAATCTTTTTTTTTTCTTTTGAACAAACTTTATGGCCCCAATTTAGCTCCATATAATTCTGCATGATTTTTTTTTTTTTTTTAAGCATAAAAGAAATTGAATGAATCAGTCAAAATGTTTTTTTTTTTTTTTCCTGCTTTCTTTTTCTTCCACCTGACTTCAGGTCTGAGTAAAAGTCAAGACTGGAAGGTAACAGTAATGATGGTGGAGAAAAGAGCGTTGGTTGGGGGGCATCTTTATGTCTGGCTAAATTTGATTGTAGAGAGCTGGCACTCACATACTGTACCTGCTTTCCTCAGAAGAAAGCCCTGAAAGACATATCCCCACTGATGCCAGAAACAGGCTCATTTTCTCAGCGAGATGAAGAAAAGAAGAACTGCCTTTCAACCTGCATCTGCTCTTTCCTGCTGAGAACAAGGGAACCTTTCACTTTGAGTGGAGCTTTCAAGAGCAAGCGAGGGTGAAGAGAAACAGGCAGGCAAGAAGAGGGAAAGTGAACAAGCCAGCGAGCTTCGTTTGGGAAGTGTTTCATCACTCGGTGTGTTGTGATACTGTCCCACTGCTCTGACTCTGCCATGCCAACTGCTCTAAGGAAAGCGTCCTGCTGGGTGCTGTCTACCGCCTGAAGTCCCGGGAAGATATGCAAAAACATAAATGGGCAGTTTTACATAATGCCAGCCTCATTTGCTTTGGTAAAATATTAACTTTTTCAACTTTAAATTGAGATTAAACCCTGAAAATAAAGTTATAATTAAACTTTCACTTGTTTTCTACTAAAGTGGATCAGCTGAAGCTATAAAGCCTGCTGTTGTTAAGTGTTTAATTTCCAGACACTGATTTCTTTTTAATGCAAACAAAGGCCATTTGATGAGATTAGCACTTTGACCACTGCAGGGGATTATATTTAAATAAATGTTACATTTTGAAAAATGAGACAAATAATATTAAAGTTCATGCTAAATAATCCAGGTAAAAAACACAATAAAGTTAAGTCAGGTCATCTCGATGATTTATTTTTTTGTTGAAATGTTTCGTCCTTCACCCAAACGACTTCATCAGTCCGAGGAACCACAACAAACTCAGTCCCACAAGCAGCACAATCACATAATGGACCAATCAGTTGATGGTAATAAGATAGTTTCTGGGTGGAAAGTGGTTCAAAACATCAAAGTTCATGCTCAATAATCCAAGTAGAAAATCCAACAAATTTAAGTCACACTTTGGCCATGGCTGCCTCAGAGGAGTTGACGGGGGAGAGAGCGGACTCCAGAAACCATCTTATTACCATCAAACTGGCTAGCCCAAAACGTCAGTGTGCTGCTTGTGGGACAGAGTTTGTTGTGGCTCCTCGGACTGATAAAAGTCAAAGTTTCTTTATTTGTCATTTGTCACCACATATGGTGAACAATGCGAAGAAGACAAAGGACATGATTATGAACTACAGAAGGAACAAACACACCTACCACTCCCCACCCGAATATAAGAGGGTCTGCAGTGGAAGTGGTCTCCAGCTACAAGTACTTGGGTGTGCACCTGAATAACAACCTCTGCTGGGGCAACAACACTACCAGCCTGATCACGAAAGCTCATAAGAGCCTCAGGGTAGAAGCTGTTCCTCAGTCTAGTGGTTCTACACTAAAGCCCCCAGTATACTGCCGCGTACGTCCATACGCAGAGGTACGCATGTACATACGCAGTGGTACGAGCGTACCCCCCAGGGCATGTCCGTGCAAAGCTCAATTTTTACGACCGCATACGCGTACACGGTGTCGCACAATAAACTGCCCGGCGACGGACTGTTTTGTATGCGACACCAATTTATTAAATTCCCCTTCTTCATCTCTGATCTGGCCTTTTCTTTTGTTTGTTTTTTTTGTCAAGAGGCAGAGATCTCTTCCTCCTCCGTTGATGCTATGACTGAAATGGTGAGAAATGAAGGAATTTGTCACGAGCGAATTAAACTCAGGTCCAGCGTGGCTGCGGGAGGGTCTGGAGATTTCCTGGTGGGCTGGTCTGATGTGTGGGTTACAGAGCTAGTGCTCCCTGTTTTGTTTTTTTTTTTGTAGATCTTTTTATTAACAACATATAAACACAGAACACTGCTGTGGCTGAGGCTGCCAGCACTCTTTTTTTTCCCCCCGACCTGTCAATCAATCCAATAGGCGTGTCAGCATATGACCAATCAGCGACCTCAATTTGTCTCGAAGGTAAACGCCCCTTGTCTGTGAAGCTGCTCTGCAGCTGCTCAAGGTTTACGCTGGAGTACGAAGTCTGAACCCTCTGCGTACAGTAGTACTCGCGTACGTACGCGTGAACGGACGTACACGGGAGTATACTGGAAGCTTTAATGCTCCTTAACCTCCTGCCTGAGGGGAGCGGGGCAAAAAGTGTGTGCTGGGTGAGTGAGGTCCTTCATGATGCAGGTGGCTCTCTTCATGCATCTGGAGGTGTAGATGGCTGTGATGGTGGGGAGACTGACTCTAACTGACTTCACCACTCACTGCAAAGCTGTTCTTTCTGCTGAAGTGCTTTGGATGAAGGACAAAATGTTTCAACAAATAAAAATACTGTCCATAGGTCCTGACTTAACTTTGTTGGAGCCAAATAATAGTTGTCTAGCTGAACTGTGAGCCTGTTTGTTTCCTGTTTTCTCAACCCATACCCATGCTGCATAAAAGGAAACTAAAGGAAAGACATTGAGCATTCATCAGGATAAAGAAAAGACAGTTGCCACTCATTCGAGGAGGACACAAACTCCACCCAGAAAGGTCCCGTTCAAGATTTAAACTCAGGATCTTTCTCCTGTGAGATGATAGTAATCACTACGATCAACCATGCAGGTGGAAAATACAAAGCATTACTAAATTATTTTTAAATCAGGAAAGGTTAGAAGGGGCTCCGTCTGTCTGTCTCCATCTTGTCCTTTTTCAAGGTGAGCTCCCCAATGTCATCATAATTGAAAATTAAGTCATTGCCGCAGTATAATTAAATGGTGACCTTTGAACCCAAATGAGACCTCAGACGCATATTAAGAGATTTGGGGATCTGGATCTATTAACATACATGCTCACACAAGCAGATATACACATTCGAGCCCACATACATACAGTCACAAGGTAACAAACAGTGACAGCTTCTTAATTAACACTCTGTCTAAGTCGTTAAAAAACAGCCCTCACCATCACCTTTCGATTTCCACAATCTGGAAGTTCGGTGAAATTCTCATTTCTTTATAATTAATTATCAGATCACACCATAAAGGTGGCATTAATTATGAGGAATTGCTGTAGGGCTCTTAGAGTCTAAATCTGGAATCTTTGTTAACTTTGATTTTTGGGGAGATTCAGCAACTTGTGATACTGTAAATCATTTCATTTCAGATGCTCTGCTGGCTACACTTTTTCCAAACGACACATGCACAAAACATGCACAAAACATGCAAGACATGCGTTAATAATCAGAACAGCTAAAGTGAAATATTTTCAAGTAGTATTGTCTGCTACTTCCAATTTTCTCACATCCAACATCTTAACAGTGTAAAAACTTCATATACTTTTCTTTACTTTCCCTTATATGCTTCCTAATCACTTATAATTCAAAACTGTCAATATTTTAATGTGTGCAGAAGGGAGAAAAAGGCCAAGAGCCTTTTTTAAAAAGACTAATCAGTGGAAATTGGTCAGAACAAATCTTTTTGTGGTAACATTAGAAATGAGATAAACGAACATGAGCACAGGAATTTTATATTCATAAGGAATCCTCTATTAGGCGCCTTTTAAATGACTTTATTACATGCAATTTATTTTTTGCTGCCCTTCATTTTGTTCATTTTTCACATGTACTGTTGAGCCTTAAAGGCATGTGGAGATAAAAACATGCTCCACCTGCCCAGCTATTTGAAAAGTATTTCCAAGTTCAAATAGCTGATAGATCGCTGTGTGCTAATAGCGCCACTTAACTGAGATCAGCACAGACCCTTAACACTTATTCTGTGCTTTTATACAAATTGGGCAGAAGTTGTTGTAAAGGTGTGATGCCTTGAGATCAGCAATAATTTCAATTGAATAGCACCGACTCTCTCACTTAGCCAAAGAGGAGGTCTGACTTTAAAAGAAAATCACAACAGCTCTTAATCTTGGCCTTGATCAAAGGCAGAGCAACAAAAAAAAATCAATGGCATTAGAATGTAGTTTTTACTCCCACTTAATCTTTGTCTCATTCTGAAATATAAGGAGAAGAAACGGGAGCTCTTAAAAGCTTTTTGCTCATATAAAAATCTAATTGTATTGTTTTTTTTTAGAGTAATAGTATATTGGCCCACAGTAGCTCAGGCAAACTTTAATGCAGCTCAAGACCAACCATTCAAGCAAATATCCCTATCGGCTGCTTCAACCAGTCAACCATTCAACCACTGAGTGAAATCTATCGAATGGATTTTGGACTAAAGTGATTTTCCTGCAACTCAACCTTATTCACCGACTGCATGCAAAATATTTCAATGACACATTACACTTCATTTTGTATCTCTCGCCTCTGTCCACTGCTGCATAAAGCAGCCAGCGAAACAGGGATAAATCACTTCCCAGCTAGCTTATTACATGAAATGAAGGAATTCATCATGGTGACAGTTGGCCGTTGAGAGGCATTCACTGTGATTTATCTGGTAGGAATTGATTGATTCATTAACAGCGAGTGAACGGTGCTATACTGTGGCGATGGTGAGGTGTACCTTGCTACATGGCACTGCACATGTTGAAAGAACGTGTTTTCAGCATGAAAAGCTTAGATTCCATGTAGCAAACGCTGTTTTGTGATTTGCTCTCTCAGCTCATAACTTTGAACAGTCAAGACACCGATGCAAGCCTTGTGTGGCGAATAAGCTACAGTTCCTGATTACTGTATTTGTAAAACCTCCAACATAGTAGTCTATGTCAAAGAATATGAAAAGTAATTCTGATCTATCTGAGCTAAGAAGTCCATGCATCCCTTCAGTGGATTAAATGTTTGCACACACACTTTTTCAGAATGTTGGTGTCTATGAGCAGCTGGTGTTGCATTCAGCTGTGTTTGCAAAAGAAACAAACGTATATTTGGAAGACCCCACTACAATGAAAATAAAATAATTCAGAATATAGAGGATTTTTGCAGGGTTTGGGGGAGGTTTACAGATGCATTAAGAATGCAGTAGGTTCCCTACTACGCATAACAGAGCAAAATAAGTCCACAATAGTTTAGAGCATAGGGAAAAGCTTTGTAGCTAGGTGGTGCTTCATTTTTTTGTTGTGATGGCAGCATGTAAGGGATCTGGGTAGACAGTGGCAACTGCATACTGATGATATGCTATCTATGATATCTAAGATGTTGGGCCTGCATGCACTAGTATACATGGGTCATCAAGAATTTGAAGCAGAAATGCCTATGCTGACCATTTGCTACAACTTTGATTGTAAGTAAATTGTGCAAATAACATAGTGCAAATATAATGCCTGTACCTGAATCTCGACGTGGTCCGAGAGAAACATGTTAGGGCAAGAGTTGTGAGGTTAGGGCGCAAGAAAGCGTCTTGATGATGCAAGAAATAGCAGAGAAAACCAATTTGACAAATACAAAGAATATGATTACATCATGATTGCCTTCAAACTGAAGGATGGGTGTTGCAATCCAGACAAGTTTTAAAAGGTTGTGCAGGTAGTGAAGAAAATTTGGGTCATTATCTGTTGTGAAGGGCTCCTAAACAATTAAACAAATGAAAACACAACAGAGACAGTGAAACAAGAGTTTAGGAACTGTCCACAATCTGCAACATCTGATTATACTCAGATACAGCATCACAAAAATCACGATCTCTGTATGTATCACACATTTCTGACTATTGTTAGTATCATTAGAAACATGTATGTCTGTAAATTTAGGACGTTTTTGGATAACAAACTTTTCATAAGCACCTGACCAGCAAAACAACTTTTGATTAAGCAGGGTAGTAGCACGTCTGTTTTTGTGCCATGAGAGCAAGGTGAAGTTTCTTAACTCTCAATGATTTATCCTCATCCAACTTTCCAGGTTCACTGAATCAAAACACTGATCTATGTTTTAAATGAAGCTCAGTAGAAAAAATGTGTGTACAGTTTACTAAACTATGGAAGCATATTTTCTTAACCTCTGTTTCTTTTTTGATACCTAACACTCGCAGCACTTTGTTTTGATGCACTGCTGAGAAAAGTGCTGTAGACAGGACCAAATGACTTCTGCTGGTTTAGATGATTCCATGTGTGACTCGATGTGTTCAGACTCAGATATGATGGTTTGGGGTTTCACAGTACAGTGGATTTTGTGCATTGGTCAATAGTGTTTAGTGTTTGCTAGACTGATTTTTTTATTTTTTTATGTACGTTCAAATTTGTGTCTAATTTAGCAAACTGAGCTTCATTTTAAAATCTCAAAGAAAAATAAAATGGCAGGAATTTTGAGATCTGACAGACAATTTGAAGGATTTTTTTAGGTGTTTTTGTTTTTATATTGTTTCAAGAAGCTTGGAAAAAAATAAACTAGAGAAATTGAGTTTCCTGTGAAAATGTGGTGTGAATGCTTATTGCTGAAGAGCTTGCTGAAAAACAGCTGAAATTAACTACGAACTATACTGAATTTGGCTTAAAAAAGCTGACATTTGCAAAAAATAAAAAGGCTGAAAATTAGCTGAAAAGACAGAAAGAAACTTAAACTACCAGAAGGCATTGGAAAGAGCTGAAATGAGCTAAGAAAATGTGGAATTAGCTGAAAAGGCTAAAAATAGCATTAAACAGTTAATAGTAGCTGAAATAGCAGAAAAGCTGAAACTAGCAGGAATAAAACTGGAAGGAGCATAACAAGCTGAAATTAGCATAAAGAAGTTAATTAGGCTGAAAATATCAAGCATTACAATGAAACGCTTGAATTTATCTGAAAACAGCTGAAATTAGCTAAAAAAATGCTAAAAAGGTAGCTGAAATGGTAGAACAAGTTTAAAATAGCAGGAGAAAGCAGAAAGAACACGTTTGCCCAATTTGACACAAAGAAGCAGAAATTAGCACAAAAATGTAGAAATTATCTGAAAACAGCTGAAATTAGCAACAACAAGAAAACAGTTGAAAGTAGCTAAAAAAGCAGAAAGAAGCTTACAATACCAGAAGGGAGTGGAAAGAGCACATTTTTACTGAACTAGGCTGAAAAAGTTGCAACGAGTGCAAAAAATGTGGAATTTGTTGAGCAAGCTTAAATTAACATAAAGTAGCTGAAATAACTGAAACTAGTATAAACTGAAGTTAAGTATAAGCTCAACAGTGCTGTTAATTATAGTGCAAATCTAACCCTAAATTCATGATGTAGTTTGTCTCCTCGTAAGGAAACAAACAGTGCAAATGTTTCCTTAAACTTTTTCATCTAAGTTTTAAATCTATAAGAATTTCAGCCTAACAATGAAGAAAGGGCACAACAATGAACATGTTGTGGGTTAAGTGATGTGAGGAGACAACAATATGGTGAGTTTGATGTTTGGCAACCTGTTCCATCTGTACTTTTATGTAGCTGCGTGTCTGTTTATCGCTTATTATTTTCATCTGTCACTCTGACAACTGTCAACTCACAAACATTTTAGGAACATATAGAATTGCTTCCATATAGAAGTAACATTTGTTGTCCAATTCTCACATTCTGTGTTGATGATGGATACATAAACAGAGATTTTTGTGTGAATCCATCTTGGACATATTATTTATGAGCATTTCCCTTTAAGAGGGCAACATTTAAGCGGGAAAGTGTTTTAATGAAGCACATGACTAATGTATTTGCTCTTGCAACTTACTGCCAATTTCGTCATCATTTCTCACGGAACAAAAGCATGCATGAAAATTTGTGCCTGTCCAGGATTACTGCAGCAGAGGAGGCACAGGTTTCACTGAACTTTATTGTGAAACGGAACAGACTCTTCATTTTATTCAATGAAGACTGAAGTTTCGTGACATTTATTTAACAATAATTTGTTTATTGAAATATAGGTGGTAAATTGTTTGTTGTTTTATGCTTGTTGTTTTGTTTACTTTTTTCTGAGCCAACAGTAAACCTAATCAGATTCTTGTTTATGGGACCTCTACAGTATGATGATCAATCCTTTCCTCCACCAAATCCTACCCCTACTTCATAAACTGCTAATTTAATACCTACTGGTTGACATTTTGCATCAAATAGGTATAAAACATTTAACATTTCTTACGCTTGCAATTAAACAATTACCGTTTTACACTCATGCATTTATTATTTGTATGCATCCCTGTGATCCTGCATGCACCTACACGCGCAGCGGTACCAGCTCCAGTCAACCCTGCACAGGATCAAGCTGTTCGGAATCTCATAGTCAACATCATTATTCACCGTAACCGTAATGGGTTTATCTTTGTAACAAATATTTATGATAAATAAACACCAGTTTGAACCAGTAAAAGCTTTTGTGCTGTGGCAATTACCTGCCCCATGTGTCTATGTAATGGCTCAGTCACAGAAGGAGCCAGGCGATGAACGGGTGGATAAATATTAGGGTATAAGTGTGACGGAGCGCCTAGGTCATGGTTTGGTCTGTCCATAGTTATCATGATGTGTGTATTTTTGTTGTTCATTAGTAGTCTTTGTGTTTATATGGAAGGGTTTTTGTGATTTTTGTGCTTACCTTTGCCTATCTGTGTTCCTACATGTTAGTTCTGTTCCTCTGTGCTGCTCTGCTCCACCCACTCACGAGGGGTTTGTTATTGCGATGATTCCCATCACATGTCATGTGGTTCTGTTTGCTCCTGTCAAGCATTAAATGTGTGTCTGTACGTGCCCTTCATCAGTTCTGCTGAGTTTTCATATGTTAGTGTTTGGCTGCCACAACAGCATGGGCATCTGTGGCTGAGTGGTTAGAGCAGTCGTCCTCCAATGCGAGAGTTGAGGGTTCGATTCCACCAGCGGTCACATGCCGAAGTGTCCCTGGGCAAGACACTGAACCCCTCGTTACTTCCAATGTGTGTCTCATCAGTGTATGAATGTGATAAAGCTCTGATTATTCTTTGTATAGATCTAGTAGAGTGATGTATGAATGGGTAAATGAGGACACATATTGTGTCGTAAAGCTCTTTGAGTATCTTGACAAGACAGAAAAGTGATATAAAAGTACAGTCCATTACAACATATTGTTTTATTTGACTAATAAATAAGTATTATTTCAAGCTCCTTGTCCCAAGTCTGCATTTTGCGTTCAATCCACCTCTTCAGACCATGACAATGTGCATGAAGGTCTTGGTACAGGATCAAAACAAGACATCATGTTTGCTTCTTATCCCTGGAGGCTGCATGGCTACATTTGCAGCTTATGTTTGTTGTGAAACTTGACAAATTCACAATAAATATAAGCACTGGATGAATGTCTTTCTAACTGCAAGGTAATAATGTCCCTGGATTAATTTTGCCAAAGCTCATCTCTTCTATTTAAAACAGTTAAGTTAACAGATAAATAAAATAAAAAGTATGCATATTGAAGTGAACGTTTATTTAATAGTATGTTTTAAGAGTTTCTTCCTTCTGTAGGTTGATGACGTATTTGGACATCCAGTTATAGGAATCCAGTCTCGCGGTCTTATTTTGTCATATCGGAGCCTTCAGCTGATGGTGTATAGGCCAGGCAGGGTGTGTGTCGAGTTGTGTTTGTGACGACGACAAGATGCTGCTCTATTCATCGAGGGCCTCCTTCCAAATTTGGAAGTGACTGATTCAGTTACAAAGAGAAAAGGCGGTTCTCAAGACATTTCTATTTTGAAAGGAGTTGGCATGCTTGGCTCTGCTGCTAAGCTGTGAAAAACAGATAAGGAACATTTAGCTGCTGTTCCACCCAGCTGATTGAGTAGATGTGCCTGTTTGTAAAATGTAGCATGGTCATGAGTTGAAAGGAACTGGATAAATAATTGAGATATCCCTTTGCGTCTGTGGTGATGAGCAGAGGAGTGTCATAGCACAGTAACTAGTGGGGATTTACTCTCCTCGTGTTGTGTTCAACCATCTGTTGCCGATCTCTGAGAGGTGCAGTCTAATTTGATTTCTGTGCAAGAAACAGCTGGTGAATATTGTTATTGCATTTTCTTCCATTTAGAGTGCATAGGTGTTGACAGATCAGAACAATAAGTAAAAATTATTGTATAAATTACCCTGAGAGAAAAATTAATCTAAGACGCACTTTTTTTGCAACTGTGTCATCCCAAAGACAACCAGCACAAATCCATCACCTTTCAGCAATAGCTGCATGTGCTGCACAGAACGCTTCCTTTGTATGACTGTTTGAAATAAAGCAGTTTAGATATGACATTTTGTTATTTTGAAATGTTGTTGTTTTGAAAGGTTTGTGGACAATCAGCATCTTACCTGCTACGTGCAGATAAGTCTGAACGACCTTAGTTTGATTAAATAAATTTTAAACCTGGCCAGATTGATGAGGTAATGGTTATTCTAAGCAGGATCAGCACATAAAAGGTTGGCTCCCTTTTGGTCTCAAAGATTTCATATCTATCATGCAAACCATCTTTTATAAATCTTTGCATTGCTGTCAAAACGGCATTAAATGTCATGACTGGGTTTTGGATTTAAATAAGCCAGACACAGGCGTACAAAAGAACAGTTTTTATTATGTTTGCTACTGGACGGAGGAGTCAGGATGAGTTGAGCTACCAGGTCCTCACAGGCTGGAGGGAGAAAGTCACCTGTCAGCGATGACGTCACTGGTGTAGAAGCGCAAAGCAAAACTTTTGCTGTATGTGGTCGGGGACGAGGTCCGGTTGTCGAAGCAGGGATCATGAAAAGGAAGGCAGAGAGCAGAAACCAGAGCCAATTTGTGATCCGTGAGGCGTAGTCGTGATAATCAGAAACAGGCTTGGTGCCATGGTCAGGAAGCAGAGTCCAAACCCAGACGAGGAGTAGGCAAAAACAGGGAATCCGGAAGGCGAGGTGTGAGGTCGAAAATCCAGAGAACAAGGCATGAACGTCCGGCGTGAACAGGAACAAGAATGGCTTGATATCAGGGACCATGAGGGGTATAATAATTCGGCAGAGACAGAGAGTGAGCCTGGAGCTTAAACAGAGAGTTAAACGTGCAAGAAATGAAGGATGATTGTTGTGCTTAGGCTGAGGGGGCGTGGTGAACGGTTGATTGACAGGAGCTGATGTGAGCAATAAAAGATGGGTGATAAGCAAAACACAGCAGGGAAACAGAAACATGGCATGAGGGGCAGAAGCGTGAGCAGATAAGGGGTTAGCGGGAGCCGCTGACCATTACATTAAATGGTTATTTACAAGGAATGATGTGGTATGCAAGAGAAAAGGGTGACAGCAGCAGCTAACTGTAGCACTTCCATTACATCCTAAAACACTTCCAGTAGGAATATTGTAACATTTCTGCTGGAACAGTTCAAAACTAACAATGGTGCAAAGATTTGTGAAACAGCATTTGCATGGACCTTCATGAAATATTTTGAGATTGGACACATTTCAATGAGCAGCAGTTTAGTCTTGGAAATGCTTGGACTAGCTGTTGTTTATCAATCTGACCGGGATTAGCTATTTTTCTCCAACCTGAAGCCATTAAAAGATCTGTCTACAACAGGTAAGATAACAGTTGTTTATGACATTTTCACAGAAGCCCACTTCAGAATATCTGAACTGTCCAAGATTTAGTTGTAAAAATGTCAACGTTATAAAAGGCTTGATGTTAATGGATTAATCTGTGTTCTGTATTTATACTCATACAGTATTGTGTGAAAATGTTAGCACCTTCTCTCAATTATGTATGCTTTTATGTCAAAAATTAAAGGCCTAGCATTTATTGAAGACATGCTCTTTGTCTGGCACCTTTCATGCCAGAGTGTTAGGCTAAAATCATGTTATGTTGATAAATGATGGAGCTGGAGCTGCTTAGATCAAATATTGAAAATACCATTATGCACAATCTGATGCAATAAGGAAATATGTCACATGCAGAAAATGTATGAATGACTTTTAGCTACAACCACATCAAACTATAGCTGAGTTTCTGTAAAAATATTGAATTAGTTACTTTTTTTGGTTTGCTAATGTTGATTAAATGTGGTGTCCATCTTGAACTAGATTGACTCCAAGAGTTTATCTTGTGCTCATGTACATTCATCCATCCATACACTCATTATCTTTACCCGCTTCTTCCTTTTCGGGTTACGGGAGTCACTGGTGCCCATACCCACCAGTCACAGTGCGAGAGTTGGGGACAGGTCACAACTCCATCACAGGGCCATACATTCAAAGACTGTATTTAAGAGCTTCATTAAAATTTGAACAGTGGTTCATGAAATATTTTGCTAACAGACAAACAAGACAGACTCCAGCTAAAGATCTGCTAAAAATTTAAATTAAAACTGTGAGAAGCCCTTGTAGTATGTGTTGGAAATGACTTGCAGCTAGTATCAGACCAGGTTTTTGTGTGATATAATACTGACAGATAGTCATGTTTTTATTTTCAAAAGTCAGTTAGCTGTGGTACCCATCTTGAACTGACAACTCAGAAGATATCCAGTTGTAGATATATACTGTATCTTATGTTTATGTCCTGAAGTTTCCATAAATCCCTCCAGCGGTTCATGAGATAGTTCTTTAACTAACATGGAGTAAACCTCAAACAATTAATTGCAAAATACAAACAAAGATCATATGCAATATTTGAGTGCTCACAAAATGTGTTTGGGTTCAGGCTCAGCTACATCCACACCGAATTTGGTCTATACCTGCAGCTGTGACTGAATTGTATCGTATTCTTTAAATTCAGTTAGCAGAATTTGCTGAAAAAGACAAAGAGAACATCAAAAAGGAGAAATGTGGATACAGTTACAGAGGACATGGAGGTAGATGGACTGAGGACAGAGGATGCAGAGGACAGAGTGACATGGACGAGGATGACTGTGGCGACCCCTTAAGAGGGAAAAGTTAAAAAAAAAAAAAAAAAAATCATTATGCTGTGGAAGCCATCTTGAATTGAATTAGTTAATCAGTTGATTATGAAATTTATCAGTTTTGCCCTGAAATCCCAAATTGATCTTAAAGTTTGAAACATTATAGTAACACACACACAGAGACAAAAACACTATCGTCCACCTTTGCCTTTTAACAGTGGGTAATATTACAGCCACTGCCAGACTAAAAACCTGCAGGACTTCTTCCCAGTGATGTGGAACAAGTTTTGACACACAATCAGTCTGATCATTTGAGACTTGTACACTTTACTGTTGGTGGTCTTTAATGAGAGCCAGGAGACTTGGGAAAAGGAAGGCAAGCTAAATGAAGACATTTCCCCCAAAAATGTGTATTCAAGTATAATATAGTACTGCTTTCTGTTGGGCTGTGGTAGATTGGTGGTCAGAGCTGGGATTTTGTAATCCCAAGGATAAAGGTTACATCATCATCCGGTGTAATACAATTCTTAAATCTTTCATCCAAGTTCACTCACTTTGGCGATCCTTCAAGAAGAGAGCAGTCAACACACAACAACAAAGTACCGCAAACTGTGCATGTGCATTGGTGGGACACACGGAAGAGTAGATGAGTCTCTAACAAGCTGCTTCATCAGAGTGAGGAATGAGCTGCCGAGTGAGATCTTTTTTTTGACCTACCTTGGAGAGCGATAGGTGGATGGATGGACAAATGGGTGGATGGATAAATGGGGAGAGACAGAACAGAGAGGAATAGGGAGAACATCCACTGAAGTGCAGCGCGACGGCTCCTTTCTTCATTGCCTGTCAAGGCAGCATCTGTCTGGCAGAAGACCATCACTTATCTCGTTGCTTTGATCCCACAGTCACGATTTGGAGCTCCACCAGTCCACAGGCAATGACCAGGGAAATGAAGCAGCAGACATGATGGATAAAGAGGATGCACACTGCTGCTTTTGGCACCGTCCCAGCTTTATCTTTTCCAATAAATTGTCCAGAATAAAAAGTACCAGCAAGGAAAAGTAGTTGAGGTGGACCTTTATGTGCCTGAGAAATGTGTTTAACCTTCTTTTTCACTTTATAGATTAAATATTCACTAAATGTCAACACAATTCAGTTTTCCAATATATTTACTTTGAAGCAAGATTTGCTCTGGTTGCCTTCCTCCCTCGCTGCATCTCCTACTTCTTCTTCTTCCTTCTTTTCTCCCTGTCACTAAGCTCAGAGAATGCATGGTGCTGGCATTAGTATGCACGCTGAGTGGAGGCACAATTTGCTGTGCAGCCACACGATTTCACAGTCCACCCTGGTGGCACAGATCAAATTTACAGGTATCTAAAGGCAAAACTGATGAGCAGGTTCAAGTTTTCATTTCATCTCCACTTAAGGTTGTCACACTTACAATCCAATATAATGCCCAGCGTACCTTTGTGTGTGCGTGAGCGCTCATTTTGAAACAAGTCTTCAAGAAGTTCCTGGATGTTTTAGTGCATGGGATGCATCGCAGAGAGAATACACGATGGCACAAGTTCAAAACAAAGTCGTGATTTTAATCTTTATAATTAATGGCTTCGCAGACTTGTCATTCATTACTGCTGATGTTTAATCTCGCAGATTGAGGCTAGTTTCTGTGACTGAACCAAAGCACACTTCCAGTGATGATTGATTTCTCACTGCACAGAACTGCTCTGGAAGATGAACTAATCACTCTTGCTCAGAAGAAGAAAGTTTGACTTTTCTTCTTTCATAGATTTTGATTGCATACCGTTCAGTGACATCCCAGTATTTTGAATTTGAGAGGAACCCTAAAAAAAGCTAAAAGCAGCAGGTTGACATGTTACCGCTGCGCGTACAGTAACGTGAACATTAAAGTTGAACAAAAGATGATTGGAAACAGTCAGCTGAAATGAAAATGGTAGGCTGCCGAAGATAAATCCATGTAGTAATCTTTGGACTACATAAATCACTCTTTAAACAGGTACATTGTTTTTCTCTTTTGTGACCCCCAAACATGAAAAAAGATATACAAGCGTTGATCTCCCTTGTGTGGTAAAACATCAAGATGTTATCTCCAGCTTAAAAGCTTTTCGAGCAGACAGTAACGACTGTTAAGTGACTGGATTGTGTGTTGTGATGGATATCACTGTGAGCAATCTGATACCGAACTGTTTTCCAGTCCTCATATTGTTCTGAGTTTAGAGTCAGCAAATAACCACACGCTCCCGCTCTGCTAATTCTTAACCTCCACAATCCCTCGCCTCTCTGTAGTCATTTGTCATAGCTATGATGCTTTCCCACAGGTAGCTTGAAACCTATTTTTTGTTTTTCATGACACAAAAATAGATTATCACTGTCCAGTGTTTGGCTTGCAGTTAATTTGTTGTACATTGTGTGCTCAACTGTGTTTCAATAGGTTGGCGGCTGCTCCATTTTAGAGCTGAGAATAAATCTCTAAACAGTCTGAAGCTTTGATTAAAGTGATAATTACCTTCTGCAGTTAAAATTGTTCAAAACGAGGGTTGTGAATGACAACAATAAGGACTTCTTCATCAGATCATTTATACACGTAATGTCACTGAAGTAAAATAATTTATTCTCTGAGATGCTTTGGTGGAAAAGCCTCTCCAAGGGATTGATCCATCCAGAGATTTTCTGTATCCACTTTTTCCTGTTTGGGCTGTGAGGCAGTGCTTATCTCCAGCAGTCTGTGCAACAGCCTGGGTACGCTTTGGACAGACTCTCACTTACATCTTGGGACCATTTAAAGTTACCAGTTGGCTTAACTTGCATATTTTTGATCCGTGAGAAGAAATCGGAGCAGTGTACCTGGAAATGAATAAACACACATGTAACCTTCACACAAAAAGGCAGAGACGAACTTGTGACCTTCTTCTTATGAGGTGACAGTTCTAACCACTGTCTGGTCATTGGTTGTCATCAAGCCTTTATAAACTCTAGTTTAGCTTATGTTTTTCACTAAAACCTTTTTTTTTTTTTTTTTAACCAACTGAGATCACACACCTCTTTTGCAAGGGAGGCCTGGACCTGTAGGCCAACATGCATGTTTTTGAACTGTGGGAGGAAACTGGATAAAACCCACGCTAACACGAGGAGAACATGCAACCTCAACACAGAATGACCCCAAATGCAAACCAGGGATTGAACCCAGGACCTTCTTATTGTGAGGCAACAGTGATAACCACTAATCTACCATGCTGCCTGGAAATTAGAGTATAAGTATCTGCAACAACGATTTGATAAAAACTGATGGAATGAAAGCGTTTAGTTTTTAAAGAGTCTGCACAATTCATTCCCATCAACAATCACTGACCTACAACAAAGCCCATGCTCAATAATCCAGGTATAAAATCCAAAATTTTTTCAGTCAGGTCATTTCAGTCGTCAGGTCGTTTCAGCACAAGAAAAATAAACTGTCCAGATGACCTGACTGAAAAAATGTTGGGTATCACTGACCTAGTTTTTATTTTTAAATGTAAATTCAAATGTAGCATTACTTGAACAAATGCATATTGCTCAGTTGTTTTATTAAATGTTGCATTATCTATTTGGAGAGTCATAATTTGTCTGGTTGGATTAGCCCTAAATGCAGGAAAGTTTCAAATAACTTTACATGCAAGATATTGAACATGGAGAGAAATGAAAAAGTGTACAACTAGTGAGGCTGAGTAGGTGTACTGATGATGACATAACAAACGGGTGTTGAACTGAAAGCAAACATTACTAAGAACAACAAGTAAGAAAACCAAAAATACTCTAAATAATATGAAAACAAAAAGCAAGAACAGACAAACTACATAAACTAACTCAGAAACAGTAACACTGTGACACAGAGCATATGATGGGGATGACTCTCAACTATTACACCAAGTTGTAGCTCAATAACTTTTAACAATATTATAGACATGTTGGTATTTGCTGACGTTGAATAGCTGTGGCAGCCATATTGAATTGAGCTGACATCAAATTATTATTTTCTGGGAGAACTACTGGACAGATTATCAAATCTGTCCAGTAGTTTATGAGATGTCTTTTTAGGGAATTTATGGTCAAAGTTTATGGATGTTTTTAACTACTGTGGCTGAGAATGTAGTCTGCCCATGAACCATATGTTTGGGTTAGCAAAGAGAGCTGGGTGAGGAGCTGGGTGAGGCTACAGCGTGCAACTGTTGCTTCAAGGTCGCCTCCGAATCTGTGAGCTCGGCTGAACTGATAAGGTAGAAAAAACAAGCTTTGCACACTGCCCGTGGCAGATTCTTGTGAATGGGCTTCACACGTGAACTTCCTGTCAATCTGTGTAACCTGTCCAGAAAATCCGTCCTTGCAAGAAAAAACAGTTCAATTTTTTTTTCTGTCGCTGAGGCTGAGTGTGGCTCCTTTTGAGTAAGTGAGAATATTTTTCTCCAACAATTTTACAAATAGATAATAAATGAATAAATAAATAAATAAACATAATAGAGCAAACATATACACATGCAAACTGACAAACACACAGAGGTAATTATATGATCGCCTGCCATCCACAGTGGAAGATGATAAACAAGAGTAGTAATACAAGCAAATGTTTTATCAATTTAGAAACGTGGTCTGTATAGGCGTTAGTATTTAAGTAAAACCTTTTGTAAGGACAAAAATATTTTCCAGAAATGGTTTACTCCCCCATCATTCAAAGTGAAAGTAGTAAAGTAAATAATAATATAAAAAGGCTTTGTAGAGTTAAAACTAAATTTTAGACTTTATGTCAGGGATACTCATTGCGTGGCTCCCGAGCCACATGTGGCTCGCCGTGCTTTATTGGTGGCTCTCGTGACAGGTTGCACCAAAACACCAGCAGAGCCAGTACATTTTTAAAACATGCTGGCGCATTGTGCAATAATTGTGCATGTCGACTCGAGCTTCTTTGATGCGGTTTTACAAATAATATTGTTGTTGAGGAGGTGGCAGTTTCGACCGGCCGGTGGAGGTTAAAAAACAAAAAAAAGTCCTGTTAAGCTTCAGATGGATCAGCTGATCATCATCGGCCACACATGTCCGCTGACCCGCTGGTCAAAAGACATTAAAAAATGTCCTGTTAATCTCAGGTGGATCAGCTACCGGCCGCGCACGTCTCAGCACCTGCTGTCATCTGCAGTGAAGGAAGTAGGAGCATCTTACAGGGTCGGTTCTAGGCATGGTTACATGAGGGGGCAGGTGGAAATGTAAAGGGGGGGCATCTTCATCCGTACACATATTACAGCATATACATTGTTGAGCATGGACTTTAGTATTCATTGTTATTGTTGACTTGTGTTTTCTTCATGGGATGGGGGTAACAGCTAAAAGCTGAATTTTTTTACACCTGTGAGTCAACATTTTCAACCATGAACACTATGAAGCAAAAACAGAGAAACCCACTGACCCATGCCCATCTTGAATGTCTCACTGTGTTTGCAACAACAAAATACAAAATTACAACATGAAGTAAGTCAAGGACGTGCACCACAGCTTCCTCTCATCTCAGTACTAATGTACATTTTGTTTAAACAGATAATGTGCTGGCTGTGTTTCTCTTTTGTTCATAGGTGGGTTGTTCAATTTTTTTCTTTTATTTGAGTGACTTGGGGTGATATCGCAGCTCTCCCCTTGACTTTGATCTGTCAATATGGCTCTTTTGAAAAGAAAGATAGTGAGGATCACTGCTTTATGTATTGTTGCTTGGGTCTCCTATCTTGCCGTCATTGCCTCATTTACACTGATACCCATTGAGTACACTTATGCAAAACAATCCAACAATAAAAATATGCGACTTATACTCTGGAGCAACTTATACACCAGAAAATACAGTATATAAACATCTTCGGCGTCCTCCTGAGACAATACGGAAAGGCACATCAGCTTCCAAACTCCCCATGGATCCATGATGTATCCTTCCACGTGCGTCTCGTCGGAGCATGAGGGTTCTCCAAATCCCTGTTGCTTTGTTGAAAAAATGTTATCGAGACATGTTATGTATGCTAAGATAGCATAAATGTATCATGAGATCATATATCTGATGTTATAATATGATGCTTTACTTATCACAAGAATATTTGTGTATTTTCTTAGATGGTACACAAACAAAACAAATCCTAAAAAGTATGTGTTTGTTTAAAAGAGGTTTATGAATGAATTTAGGAACATCAATTATATATTTTTTTGTTTGTTTGACTTTTTTTTTTATGTGCTGTCCATGCAATTTAGGAAAAAAAGTATTTATATGATGTATTTAAGCCCTTTTGTATCCTTTTTTATGCATTGTCTTTTCTTTATGGCCACAAAACAGCAAGGCCAGATGCTAAATGTCAAATGTGACACTGTTACTCTAGGTTTTTAAGCAGGAGATAAGTGGTTTTCCCATTGATTTCCTTTATGCTTTTGCTTCAAGTCTTGCTGACCATTTTATAAGAGCTTTTATTTAAGAGATCAATACTTCACAAAAAAACATTCATCTCATGAATACATCATTTACAAGTCAGAGTCAGTTTTTAAAAAGGTGTAATAACAAAACCCCTGTAATGTGCAGATCAGGGTCTGACTCTGGACCTAAACACAAAATACAAGTAATAAATTGTGGTACACATGAAAAAGAGTTTGACGATAGATGGACATTTGGTATGGATTTAGGACACACCACAAATGACCAACATCAGGACCACTGCTTAAATAAAACTCAACCAGTTCCATGTCAGAGGTTGGATAATTTGAGTATTTTGGTGCAGCGGTTGAGTCAGCAAATTCAGGATGCTGCACCATTACTTGAAAAGAAAAACAGCATATGTGCTACATGAGAACAGATAAATGAGAGCGCTATGAGCTCATTAGCATGTATTGCAAATGGATTACACTTATGCAAAACAATGCAAAGCCCTCACTGATGCTTTAGTGGGCAGATTAATTGCACAACAGAGAACCCTTTTTCTTGCATATGTTGCACGGGAAATTTTGATTTGCATCCATGTTTTGACATTAAGTGCCTGTAGATGCGTTATGCTGATAGGATAATGCGTTGTTCATAATTCAAGTGGATTTCATCTGTCATTCGATGCCATTAAAGACATTTACACAAAAATGTTCCTATATGTGTGGCTACTGATAAATGTGGCCACCATGTTCACTGCATGCCATCTTCCCACTTTGTGTCACAAAATGTGTTTTTTTTTTAGGATTTGAACTGTGACTCCTAGGGTCTGTTTTCAAAGCTGACAGCTTCCAAATGTTTTCCTCAGGTGAAATCTTTTTAAAAATCTGCTTTTTATTGCTGCTGAAATAGATGTTTTGTGATTTTAAATGAACAATTTTTTTTGCTCAATTCACCATCCGACTCGCATTTGGAGTGAGCAGTGACCTGTGTCATATGAACACTGAATAGAGGTCAGGCACCACTAACAGTGCTGTGGGGTGCAGTGAACTCATCTACACCTGCAGGCTTCATGGTCGTGTTGGCTTACAGTGACATAAGCTTAGACGCACAACAGACAAGAGAGAGAACTTGAAAAACAAGAAGTGATAAATGGAAGTTTGATGACTTAATCTCAGCATCTCTTTACGTGAGTGTGATAGTGTGCAGTAAATCCTGAGACTGCACAGTAGTTCCAGTTTGACCTACCTTCCATAAACATAGGATAAGGAGTATGTGATGTGAAAGAAGTATAATCTATCTCTGCCTTTGCAGTAGGCTTTTTCACACTATATTAAAAATGCAATGAAACCCCCTCACATGCATATTATAATATAATACAGCCAACAAAGTTGTGCTTACACCTAAAAGTCCATGGAAGTAGGTTACCTCCTGCATATATTTATTATAATTATTCCAACTTCTTCCATCAATCTGTAAGTTACCATTGGTAAACTTCTAATGCAATTTCATCAAACCTGTGTTCCTTTTTTTATTTATTCATTGCAACTCATTTCTTTTCTCAACCATAAGGACAATAAACACTCAAACTGACATTTAAGCTCTAATGGTAGTCAACTATCCCCCCGCCTCCACGGGAACTTGGCAGTGGAGGGTCTTCTAGCGGTGGACCATGACATGGAGAGTTATATATGCCAGGGTATTACAGAGCCCTTCTTAATCCAGTTTGTCACGCCGCTCCCTCTGGAGTGGGGTAATTTCATGGTGCTGAACTGGTATTGATAGAGCCTCGGTAAATGAGGCACGCAGCAATCGTTAACTTTAATAACCATAAAGATGTGAGCATTGGAGTCACATAGACCCGTGAGAGGAAACCCACACAGGTGATTAAGAATTGACCAGGGCCATGGCCAACATGCCCCTCGCATCTCTTATTCACACTAATGGAATTACCTGTTAAAGATGTCAAGACTATTACCACCAACGGAGCAATTGCTTCACTGTGCTTTTCTTTTTCCAGTAAACTGGAGTTTGTTGTCAAATTTTCAGGCATGCAGAATGCTTGTTAAAGGCAAGGTGCTTTTGATTTTCTTTTAATAGCTTTTTCCGCTTCTCCCCTTAACCCTCCTGATTTATGATTTGCCATTCACGATCTAAACCGAACCTGTGTTAGCATTCTGAGAAAGTACAGCTAGATTTTGAAGTACCAGAAGAGCAGAAGAAAAAAAGATTATTATACTGACTCTATAGCTGTGTCAGTGGTTCCTGTCAATCAGCTTAAGCTCTGGAGTGTCTTCCCTCCACACCACCGTTCAGCCCCTCCCTTAGGCTTGTGGTAGCTCTAGGCGCTACGATCGCTGCAGTTTCTACTTGTTTGTCTCCTTCCATTACTGTGGGTGATGATGCCTAAGGAGCAAAGTGAAATCTAGGCTACCTATGTGTAAGTGAGAAACCAGCCTGAAGCCCTCATACTGGCTGAGGTCAGGGAAACCATACAGATCACTGTGGCAGAGTTCTGACGGACACTTGATAAACAGTAAATCCATTGCAGCTCTCAGTGCATGACTGACATGTAGATTTTCTGAGTGGATAAAAGTGGTTAACAATGACTGAGATTAATTTGTTTGTTATTTTCTGTTGGTGTCATGACAGGAACCAACTCTGACGAAAATGTCTTTAAACTAAACATATTAGTGTCCTTCCCATCCAGACACAGCATTATTATGTAAGTAAATTTAGGGTTGCATCCACACATCAGCTTTACCTGCTCTTTCCTTTTCAAGTCGTAGACATCACTGGTGCTCATATCCAACAGTCACTGTGCGAGAGGTGGGGGGCACCCTGGACAGGTCACAAGTCCATCACAGGGACACATAGAGACAAAGAAGACACAACAACCATCCACACTCACACATTTGGACAATTTTAGTTACCAATCAGCCTAACCTGCCCGTTTTTGGTCTGTGGGAGGAAACCAGAGTACCCAGAGAAAACCCATGCATGCACAAAGAGAACATGCAAACTCCACCTAGAAAGATTCCCAGCTGGGATTCGATTCAGCGACCTTCTTGATGAGAGGCAACAGCTCTACTAGCTGAGCCACCATGCCGCCCGAGTGTAACATCATACAATATTTTCAATTAGAAAGCAAACAGAGAGGTGGCACAGAGATTAGAGAAGTGAACTTGTGATCAAATAGTCGCCAGTTGAAATCCCCTTACTCACCATAACATTGTAGGTGGAGAGGATGAAGCACCTCAATGTACTGGACATCATCTGCCCCACTCTGGGCCCTTGAGCAAGGCCCTTAACCCTGGGCACCCTAGATGGCAGTCCTCTGCTCCACACAAAGCTCAGTGGTAGCTTAGTGGTCTGTAGTTGTGTCAGGAAGGGCATTCAGTGTAACACATCACCAAATCCTCGTACAAGTTGGCTCGCTGTGGCTACCCCTGAAGAAGGGAGCAGTGGAATTATTATTATTATTGTTAAAATAGAAAGCAAATTTACAGGAGCACATAGAAATACAATTTAGATATAATTCACACTGTGATACTGCTAATGGAGAATGTGAAACAGAAACTTCATTTGGATGATCTTCCTTTTAGTTTAGAAGGTCCAGTCGCTGGTTGGAGTGGTGGCACAGAGGTTAGAAGATGGGCTTGTGATCGTAAAGTCGCAGGTTCACCTCCCGGTACCGTCAACATCAAAATGTGGGTGGAAAAGGTGAAACACCCACACCTGCCTCCACCCTCATTTGCCCCACTCTGGGCCCCTGAGCAAGGCCCTGAACCCCCACCATCTGCTCCCTAAACAGGTCTCTCTTGAAAATGAGTTCTCGTGGCTCAATGAGACTAACCTGGATAAATAAAGGTTAAATGAAAAAAAAAAAATTATGCTTGGAGCAGTTTGGCCACAGCTATAAAACTGGTACTCATTTTAGAGTTTTTACCTCTCGGGTGACAATAAATCCAGCAGTGAACACTAACAAACATCCACATCTACATATAGAGCTAACATTTTGATTATCCCTCATCTATTCTTGTTTTAGTCATATACTTATTTGTATCATCGACATATAAGGAAATACTGGATGTAATACCCCGAAGTTGAAGTTGCATCATTCCCACAGGATGGTCCCAGTGCACTTTTAAGTAATCTCCCGTCATGTAAACAAACAAGTCCAACCCTTATTAAAATAAAATAATACACCTCAGGTTATTATTTTTTTAGGTATTCACTGTTGCTGTTTTCCATAGTTCTTACGTTTTAGCTGTGTTCAGATATTCACTTTTAAACATATTTAGTTATAATTAGGGCTGTTCTTTTTTCTTAAAATGAAGGTCATGCAGCACCATAAATGTATGAAGGAATAAGCAGGACTTAAAACCCAACAACGCTCATGCACAGACTTTGTCCCAAAAATAAAAGATGGCAGCTCCCATAAACTGGATCCTGCTGGTTTCAGTTCCTATAGAGAATTGTGGGACAGCTCTAGTTTTATAATACATGTTGATGATTTACATTAATTTTATCTGCATACATTTGTAAACTTTATTGTTTATCTTAGATGTGTAGTTGTCTTGATGCGTTTTGAGACTTCTATTTTTAAGAAACCTTACTATTTACTAATCATGCAAATTAGCCCTTGGCTAAAAAGTCTACATGAAAAATATTTCCACTATTTTTTAACATGTAACATTGTTCTTCTGATTTTTCTTGTATTAAATTAAACCTAATTATATCTACAGACTGTACTGTTTCTGCTCATTGCCCTTATGACCAGTAACTCAAAGGTTAATCCTGACTATGCATTATTAATTTGATCTAGTGAGTTGTACAAAAATCTGTTTATTTCAGTTATGAATTCAGGCGTTCTTACATGGTGGTCTGTGCAGTTATTGGTGCCCTTTAAGAACATGCAAGTATTGATATTTCTGATTTTGGTTGAATGTTGTTTGGTGTGATGCACAGTAACAACAATCAAAACAGCCACAATAACTCAATTATTATTCTTTTGTTTTGTTTCCTGCTCAGCTTTTCATCGGCACACAGTTTGCTATCCATGTAGTATAGTGCCTTCATACATCTCCTCCTACATGTCTCTGCGTGAGTGCAGCTACGGAGTGCGCTCTCAGGACATTATTACCTGCAGTGTTCCCTCAATGAGGACTGAACTAGGCAAAAGGGCCTTCTCCTACTCCGCTCCTGTTTCCTGGAATATCTTACAAAAAGATTTGAAGCTCTCGACCTTGACCTCTCTAAGTGTCTTTAAGAATCTGTTGGACACCTGGCAGGGTCCAATGCTGACATGTTCCTGTTTTTAGTTTTCTACATTTGTCTTGGAATCTAGCTGTTTTTTGTTTTGTTACCTTTTCCTTTTAGCCATCCTATTTGTTAAAAAAAAAAAAACTGTAGTATGCTTTTTTTTTATAACTGTTTATTGTTGTTGCTGTTGTCCATTGTTGTCATCTTTCTTTGTTGAAATCAGGTCTCTCTTGTAAATGAGTCCTCAAGGCTCAATGGGATTTACCTGTATAAATAAAGGTTGATTGATATAAGCATCACGGAAGTGAAATATCTCTTGAAAAAAATGTCTATCCTCTCTACAGTAGTTTTTTGAACATTATTTATTTGAACTTGTATACTGAAAGAGGAAGCGGATGGGGTTTGAGGCATAAGTGAGGGTTCTGTAGTTTTCAACAAAATATTTACACCTCATCAGCTGCCAAAGAACGAACATGAAAAGTTGTTCCCTGGCTCTGCCTCCAAGGCTCCCATTTGGAATTCACTTGACAGAGCTTTGTAGCGTCTTTAAACGTTATCCCAAGTAATCAGGGGGAGTGTTTGCAAAGTTCTAACTTGATGTTTAAATAATGAAAAGCTAAATTCTGAGATGAACATCATTAAACTTATATGCACAGGGACAGCAAACCCACAGCCACTTTGAAGCTGTTGCCTCTTGAAACTGATCAGTAATATCATCCCTTTCCTGTTGCCTCAAAAAAAAAAAAAAACTAATCAAGACAAACAGAATAGAGCTCTTTAAATGTGAACATCTTTTAAATGTAACAACACTTCAGACTGAAACTTTGCATCAGAAGTCATAAAAAGGGTCATTGTTTTATTATTCATGAGCTCACAGCAAGAAAACTTGCTGAAAACAACTTATGAGTTAAAGCGAAAATAAAAATACAATGTATGACTTTGATATGACCTCTCTCTCTTGCTCCAAGTTCAAAGTAGCTTTATTCACTCAATTTGTTCTCCAATTTTTTAACAGCAATGTGAACTTTGTTACTTTGCTTTCTGTGCAAGAACTGAGAGTCAAATTCACATTTGCCCAACACATCTACATTTAATAACTGATCAAATATTTTCTGCTATAGTGGTAGTATTGTAGTATTGTACAATTAGAAGACCGTGGATAGTGGTTAGTAAGACCGAAGCTTTGGAGAACAACAATAAGTGCACAAACAAGGATGAATTGAGAGGAAAGCTGGTCTGGTTGTTTGTGAATGACCTGACTTCTTGGCAAAGCAACAGAGGCCTAGTGGTGTGCAAGCCAAAAAAAAAAGCAAGAGTGCACTGAATAACTTCTTGGGATGAGTCTTTGAGAAGCTTTAAGTTGTTCCAACCGCCGCACACCTTCCTGCCACCATATGTAATTTTTGAGCAACTGTAGCAGGAAGTGAAGCAGAGTGATGGAGAGATGAAGCAAACGAGAAAGTAAGGAGAGGTAGTAATACTTGCCAATTATCCACTGCTCTGCCACTCTACACAGAGTACTGTTGTTAGTAAAGCTGAGCCAAGTGCAATTTATTTTCCAAGTAACACTGTTGCATGGACTTGCGTGTTTCTTCTCCAAAATGTTTCCACTGCATTGAGATCAAAAAGCAATCAGTCACAAATGTTTATTTTTGTCAACTTCGGATGAAACGAAGCTGTCACTTTGATTCCTGTGAGCTTGAAGACTTCGTACTGCGGACTAATCCGTCATGCTGCTGTGACCTTGAGTACAGGCACATCTGTAATGTAGTCAAGGACTGTGTGTGTTGTAATTCTAGATATGAATCTACCTGCAGTATCAGCAGAGGGTCATCACATCCAAAAGTGTCTGCTCTGACTGATTATGAAATCACTCCACACAGCCCTTCTCCTATCGCACTCTTTCAAACACCAAGAGTTTACAAAAACACTTTTGCTGGATACAATATACCTCATGCAACCCTGAAAGCCTTTGAGTATGTAATTTGTCCATCAGCCACATAATCACCCTCTCTCATGTCAGATTCTTAGAAGGAATCAAATTTATTTTCTCTAGCAGTTAGCATATCTCTCTGGGTTTGAGAGCCTCATCATCAGGGATAACAGTAATTCAGGGCTGTTTGACAGATGTTGCAGTCCACAGTCCAGTTCTGCAGGAAGTGTATTGAAAGGCACTTTAAACTAGTATTTTAACTCCCTGTATATTTTTTTTTTTCAGTGCAGCAAAACATCCTTCAGTTTCCTATCATTCAAAGATGGGTCATTGGACATTGAGATTAACCTCAGAGTTATTTACACTCTCCTATAGCAGTAATAGAAAGGGCCATATGGAATTAGACAGTACATTCCTACTAGACTAAGATATCTGACGTTAGTAAAATAATACTGATGTTGGACAAGAAAGTTTAATAGATTCACTTTTCTACTTGCTTGTGTTTGTTGAACAGATGGTGTCATAAAGGACAGTTTGGATCTTACAACGTTTTATTGCACTGACCGTAATGAGCGTAGTTGTTGCCAACTCTTACAAAAAGCTATAATCTTTTACTTCACCTGGGTTCATTACTTTGTGCTGTCTAATGCTTGTGTAAGACTAATAGGAGAAGCATCAGTTGCAGACTAAACCAAATGCTTCAGAGAAAACTCGGCAGAAATTTTGCAGTTAATTTGGCTAAATTAAGTGAAAACACAACATAGATGTTGCTAGTAATATAAACAAATATTTGTAGGAAAATCCTTAAAGTAGAACAATTTCAAATTTTATCTAAATATTTTGATGTTTGTTCTGTCAGACTTTACTAAAATGTAATAATCAACCCTCCTTTTCATGTGCATCTGTTAATGTGACTGTATGATGTTCGGACATATTTTTACTTGAAAGTAATACAAGATTGTTCTAAAGCTGGACCACATAGAATCTTTACAGAAAAGTGCCAGAATCCTCATTCAGATGTGGCTGACCTGTTCACTTGCATGCATGTCAGAGTCAGAGAGATTCAGCTGTCACACACACTACATGTGGTGGAACGAGATTATGTACACAGGGTCCCAGTTACATCCTGCAATAAAATGTAAAAGAAAAACAGCAATAAGATCTAAGATATGTCTAGAGTAGGTTGAAATATTAAACTGCTAGTTATTAAAACTATATGCTGCACAAATATAATGTATTTGCCTATGTGCAAAGAATATTAAAATAGTTATGGGGCTTTAGGTTGCTATTTTATTTTACAAATTTTGCATTTTTATCTCAAATCCTCATATAATCTTTGTTCTTAGCAAAAAATTCACTAATGTCAGGTATGGTTTGTTTTCGTTAACTCTTATTACCACTTCACCTATCCATCTACACATTTTATAGCCCTTCCTCATTAACAGCTTGTAATTGTCCACTGAGCTAAGCTGAGAACAAAGAAGCATTGATTTCTTAAGCATAATCACCACATCCAATCATTTAATGACTGCTGTCACTGTAGGACGCAGAGAGAAAAATGACCAGTCGATGGTCCCATCGACGCCCTTCACCTCCACTCACCAAAGGCTAGAGTGCACAGCCATCCACTCCATCTTAGCAGTTTAGTTTAACTCCTTTAGCTGCTTGACAGGCTGCAAGCACTACATTCATTACAACTGTAGTCATGACTCATATTACTGTTGTCCCAATGTGCACTAGAATGCTCAAACAATAACTAATGTGCACTTTAATGGAAAAGTATTTGTTATAAATGTGTCATGAATGACCAGATGTTATGCTTAAATACACATATCTACAAATTAAACTTCTCACAACAGTTATTTCCATCCTCTTTAGTTCTCTCACTACCTAAATGTATTTATAAATAGTTCAAGTGCCCATTTCTAGTATAAGTGGCCTTTATACTCAGTAAAGTAACCATGAAGTCATTCATACTGCTGTGTTTCTCAAACCAGATGTTTCATGTAGAACATGATCTTGGCTACATCTGGCTAATTTATTTCATATTCACTGGTGTGTTTTGTGAACATCCTGTAAAGGCACATGGGAATCTATGAAAATGTTATGAACAAATTATATGTTTGAGGTCTGATTGGCCCATAGAAAGGGTGTCCTCCAATCAGAGGGTCACAGGTTTGATCCCCAGCACCTACAGAATGCCAGTGTCCTTAGGCAGGACACTGAATCACCCATCCATCCATCCATCCATCTTCTACCACTTATCCATAATTGGGTCATGGAGGCAACAGGTCTACGAGAAAAACCGACATCCCTCTCCCCATCAACACTTTTAAACGTATTCTGGAGGGCTCAGAGCCATTCCCAGGCCAGAGATAATACAAAATATATCTGGTTACTTCTGGGTCTTCCCTGGGGCCTCTTACCAGTTGTACATGCTTGGAAAATTTCTAAAGGGAGGCTACCAGGAGGCATCCTAATCAGATACCCGAACCACCTCAACTGACTCTTTTCGATGACGAGGAGCAGTGGCTCTACTCCGAGCTCCCCCTGAATCACAGAGCAACTCACCTTATCTCTAAGACTGAGCATGGCCACCCTGCAATGAAGCCCATTTCAATACCTTCCCGGGATGTTGTCTGGGCCAGTTGCTTTGTGAAGGTTAATCCTCCTGAGGTCAGGCTGAGGTCAGGCTGAAAAACTTATCTTCCAGTGGTGAAGTGAGTCTGGTGCTGGGTGGTCTGTTCAGGTCTTCAAAGCATGCATAGAACCTGTTGAGAGTACCAGGCAGTGATGGGTCCCTGGGGCATTGTGCACCCCTGCCTTTATAATATGTTATGCAATTAATGCCCCTCCACATGCTCCGTGGGTCTTGTGAGTAGAAATGTCCCTGGATCCTCTGTGCATATGTGGCTTTGGCCCTCCTAATACCACCAGCCAGCTCTTTCCTTGTCCTCCTCAGTTCCTGTGAGTTGCCAGACCTGAAGGCAGTGTCTTAGTAATGCCCTCATTACTGAGGATGAGACCCCAATCTGTCAATCCATTGCTTGCTCTATCCTACCATCACTCATGAACAAGATGCTCAGACATGAACTCCTACACCTGAGGCAAAATCTCTCCCCTGACCTGAAGAGGACATTCCACCCATTTCTGCTTGAGAACCATGGCCTCAGACTTTGAGGAGATAACTCTCATCCCAGCCACTTCACACTTAGCAGCAAACCACCGCAATGTGCACTGAAGGTCTTGGCCAGAATGGTTCAAAAGGCAGGTTTCCAGGACCACACTAATTAGTTATTTATAAACTCTAGTTTATTAAAACTACCAGATCTGGTAGAATTTCATACAGCACAGCTAATGTATAAAGCCAGAAATAAACAACTACCAGATATAAAACAAAAACTCTTCACGGAAAGAGAGGGGGTTTATGATTACAGGGGAAACCTTAACTTCAGAACAAGAAGTGTTCAAACAACCATGAAAAGAATGTGCTATTCAGTCAGTAGTGTAAGGGTTTGGAATAAACTCAGCCAAGAATTGAAGCAATGTCCAAACATGAGTTTGTTCAAGAAAAGGCTCAGACTGATGATCTTCAACAAATATAGGGATGATCATCTGAGGTGAACCTGAATGGGTGTCTCTAACATTGTAAATAGGATTGTACATATGAGTGTGGATGTGTGTTCTGTGTGGCTGCATGTATGGGGATAAGTCAGTTTGTATTGGGGAAATGGTTGGAATTGGGTGTGTGGGTGTGTAGATGAGAGTGTGTAGTTGGAAGTGAATGACTTTGGGTGTGGGTTTACAATTCTAGAATTTACCATTGGAGTAATGTTGGGTATACACTGAGGAAAATAAGTATTTGAACACCCTGCGACTTTGCAAGTTCTCCAACTTAGAAATCATGGAGGAGTCTGAAATTTTCATCTTGGGTGCATGTCCACTGTGAGAGATAAAATCTAAAAAAAAAAAAAAAAGGAAATCACAATGTAAGATTTTTTTAATAATTTATTTGTGTTACTGCTGCAAATAAGTATTTGAACACTTGCGAAAATCAATGTTAATAGTTGGTACAGTAGCCTTTGTTTGCAATTACAGAGGTCAAATGTTTCCTGTAGTTTTTCACCAAGTTTTCACACACTGCAGCAGAGTTTTTGGCCCATTCCTCCACACAGATCTTCTCTAAATCAGCCAGGTTTCTGGGCTGTCACTGAGAAACACAGAGTTTTAGCTCCCTCCAAAGATTTTCTATAGGGTTTAGGTTTGGAGACCGGCTAGGCCACTCCAGAACCTTGATATGCTTCTTACGGAGCCACTCCTTAGTTATCCTGGCTGTGTGCTTCGGGTCATGTTGGAAGACCCAGCCACGACCCATCTTCAATGCTCTAACTGAGGTCATGGGCAAACTTAAATATCTTAAATATCTTGTTCATATCTTATTTTATTATTATTTTTTTCCCTTGTCCTGTCCGACATTGTGACACTTTGAATTATTGTCTGAGTGTCAAAGTGATGCCCAACAGATTTACTTTCACAAGCAGAGCATTATGGCTGGCCTTAATGCTCCACTTGATATATAAATTAAATTTTATTAGAATATGCTTTGGGTTTGTTTCAGATGTAATGGACACGGGGACGGAAAACAAAGAAGATAAAGCAAAAAAGTGAGAGAAGAGTTAAAATGTAAAGAAGGAGATAGGATTTAGGGTTCTGGGCAAGGGTTGGGGGGTGAACGGGCACTGCCTGCTCTCTGGGGAGGGGGTGGGTCTGTGCCAGTCGCCACCTCATCCCCCCATTTTAAACGCACTATATAACAACATGCATCAACATCTTATTTGAGTGGGGGGAGGGAGGAGTTGGGTCTTACAGCTTTTCTTAAACCGTCATTCTCCATCTGACATTTGGGGTCAGGGTCGGGGGGGGGGGGGGGGGGGG
>NC_056504.1:11397426-11417029 GCF_014905685.2 Nematolebias whitei
CTTTGGGGGCGATTGGGGGTGGGGCTGGTGCTCCGGTTCTCCCTGGATTGTTTGGATCCTTTTATCAGGGTTCCTGGTTCTGATGGCCAGCCCTTTGGCTGGGGTGGCTGCCGGGTTCTGGCAGGAGGTCAGCTGTGGTTGTGTGTGTGTGGTCGTTGGTAGTGCATGGCGGCGGTCGAGGGCATGACTTCACTTCGACAAAGTGCTGGCTGGTCGCCATGATGTGGCATTCACGGTGTGGGGTGCTGTGTGTGTGTGGGGGGGGGGGGGGGTGCATGAGTGGCATGCCGGGGCTTCTCCGGGCCTCTGGTGTGGGGCTTTAGGGATGCATTGGTGCGCTGGGCCGGTCTTCCTCGGCTGCTGCTCCCTGCTGCTGGGGCCGGGGGCCAGAGCAGCTTGCGGCTTGTGGCTTGCGGTCACTGTTGGGCGGGTGGGGCGCATGAACGGCCCAACAGAGGCTCTGTCAGGCTGTCTCTGTGTGCCTGTTTGTCTCAGGTTGGGTTTTGGGTGCCCCCCCCCTCTCTTGGACGAGTTTTGGCCCCCCATTTGGTGGGCCGTGCTCCCCCCCGGTGGTGGGCCCCCCTGCCGCCGGTGCATTGGCGGCTCTCAGCAGCTGGGGCTGGGTGGTAGGTGTGTGCAGGCCCGCACTGGTGGCTGCCTGCGGGGGCCTGGGTGCCCTGGCTCTGTTGGGCCTCTGTTGGGGGGTGGTATGACCTCGGGACTCGGGGCTTGGTGTCCATGGCCGGATCCACTCTGGAGGGGCAGGTTGCCGGCGGGGCCTGTTGACTCGTCGCTACGGCCTCCTGGGGGTTTCTGCATTGTGGTTTCTGGGGATCGCCCGGGGCTTCCCTTTGCTTCTCTCTCTGTGGGGTGCGGGTGTCCCTGTTGGGGGACTACCGGAGTTCTGGGCTTGGGGGTTGCTGTGTGTCTGTGGTTCCGGGCTTCCCTGTGTTACCTTCGTGTCCTACGGGGACGGGTTTGTTGTTGTGGTTTCTTGGTTTTGTCGGGGGGTTTTTTTTCTCTCTTTCCACAGGTCTAGAGGCAGACTTCAATGATGTTGATTTGTGTTCTCTTTATCCCTCTCTCTCTCCTCTATTCCTATCTCCTTGTTCATATCTTAGATGTTATTACTGTTTTTCTTATACATTTTATTGTTGGATGTAACTGGGACCCTGTGTACATAATTTCGCTCCACCACATGTACCACATGAGGTGCAAATGACAATAAAGAATCTCTGACGCTGACTCTCTAAAACAGGCCTGGACGTGTGCTGATTTAAGCAGGGGAACCTTCCGTGCCATGCATGATTTTAAACATGACGTCTTAGTGTATTACCCACAGTAACCTTGGAAACAGTGGTACCAGCTCTCTTCAGGTCATTGACTAGCTCCTCCCGTGTAGTTCTATTAGTATTAGTATTAGTATTAGTATTCTATTAGTATTACCAGTATTTTTTAATGTTGTAAAATGTCCTTGGGTGATTTGAAAGGCGTTAACAAATAAAATGCTTTATTATTCATTATTATATATTTTTTTGTTTGTTGTTGTTTTTTGTTCCTCTCATGGACTCATAAGACTCAGAAAATTGGATGGATTTAAAGTGTAACTATTGAGTATTGGAGAAGGGGGAGGATTAAATAGGTGATACTTCTTCCTACCCCTTTTCAGACATGTTAAATGGGATTTGTGTGTGCACATGTATATGGATATGTGTACATGGATAGGTCAATGGTTTTGACATGTCTGGAATGAATCAATAAAAAAAAAAGTCAACAGAACCACATCATCCTCATAAAACACATATGAGACCCTGAGGTTCCCAAACCAGACACCATCCTTGCCGTGACTGCATTTCAAGATCCTGTCTTTGAACTCTACAAACAAGATTGGAGACAAGGGGCATCCAGGCCACACTGGAAACAAGCTCAACTTTGTGCCAAAAATTTGGACACAGCTCCTTCTTTGGGCATACAGGGACTTGATAGCTCTTAAAAGCAACTGAGGCACCACATTCTCCCATAGCACCCCACACAGAATGCTTTGAGAAACAAGGTCATAAGCCTTCTCCTGGTCCACAAAACACATGTAGACTGGACAGGCAAACTCTTTTGAACCCCTTAGCAGCTCTGCAAGGGTGAAGATATGGTCCACTGTTTCACAACCAGGACAAAAGTCACACTGCTCCTCCTGAATCCAAGGCTTGACAATCAGTCGAAGTCTCCCTTCCAACACCCTGGAGTATACGTTCCTAAGAAGGGCGAGAAGTATGATCCCACTATAGTGTGAACACACTCTCCAGTCCCCCTTTTTAAAAATGGGAACCACCACCCCAGCCTGCCACTCCACATACATTGTCCCAGTCCTCCTTGAACATTGAAGAGACATTTTAACAATGACAGCCCCACAACATCCAGAGCCTTCAGTATCTCAGGGTGAATCTCTTCCACCCCCTGCTTCCCTGGTGTCCTGCCACTAAGAAGCTTTTAAACTGACATGGTAACCTCTGACATGGTAATGGACCTGTCTTCCCCTAAGTCCTCAGACTGTGCCTCCTGAAAGGTGGACATGATGGGTAGATTAAGGAGATCCTCAAAGTGCTCCTTCCACCGCTCAACAATATTCTCAGTCCTGGTCATCAAACCCCCAACTAGACCAAGCACAACATGGGAAAGGGGCCACTTTCCTTTTCTGAGTCACAAGACAGTTTGCCAGAACTTTCTCGAGGCCAACTGAAAGTCCTTCTCCATG
Source organism: Nematolebias whitei (assembly GCF_014905685.2). Classification (NCBI taxonomy): domain Eukaryota; kingdom Metazoa; phylum Chordata; class Actinopteri; order Cyprinodontiformes; family Rivulidae; genus Nematolebias; species Nematolebias whitei. The sequence continues at coordinate 11,400,176 of NC_056504.1, forward strand.
GCCTCTCTGAATTACTCCTATGCCTGACTTTTTGCATCTACAACTACCGAGGCTGCAGTCCGTTGGGCCACATTGTATCTGGCAGCTGCTTCAGGAGTCCTCTGGGGCAGCCAAGTCCTGAAGGCCTCCATCTTCAGCCTGATGGCCTCCATCACTGCTAGTGTCCACCAGCGTGTACTTTGGTTGCTGCCACGACAGGCACCAATGACCTTTAGGCCACAGCTCCTGAAAACTACATCTGCAATTGAGGCCCTGAACATGACCTAATCAGATTCCATGTCCCTGACCTCCCCCGGAACCTTTGAAAAACTCACCCGGAGGTGTGAGGTGAATATTGCATGGACAGGGGGCTCCACTAGATGTTTCCAGTTCACCCTTACTATGTGTTTGGGTTTACCAGGTCTGTCCCACAGGCTCATCTGCCATCAGATTCAACTCTCCTCCAGGTGGTGATCAGTTGACAGTTCTGCCCCTCTCTTTACCCGAGTGTCCAAGACATAGGGTTGAAGGTCATTTGATGCAATTACAAAAAACTGATCATCTACCAAATCACCCAATTCTTCCTATATGCCTGTTGATGTATGAATGAAATATAAATGTACTGGGCATAGTGTGTAAAAATATGTATAATAGAAAATTAACTTTATGATTGTTTGTGTGGGTGAGTGAAAAACATAATGTGCTTTGCAGGACATGGAGAACTTGCAATAGTCCACCAACGGCTCTCCTGACGTGTTTCTGTTTTAAACAGCTGCTACATTTTACCAGGTGCTTCGAATATAAATACCAGGGTGTCAAATTAGTGGTGCAGGCCATCCTCCTCTTTTTTTTTTTACACCTCATTTGACCAACTGGGTCAATCTATGGTCTTTTCAGAGCCACTAATATTAAACAAGCATCATGTGTTCTGACCTGGACACCCACACTCTTTTGCATACAGAACTGACAAATCACCTCTGACACTTGTTCTTCTGACACTACAGAAATAAAGCCAATCAAATTTCCTTCATGTGGATATGCAATGTTTGCAGACAAAATCTAAAATGGAAGTAGGAAATTAATTCTGGAATTATTTTTTTTAGTCTGAGCCAGTGAACATGTTTTTTTAAAGGCAAAAAATACATTGGTTTGCAGTTTATTTTCAACTCAAAGATGGCAAAACATACTGTAAAGGAAAAAAATATAGCTCTTACAAGGTAGCTGAGTGGTTTAAGAGAAGGAAAAGTGATTTTTCTGAAAAGAAAATGGATTAAAAAAAGGCATGCAGTGACGCAACTCAGACAGAACGGATTATGAATTAGCAAAACATATTCTCCTTCAAAAGTAAATGAAAACCTTTTATAAACTGCTGTTGTTTGTTGTTTAGATGTAAATACTTTTGGAAAAAATTAAGGAAATTGGGCTCTTTTTGTTGTGTTTTCAGTTATGTGCTTATTGCTGTGCGCCTTCTTGCTGCTTATTCATAATTTTAATCATGCTGATAGTAAATCTGGATTCCTGAAGTTCTTACCTTTCATTTGAACCTTCTCTGATTACTCTATACTGATGCATTCAGGAGTTACAGCCTTATGATCTTGGTGTCCAATAGGGTGGACATGTTAAACTCCATGTTAACACTTTGAAATATGCTTATACATATTCTCATAAAAATATATCCAGAATAATCATTTTTGTTGCACACGTTAAACTCCATTTTGACACTTTGAAATATGCTTATACAAAGTACATATTCTCATAAAAATATGTCCAGAATAATCATTTTTGTTGCTATTGTTACAAACTTTGAACTGATAATGGTTAAGACTTGATGCTGCAGCCTCATCTAATATTCCAGGCCATTCCTCAATTCCTCCATGTGCATAAACATAAATAAATAATTAATACATTTTAGAAGAGAAAAGAATCAATGATTTTTGTGTGTTTCAACTTCAAAAACTACATAATAGCTACAGTTTCAATAATTATGACCAATACAGCACCTCAGACTGAAGAAGTCTTTCGGATGGAAAACGAAAGGTTTTTATTTTTTAATTTAATTTTTTTTTTGTTTGTTTGTTTTGGGGGCAGTACGGTGGCGCAACTGGTAGAGCCGCTGCCTCTCACAGCAAACAAAAATAATCTGATTTTTACCTTCACAGAGAGACCAGGCTATTGATATCCTGATACATGATCAATAATCCAGGTAGAAAAATCTAAAAAAGTTAAGTCTGGTCCTCTAGACATTCAAAAAACTAAACAAACTATCCATCCATCCATTATCTTTTACCCGCTTCTTCCATTTTGGGTCATGCGGCTCGCCAGTGCCCAAGTCCAGCAAACACTGTGTGAGGGGCGGGGTACACCCATCCATCACAGGGACACAGAGACAAATGAGACAAACAACTATCCACTCTCTCACTCACACCTAGAGACAATTTATAATTACCAATCAGCCTAATATGCTTGTTTTTTGTCTGTGGGAGGACACGGAGTACCGGGAGAAAACCTACGCATGCAAGGACAGAACCTGCAAACTCCACCCAGAAAGGCCCCCAGACTGGGATTTGAACCAGGGACCTGCTCGCTGAGAGGCAGCAGCTCTACCAGTTGCGCCACCGTACTGCCCCAAAAACAAACAAACAAAAAAAAATTAAATTAAAAAATAGAAACCTTTCGTTTTCCATCCGAAAGACTTCTTCAGTCTGAGGTGCTGTATTCAGCTCAGTCTTACAAATATCACCTTCTCATAGTGGATCAACCAGTTTGCTGCTGACAACCAAAACCAGCTGCTCACATGATCAAGAAGGAGAAATCCCACACAAGACAGGCTCTAGAGCAATGTGGATATCCTAACTGGGCCTTCCTGAAAGCAGAGAAGAAACCCAAACAGGACTCCAGTCAGCCATCAGGTGAAAAGGAGGAACCCAGACCCAGACCAGTGGTCATTCCATATGTTGAGGGAGTATCAGAGAAACGGAGACGTTTATTTTCTAAACATAACGTCCCAGTGGCTTTTAAACCCCAAAATACATTATGGCAAAGACTGGTTCATCCCAAAGATCCAGTCCCCCGGCACAAACAGAGTAATGTTGTGTATGCTGTTCAGTGTCAGGAGGGCTGTGATCAGTCTTACATCGGGGAAACTAAACAGCCACTGGCCAAAAGGATGGCCCAGCACAGAAGATTAACATCACCAGGCTAGGATTCTGCGGTCTACACTCATCTCCAGGCCAGCGGTCACTCTTTCAGGGATGAAGATGTGCACATCCTGGACAGAGAGGAACGATGGTTTGAGAGAGGAGTAAAGGAGGCCATCTTTGTGAAAAGAAATCATCCATCATTAAACAGAGGTGGAGGCCTCCGGGTTCAACTGTCCCCCTCTTACAATGCTGTGATTGCTAGTATCACTCAACCCTCTGTGAGTAGTAAACAGCCATCAGTGTGCTAATGACCCATTGTTAGGCTGATGGTCCTTCTTGAGCATGTGAGCAGCTGGTTTTGGTTGTCAGCAGCAAACTGGTTGATCCACTCTGAGAAGGTGCTGTTTAAGAGACTGAGCTGAATACAGCACCTCAGATTGAGGAAGTCTCTCGGATGAGAGACTAAACGTTTCTACATTTTTTGTTGTTTTGCTTTGTTTTGTTTTTTTGAATGTCCAGAGGACCAGATTGAAATTTTTTGGATTTTTCTACCTGGATTATTGAGCATGCATCAGGATATTTATAAAATAAACTTTATTTGTCACATACACAATCATACACAGTATAATATATAGTGAAATGTGTTGTTGTACCTGCATCCAAAGATCAGCAAATATGTAAGGACAAATATATAAGGACAAATAAGTAAGCAATGTAACACACACAATCAAACAGGATGTGATACAAAATGTAAAGATACTGCGATGCAAATTTGGATTTGTAATTTCATTATTTTTTGCTTGTTTTTCTTCATGTTCCGAGTTGAGCAGGTAGATAATCTGAGGGAAGAAGCTCCTCAGCAGGGAGAGAAGTGAATGTCCAGGGTGGTTGGGTTGTTTGAAGATCTTCCCAACTTTTGACCTGCACCTTTTAAAATAAATGTCCTGCAGGTCGGAGAGAGTTGTTTCGATGGCTCACTTCTCTGTATGGATCACATTCCTAAGAGCCTTCAAGTCCTCTTTTGTGCAGCTGCCCATCCGGTTGGTGATGCCTCTGCTCAAGATACTTTCAGTGGTGCAAGTGGTGAACTCCCTGAGCACCCTGGGGGAGAATCAAAATCTCTGAGACATCTGTGGAAGACACACTGTCTGGCCTTCTTGACTGTTTTTTTTTTTACATGTAGTGACCAGGACAGGTTCTGGATGATGGTCACTTCAAGTAAAAGACAGTAAATAAACATATTATGTAATAGACTGTGTTTCTGCCTCTCATTGGTTGGAGATGAAGCCAACAGGGCCCAGTTTATGGAAGCAGACATTATCGTTTTGATAACAAAGCCTGCAAACTGATGTTGTGGAGCATTAAGCCTCATGTACTCTCTCGTACACAATCGTGGTGTTATAAGACCTGAATTTTAAACATAAAAATTATTCAAGATAGAGAAATAAACATTTGAACATACAGCAGCAAAGCAAAAACTACATAAAACAACAACAGTCAACACCTACAAATATATTTGGGATATGTTTTTTATTTTTTTTAAAGAACAAAGTCCCATTTTCTTACATAAAATGCCATGAAATAAAATATAATTTATACTGAGAGCATCCTGTTTGTGCGTAACTGCTGCAACTTCAATTTCAGTTTTCCGTCATGGAGTCTAGAAGTTTATTACATGTTAATGGTTAGATTCCTGCTGTCTTAAAACAACTCCAGTCTGAAAAACTGTTTACTAAACTTTTATACCTCTGTCATTTCGACATTACTTGGTTATTCTGGCCAAAATATTATGACACCCCTGCTAGAAATGATACACCTAGCTACTGCCACTGCTCTCTGTGCTTTCAAATACCCACTAACTTCTTTGTAAATAACCATCCATCCATCCATCCATTATCTTTACCCGTTTATTCCATTTTGGGTCACGGGGGTCGCTGGTGCCCATGTCCAGCAATCACTGTGCGAGGGGCGGGGTACACCCTGGACGGGTCGCAAGTCCATCACAGGGCCACATAGAGACAAACGAGATAAACAACCATTCACTCTCTCACTCACACCTAGGGACAATTTAGAGTTACCAATCAGCCTAACATGCATGTTTTTGGTCTGTGGGAGGAAACCGGAGTACCCGGAGAAAACCCACGCATGCACGGAGAGAACATGCAAACTCCACCCAGAAAGGCCCCTGGACCGGGATTTGAACCAGGGACCTGTTCACTGAGAGGCAGCAGCTCTACCAGTTGTGCCACCGTGCTGCCTGTAAATAACCATGTTGTGCAAAATTAGCATTAATGTAAAAGCTTTTGATCTGATTTGGCCTTGACTCTACACAAGTTTGCACTTAGCTCGTGAGATTAATCTTGTTTTCTCCTAACCAAATTCATTCAAAGGACTATAACCATGAAGTTATGAATTGTTTAAAGTATTCCACAGAGCACCTCTTCAAAAGATTAGAACTACTGTTTTCAGTCTGGATTTTAAGTCATATATTATGGCCAGATTGTTTAGATGTTGGCGTATGATCTATTCCATACAATGTCATAAACTGAGTGAAAGGAAATGTCAGCAGTAATGATGAATGTGTTTTGCATTGTTATTTTGTGGTGGAAAATCAACCTGCAGACTCCATACCGTATGGGTTGTTCTTACAGTGCGATTGTTTCACACAGCTGTCGTCATGTTCCTCAAACAGCTTATGAATAATGTCAAAGAAGATGTAAAGTGTATTATTCTGCTGAAATAATAGCATTTTCTTAAAAGGGTGTGCATCACCTGCAAATACATATCAGAGTGGCAGGCATTTGTACGTTTCCCAGCAAAATCTTGCAGAACCTTGTTCAGAGCACCATACAGTGTTTTCTCATAGTCTGACTCGTTGGCACCTCCCATGGACACACATCCATTTGTGTCCACAAACTGTTCCCATTTTACAACACTTACACTTACTATTTATAGGTCTTCTGTTCATATAGATAAATGTAACCCATAGGGTACTCTTTTATTTTAGAGCATCTTTAAGCAGGAATAGATTTATCACATAACTATCCAGATTTATTGGTGAGGTCTCAAAATGAGTAGAGTAAATGAAAAGCTTTGCTTCTGTTGTGTTTGATTGCTGTTACTTATTGTCACTAGATAACAATGATGTAACATAATAGAACAGGAGACAAACTTAAGTAGAAATGCAGACAAACAGAAACATTAGTCTGATTGGGGTTCTGTCTTTGTTTGTGAGTTTAACTATTGTCGTCCATTTCACAATAATCATCACAATAAAACAAATTGGCAACAAAGATGAGGGCTTTTGTACTTGGTCTACCACCTACCCTGCCTACATCCTGCTAATGAGCTTCCAAAACCATTTACAAAGTGGTAGAAAATATAAAAAAATTACATGCTAGTCATGAACCCTACAGTAGACAAATGGACGACTGAAAAACAACGTGGTGTTTTATTCCACTGCTTGGGACCAGAAGGACAGTGTCTGTTCTACACACTACCAGAACAAGTTACAGCATTTGATTAAGCTATCCCTGCGCATGAAAGACATTTTGTCAATAATAAGTTAATGAGTTGGTGTGCAGACACACATTCAGACAATGTGTGCCGATAAAACCGTCAGCCAAAATGACACCAAGCTCAGAGGTTTAGCTGCAATATGTAGATTTGGAGCGATGAAAAACAATCTTATAAAGTGTCCGTTAATTTCCAATGCTTTTTTCAGTGCTGTGAAGGATACATTTCTGCTGGAGGAGGACCTCACACTGGACAATGCTCTATCTATCCTTTGCATGCCAAGTGGAAGCAGCAGTTAAAAATGCTACACTGCTCTCAGCTGCGATTAAGGTCCTGTCTGTACCTGTATAGGCCATGCTGCAAATGCTTGCTTTGGAGGGAAGAATGAATGCAAAAAGCTCACATACATGAACCTCCACCAAATGTTTTATTATAAACAGGCAAGCGAAAAGAGCAACATCTTTGCTTCAGATGTGCTTAAGATAAACACCTAACTAATGCTAAAAACTAAAAACTGCCCTGCTGCTTCAGTAAATTGGAATAAGTCCAGTCCAGACCAACTGACTGCCATTGCTGAAGCTCTGACACCAAAATATTTGACAGCTCTTCGTTCATTCCTAGACTTAACCTCTTGGTTCATCGAGTTTCTACCAAGCTATGCAACACTGAGCCACCACAAGAGCTACTTGGAGCCCCATAATCAAACTGTATGAAAACGGACTGATGAACCAAACACAAGTTTCAATGATCTCAAAACAATGATCCTGAAAAGCCCAATGCTTGTCATCTACAACTCATAGCTGTCAGCATTCAGCACAGATCCTTCAGACTGTGTACTGGGAGCTCTTCTGACACAGTTCCACTCAGGCAATGTAGAACACAATGTTGCTTGTGCATCCCTCACCCCGTCTCCAGCTGGAAGGAAGTACTATATATATGTATAGTATGTATTTATAAATATATAAACTCTTTCTTGTGTGTGGGCAGTTGAAAGATGGAAAACAAGTATGGGGACTCAGATTCACACTCAGAACTGATCATCAAGCCCTCACCACTCTGCCAGGCACTAAAGGGATAAATAGAGCTGACGTGAAAATTACACAGTGGTCAGCTGGACTGATGTGTTTCTAGTACAACATGCAATACCAACCAGTAAGTCAGGACATCATGGCGAATTGCCTCTCACATCTTCCCCTGCGCTTGTTGAATTTAAGTCTAAATGTGAAGACTGCCTAAAACTTACAAAACTGCAACCCATCATCCTCTCAGGAAGGCTTAAAGTGAAGAAGCACCTTTGAAAAGAAGTCAAACCTTATTTACTTGTGCGATATCTAGAGGGAAGTTTCTCATATTTCCTAATTCTCTGCAAGAAAAGGTCATTCACCTGGCTCAGGAAGGACACCCAGGCATGGATTGCACTGAACAACACCTCAGAGGTGGCCACATAAGGAAGATTTTGTCCACACAGTCCCACTATTATACATTATATTTAAGACATGTCACAAAACCATTAATGATTTACCTGTCAAGTTGTCTATGGGGTCCATTTGAACACATTGCTCTTGACATTGTAGGTCCATTTAATTATGGAGCTTAAGACTGCAGGTTTGCTATCACCCTTGTTGATTATTTCAGCAAATGGTCTGAAGTAACATTTATTCAGAATACCACAAAAAAACAACAACACAGTATTCGCATTCCTAACTTTTGAATTTGTACATGAAGGAAAACCTTGCCCCATCAAAACTAATAATGGACCACAGTTTACGTGTTCTGCCTTTGCTGATTTCATGGGTTAACGTGACATTAAGCAGATCAAAACACGTGTATACCATCCTCAGGCGAACAGACGTGTTTTAAACTTTAATAAAGACACCATTCAGGTAGCACAAGCTGTCCTGTACTTACCAAAATACTTCACAGATACCAGGCTTTACCTCATGCTACAACTGGTGAATCTCTTTTTAGCTTCTTTGAGAAAGACTAGTGAGGACAAAACTAGAAGTCTTACCTCTGGCTAATCACATGCTGCTGTGACAGTGTAGGACAGAAGAGACTGTGTAAAGTAGAAATGCAGAAAAAAAACTAGTCTGAACGCAGTTCTGCAATGAAGTCTTTACAGTTGTAAAATTTGTATGCGTAATAGTCGTTTCCTGTTTCAGTTCAGATGCTACAACGGTGTCCACTAGACGGAACTATTTAGGTATTTGTGCTACTTAGTCATTTGATATGTTGCGTTCAAAATAAATCCAATTAATTGTATAAAAAATGTAAGTATCAGACCAGGACTAAACATCTTAACATACAATATTTAACAGATTGTGGAGTTTGAGGTTGAAGCACATAAAATAAATGTTCTCCCTCCTATTAAAATCTAAGCTCTGCTCCCTTCTGCTCTAAAATATCTAACAGCAGAACGGAGCATGACATTAATACTGCCCGACAGCTTGGTCCAGCAGGACTGTAACTGCTTTTCTTTTATTCCAGAACTTCTTGGACTTTGGTATTGCAAAGACATTGATGAGAACAGAAAAGGAAAAGTGTTGCCAAACTTGTCTAGATTTCCGGATGTGCAGTTCCGTAATTCCTGACCCAAGCCACTTCAAATATTTGCACAACAGCGCAGCCAGAGAATAAAACAAGCAGGTTGTTGTCATGCCAGCAAAAGCAAATGCACCTTCCCTCTGCAGCAGGAAGTCCTCTTTAGCTGACCAGAATAAATCACTCACCAGGTGAGGTATGGACACTGTTTCCTTGCTTTCTGCTTTTTTAGTACTGGAAGAGAATAAGTTAAGCTCTTCTTCCTTAGCTTCCATCCTTGGATGAGCTCCAGTTTTAATTGTTAGATGCTAGCGTCTGTTGATGTTGCTGTCATAATAAGATAAAGAGTTTTTCCTGAAGTCTATAGAAGTGGGTTTAGCAGTGATGGAGGGCCTTTCTCCTGCAGCTCTGCTGGTTGCATTAGCCCCATGCTTTATAATTGTGAGAAGGGGCAGCTCCACTGACTACCTCATTACTCACTGGCATGGCCAGGCTCTGGCAGGAAGACACACCTTGTCCTCTAGTTTTTTTTTCCCCCCTGCATGCCTCACTAATTTCAGGGTGTCCCTCAGTTCCATCATGTCACCAACCTGCCGTGGGGAAGTCTCACAATTGTTTTTGACCCACTAGTGCCAATGGCATATATCAACTTCTCTGTTGCCATTTTTTTTTCTTCTTTTTTTGACATAAACCTCTGACAAACTGGGGCATACTGTACTACATTCACTCTGACTGATGTCACCTAGACCTTGGGGTTAATGCTTCAGTATAGCGTAGCCTGAGACTGTGTTGGCGCAGTCGCAAGAGTCAAAAGTGTGAACTGTCAAAGCATTGCTGTGGGATCGCAGCAGCTGAGACAAATGATTCATGTGTTTTTGGTCATACTGATAACTTACATAAAACAGATACAATAATGGCACGTTAATAACTACTGAGTGTGTGATGCTCCTTATGAGAGTCATCATGAGCTGATTGGTATGAAGTGAGGATAGCCAGCGCAGAATGAGAGGCAATTTGATGACATAATTGAGATTCCTTGAGGGCCAATTTGTTACACATGCTTACAGTGTAAGTGGCTGATGATTGTACTGCTGCTCGGCGCACATAATATCACGAGCAGAAGTCGACTTTCACCGAGCTCATCTCTCATTCACTTTATGGCTGCGTGTTGAAAGAGCTCCTTCTAAAAATATATGAATGAAGAGCGAACGATAACTTCCAGTAATTTTCGAGGTTTTTATGACATGTTTTCTATTAATCTTTCACCTTTTCTGAACATGCAATTTTCTGTTATTTTTCTCTCTTCAGAGGGTGGAACATGTGAGGTGATTGCTGCCCACCGATGCTGTAACAAAAACCGTATCGAGGAGCGCTCTCAGACAGTCAAGTGCTCCTGTTTACCTGGGAAAGTGGCGGGGACGACACGCAACAAACCCTCCTGTGTGGATGGTGAGAAAATTTGCTGTGTTTTTAATATAATACTACTGCTGACAATTCAAAACTGGGCTCTTTCATGAATGAAACAAGTCCTTGACACCTGCACTGACACACCAATGTTACACAGATTGCATCTAGTAAAAAGAGCGGCAATGATGCAGGCTAGAAAGAGCTTTGTTCTTGTCAAATCATTCGTTTGTTTCAGGAGTTATTCAAGACTTCAAACATTTATCTTGAAAGCAGCAACAATACTTTTGTCTAGAAATATTAATATGTCACAGTATTGAGATTTAAATAAGGATATGATAGCTAGTTACAATTATTTACTAAAATAAACAGAGCAATTCATAAATCTTGCAGTACACTTAAATATTGTGCTCAATATATCACACTAACATACTTTTTATTTTAAACTATACTTTGTAAATCAAACTGATGAACTCTACATTTCCAAAAATAATGAATTATACATTATAAAAAATGCAAAATGTGTAGTAAAATACCAGCAGCTGGAGTTGGCAGAACATTACAGTAATAAAATTACTGGTATATTGTTTTTGATTGTATATTATGAAACAAATCTGTACCATATGGGGTTGAACAGACTAGTCTAGTCGATCCCAGGACATTTCGTAAGTTTTATATTTCGTGTCGACTAGTTGCAGTCACAACCGCCCGCTTCGCTGTTCCCAGCCCTATTCCATCCAATCCACATGGTGGATTAAATAAAATAAAACTAAAAACTGTGAGGCGGTGGAACTGTCATTTCTAACACGGCCACGCCCACCCGTGCCAAAATCGTGTTCTGATCTCTCTTGTAAATGAGTCCCAGAGGCTCAATGGAATTAACCTGTATAAATAAAGTTTGAATGAAATGTGCTGAATGGGCGGACTGGGTTGGTGTCGGGCTTTGGATTGCATCAGCAGACTCGTGCGGCAGACTATCCAATTTGGATCACCACCAGCCGCGCTGACCGGACGGTTAAAAGATGTACAAAAACGTCCAGATGGATCACTGCCAGCGACCCAGCTGACGCTTAACTGGACCCAACCGCTGCGTCAGCGGACGCACACGGCTGATGACCATTAATAACTAATAATAACTATGATATTATAAAAAGGTGCTCCACCACGGCTCACCCCATTGCCCTCAGTTCCATTCCACCCAATCCACGGTGGTGGATTAAATAAAATAAAACTAAGAACAGGCGGGCGGTGGTGGATTCCATCACTGCCCGCCTGTTCTTAGCCTTGTTTTTTACGTGCCGCACATTTCTTTCACTTTTGCAGCGTAATAATAGTTGTGGTTTTTCTGTGACGTATTTGCAGTTTGATAAATGGTAGGAGCATAAATATACGCCCAATTTTTTTGTTGTTCTTTTTGATGTAAATAAGAAATTACTTTTTTTGCGATTTTATTTTTGCGAATATGATACAGCGTCTTCAGTTCCTATGACGTCATCGACTAATCAACGTCGACATAGAATTTTATCATGTTAAAGTCGACTTAAAAAATATGTAGTTGTTTAACCCCTAATAACTTTTAAACAACATCAATTCTGTAAAATATATTGCAATGTTTTAATAAAAACTCCAAATATATAGTAATATACTGCTGTTGTTACCAAATATTTTTGGAAGAATTGTGATGGCAATATTAAAAGCACAGAGTAAAGCAAGACTAATCTGAGATGTTACTTTTTAAGCCTATTGTCCCAATCCGCTCTCAGCAACTGCACAAGGAACATAAATCTATCACCCAACAATGAAATGGATTAGCAGCAACTGCAGTTGTAAAAACGTCTCCTAAAACTTGAGGTGCTATCATAACGGGTCAAAAACAACAGATGACCTTAGCTCAAGGCACGAAGAAAAACTATGCAAATGTCTAAAAGTCTATGTTTGACCTTTGCATGCTGTCAAGTGCAATAGCTGTCAAATACGACTGACAGTGCAATCTAAATACCATCATTTGCACTTTTATGATGCCATCTAAAACCCATTTTTTGGGGGAAAATAATACAGGTAAACAGTAAATTTAAAAAAAATTAAAAAATACAGGTAAACAATCAGAGGTGCAAAACACAAACTGTGCTGCAAACTGATCGAAGGCATAAAGCACAGAAAAAAAAGCAGGAAATCAAAACTGGAATATGCAAATTTCACATGTCTGGGGTGAAAACAGAGAAGGATGAATGCCAAACAGACTAGAAAGTAACTTTGAAAAAAATGCTTCAATATTAAACATAAAAAATACAAACTGTTATTTTAAGAAGCCTCAGAAATGACATAAAACATAACAAAATATAATAATATACATCAACGTATGAATGTGATCTAAAGCACTGATTAGTCTCTATAGATTGATTTGTTCAGATTATGGTATAAAGTTTATTCATTTTAAATAAGTACAAAACAATTCCATAACAATATAAAAAAAGATACAAGAGATTTAAAATGAAAGGCAGCAGAAAGAAGAAAAAATCTTATTATATCTGCCCCTTTTTTCAAACAATTATTTCAGTCATAATAATTTTCAAGTTTTCTTTATTATTCTTTATTCTTTATTTAAATTATCTTTATAGAGATGTAGAGTGCTGTATGAATGTGTGTGGAGGTAAATGAGGAAACAGATTGTGTTGTAAAGCCCTTTGAGTACCATGGTTAGATAGAAAGGTGCTGTATATACAGTCAAAAAAGTCCATGCTCATTAATCCAGGTATACAATCCAACAGTTTTCAGTCAGGTCATCATACACACAGTCCTTCTACCATTTACCATATTTCATTTCAGACAATCAACTATGAAATACTCTAAACAAGGCGACAACTGAAAATGAGCTTTTTTTGTTGTTTAGTTTTAAAGACGTGTACGAGATTTATTCGCAATTTTTTCAATGTTCACAGAAACAAACATGGAGCAGGTTTCCTCTCTTAAGCAAATAACTGGGCTTAGTAAAAGTGTTGATAACCTGCGTGACCAGTTCAACCTCTGAAACAGATTTGAAATTAAAATGATGTTGGCAGCGTTTTCGTGCAAAACAAACACAAACTCAGATTGCCTTGAAACAAACCTTGACACCTGTTCGGCAGCAATACAGATTAGAAAAAAAAGTTTGTGTTTGTTGTCAAACTCTGTTTTAGTTGGCAGCTTTCTTTTTTTTATTTTTTATTTTTTTGGTTTGCAGTGTGGGCAGCTGCTGTCAGTGGTGGAACAGTTCCTTTCTCCAGAACATGTTCTGCCACTGCCTCCATCACCTGTAGGATGTGTGCACACATCTGTATTTATAGAAAAGCCAACTTTTTCTCTGAAAAGACGTGCGATTGGCCAAAGTCTCTCATCAGGTGTTAGATTTATTATGTGGCTGAAAACAGCTGGGCTACTATTTGAAATACTTTACTTTACTTGCTTTAAAGTTGGAATTATCCTCATCTTTGTTTTATATAATTGAAAAATTCCATATTCACCTTTTTGTCTGCTGCCTCTGTGATGTCTCTAATGGTAAAAGTTCATTCAGCCATGAAGACACACTGAAGTGCGTCTGGGCATCATGGGAGACAGATATGATGATGAGCTGATTCAGTGTAGCTGATGAACACCTGAACAGGGAGCACATTGCAGATCACACTGCTTAAGGCATTTCAGGCTGATGGAAATGAATAACTAATGAACAGCCAGGAAAGCTTCAGGCTAGTGCACCTGAATTACCTCAGCTGAAAAGAAGAAGAAGAAAAAAAAAAAAACAGTCACTGAGAGGCTGCTCCACAGCTGGAAGAAAAAGAACTGACAGGAAGTCACAAGTCTGCTGAGACAGAACTGTGATGCCCCTTTGCTCCTTGGAGCTCATTTGTCTCTCCTCAGTCTGGATACTTTCACCTCCACCTCCAGCAAAGATCAAAGTTATCGCTCATGACTGCCCTCTTGCAAAAAAAAGACACCAAAATATCTTCATTACAGATACATGAAGGAGGAGGCAGACGGGTCTGCCACTCCACATGAGCCCAGCGTATAAAACCATGTCTGAAGATCTGCTGCACCATGTTTAAAATGAACTTCTTTTTATGGTTATTGTTTGTTTGAGTTCACTCTGTGTTGGATCCTAGACGGGATTTTATTGCATCGGTTTTCTGAGAAAACAACCTGAAATGGTCAATTTCAACATCAGCAGAACAAATACCATAATTTTCTCCATAGAAAATTTACCTAGGAGCTTTTCTTAAACCCAACTTAAATATCTATGAATAATTGTCATGCCTTAAACATAAGGATTGTGCTTTTAAACTTAACCAAGTAGTTATAATATCTAAACCTAGACAAACAGCAAATGGAGCAATAATTAAAATCAAATCTAAAGAAAAAACTTAGCATTCCTTGCAGTAGTGTGGTCCACCGTGACTGGTGTCAGGGCTTAAAACTGAAATCACATCATGCAAAGCAGGGCCAGCCTAAGCCTCCATGGGGCCCTAAGCAAAATTTGGTTTGGGGCCCACTATTTCTGCTAATGATGTGGATTATTGCAATCGACAATCAGATGATCTAATCATTCACCCATCTGACATAAACTCATTGCAACTCTGACAGCCCTCTTTACATTATCCTATATATGTATATATCAGTGGTACACAAAAAAAAAAAAAACACCAGTATGTAATGTATTTTACAGCAAAAGTGTCATGTGGTTTATTATCTTTGGTTCCAAAGAACAGCAACAGTAATGTTCAAAATAATTTGTAGTGCCAGATCAACAACAAACATCAGATTAAATAACTTAGTTGCATAAAAATAACTTGAATTGTGCAAAAACAGACAAAATTAAATAGATTATAAAATCAAATATCAAGGAAATATTTAAATAATGTAAATGAACAATTACTTGAAACCATGTAAAATGGTTTACAAAAGAAATTTAAAGTTGAATAATTAGTTCTTAAAACTATGTAAATGTGTGCAATGATTTGCAAAAGCTGAACTTAAAGTATTACACAACCTTTACTCACACATTTGACCTGTTTATGTTACTTCTTCCTCAAAACTTCACAAACGTCCTAAAACCTGTGCTTCCACTTAGTGGGGGCCCCTAGTGGCCCTGGGGCCCGAAGCACACGTTTAGTTTGCTTATGCCTTGGGCCGGCCCTGATGCAAAGGGTACAGCAGCTGTTTTGGTCAAACCTTTTAAATGACTTAATTTATGCGAAAGCTCACGATGTGCAAGATGTTAGTGCTCAGATTAGGTGTTGTGAATGACTCTCAGCTACTACCACACCAGATTATGGCTCAATAGATGACTGAGTTTAAGTTATATTTGTGTTGGCTAGTAGCAATTAGCTTAGCCATCTTGAATTCGGTTAAGTCCAAAAGCTGTAGATGCAAAATCGAGGTTTACTTTTATGAATGTTTCGCTAAAATCTGCAGTGGGACATCAGATGTTTTGTAAATCATCCTCCATCTTCACTTCTTTCCAGCAGCATCATTTTGATCCTATTTCTTGTTCGTAAGTTAACACATTGTTTTCTGTGTTTGTTGTCCAGTTTAATCAAGACATTGACATCAATCACATAATGTCAGTATTTATTACATGGAGTTACTTTAGGATGTCCTTATACATGCTCAATAATCCAGATAAATTAATCTAACAAGGATGAGTCAGGTCCTCTGGACGGGTTATTCTTTGTTGAAATGTTTTGTCTTTTACCCAAAAAGGTTTATTCTACTTTAGTTTGTTTTTCACTTTTTGTGGCCTAGATAGCTCCTTCGGAAAAACATTTCCAGCAAAGTGCATAAAAGTTGAACTCAACACTAACATATTTTCTTGGTTTTAACTGTAATTTACACTTTGGCATTTGAGATGAAAGTGATAGTGCAGACTAAAAAAAAAAAAAAAAGTGAACCTGTTTTGATATGCTTCTTTTATCTTTGAGATAAAAAAAGATTAAAAAACATTTGATAAAATCGTGCAAATGAACCACAGCAGAAGTTTAAAGGTGGAAAAGTAGGTGCTGCAGTTAACACCTTATTCTGCTTCAGCCTCACAGATGGAAAAACATTTTTTATGTATTGTTAAACGTGCAATTTTAGAAGAAAATGTGTTAAAGTTGAGATAATTAGTCACTTTCAGCCATATTGCTAAGCATCACAGTCCTTTTGAGTGATATTTACTTGACTTAATAAATGTTTTTTCTTCTTTTACCTATGATTTTTATGTCCTAGTTGGAATATACTTTGTGCTTGAAAGTATAAATAT
>NC_056504.1:11417429-11430202 GCF_014905685.2 Nematolebias whitei
ATATAAAAAGAAAGCTATTTGTTGTCAGTTTAACATCCACTAATAGCCACAAAATGGATAGTTGCTGGCACGTATATTAGGTATTCTAAACACCTGAATACAAGTTATAAAGATACTAAAGGAATATAGTATGTGTGCATCAAATGGTAGGGGTAAGGTTACGTTTGTTTTTGTCCAGAAAAGCTACACCTGAAAGTCGCTTTGTTTGTCGACTGAGCCCCGCGGGCTGGGTCTGCACTTTGTGAGGGATTACAGATTACAAAGGCCAGTGATCTGTCCCCTCAGCGGTGCACCAGCCTGGCCCAGATGGAGCTTCATCCCCAGGTCTCTGCGTTATTAATGTCCCGTCCAGATGAGAAACGATGCTGTACCCCAGCTCATCTCCCCCACCCCCTGGGGGACACCTGCTGCCACAGAATCATACACAGGTTACATATCTATTAGAATAATATATATAAGTATTCTGATGTAAGAAATCAAAAGCCAACCTTCAGAGTTTGTATGGTTCGGACACATACGAAGCCTGGAGGCATCAATGCAGCTTCAATTTTAATATATATATATATTTATATTTTCTAACAGGCCGTTTTCTTGATGTTCTCTATTATCAGTCATTAGCATCAAACTTGAACATCAAAGCACGTTGAGGATCAGTCTCATTGTAGAGTTTTTACTCACTCATTGAGACAGGCCACATGGGGTTTCTTCACTTGATATTTGGAACTGTTTTGCCGGTTATTAATACACAGGAATGTGACGAAAGCTTACGCTAAGGGGCGTCAGACACTGTGGGTGACCGCTGTCAGATTATCCTCATAGTGAGAATTGATTATTGGCCTTGACAAGGAAAATTATGTCCCAGTTCTGTCAGGGCCGACGAGGCTCCAAGTGAAGAACATCCCTTTCAACAAGTAAAACTCTTATATCTCTGCAGCCTCACCGGACCAATAAAACGCGCTCGGATTAGGCCTTCATCGTCGCACAGCTGCCTTTATCCCACTGTATTAGGCATGTAAGTCCTCTGTCACAGCACAGACTTTTACACAAATGCGTTCTTTGTCTCAATACGTGCACACATTCCCACTTTGTGTTTTATTGTAGCTGCTGTAACAAGAGACACATGCAGACGCCTGCATCACTGCTGATCATTGGTGGGGAATGAACCCTTCTGTTTGACTGCAGGCGCACAGAGCAGCGCATGACAGGTTTTGATGGTGCATTTGAGATATATCCACAGGGGCAAAAAGGGGAAAGGGGGTCATCGCTTGAAACCTCGAGTGCTGCAGTATTTCTTGTTCCACCTCTCTTATCTAAAGAAAAATATATATTCTATGAAAAGCCTAGCGATCCATAAATAGTGCAAATCACCTGCCGCCTTTCACGCCAGACTTTTAGAATAAAATTATGTCATGTTGAGAAATGACAAAGTTGTAGCAGTTTTGGTCAGCCTAGAAAATAATAATTACACAATCTTATGTGATACTTTACCATGCAACTTTATTAATGAAGCACTTTGAAATGAATAGTGTTTGTCAAACTGCTGTACACTGAGAAGAATCCAAACCACATAAAAATGCCCAGTAAAACACAATAAAGTCAAACTGTAAAAATAAAATGTTTCAAATGAGAAACACAATAAAAACCATCATCCTAAACTGAGTTTCAAACCTAAGAGAAAATAATATTTTAAGAGAGGATTTAAAAACAGGTTCAGTCAGACATGTCAGGCAGGTGGCTCAGCTGGTAGAGCTGTTGCCTCTCAGCGAGCAGGTCGCTGGTTCAAATCCCAGCCAGGGACCTTTCTGTGGTGGAGTTTGCATGTTCTCTCTGTGCATGTGTGAGTTTTCTCCAGGTACTCCAGTTTCCTCCCACAGACCAAAAACATGCGTTAGACTGATTCTAAATTATCTCTAAGTGTGAGTGAGAGAGTGAATGTTTGTTTGTCTCTGTGTGTCCCTGTGATGGACTGGAGACCTGTCCAGGGTGTCCCCTGCCTCTTGCACAGTGACTGCTGGACATGAATCCCCACGACCTGAAAAGGAAGAAGCAGGTAAAAGATAATGGATAGATGGATTTAAAAATGGGAAGTGAGTAGGCCTGACTGATGTACAGAGGCGGTTCATTCCACAATTTGAGAGCAGAGAATGAAAACCCCCGGTCACCCTCAGCCTCCTCTCAAACTTTAGGACCACCTACTGAAACTGCCAGAGGGTGAGGGACCTACAGCTGGAGCAAGTCCAATAAAGTCTGAGGGGCAAGACCATGAAAAAATTGAAATACTAACTAAAGAATTTAAAAATCAATGTCGAAATGAAATGTATAGAAGCTAAAACTGTGGAATTATGCTCAAAGTTGTTACCTATTAAAACACCTGCAGCAATAATTTGAACCAGCTGATGTCAACAACTTGTTCAGCCATAACATGAATTCAATTAATTTTATTTATATAGCACCAAATCACAACAGAAGTCATCTCGGGGCACTGAACAGAAACATTCACATACATGAAAATTCAATTAGTAACATTATTTATCTAAAATAGCTAAGATAGATCTTCATTTCATCGCAGTCTTCCATCCTGAGCAAGCACAAAGGCAACAGTGGAAAGGAAAACCTCCAGTAGAACCAGGATAAGCGGCAACCTGCTTCAACCAGCTGGGGTTTGAGAGGACAGGAAGGAGAAACAACCACAGAATGGCAGATCTAGAATGGAGACGAGCAGGTCCCTCAAGAAAGACGGAAAAAAACATGTTGAGATAGAAATAATTACAAATACTAACTATTCATTTGTAGCTATTCATCTGAGGAAATTAGGTCAGTTTGTCCTCCAGCAGTTTAAGCCTACAGCAACATAGGATAAGGGATAGGTCAGGAAACCAAGCCAACCCTAACTATAGGATTTATCAAAAGGAAAGTCTTAAGCCCAGTTTTAAAACTGGACAATGTGTCAGCCTCACGAACAGAAACTGGAAGTTGGTTCCACAAGAGAGGAGCCTGATAACTGAAAGATCTGCCTCCCAGTCTGCTTTTGGAAACTCTAGGAACCGCAAGTAAACCTGCAGTCTAAGAGCAAAGTGTTCTGTTAGGAAAATATGGAACAATTAGATCTATAATATAAGATGGAGCTAGGTTGTTGAGAGCTTTGTAGGTTAGAAGTAAGATTTTGAATTCTACTCTGGATTTGACAGGGAGCCAATGGAGAGAAGCTAAAACTGGAGAGATATGACTTGCCTGAACATTAACAGAAGTTTAATCGCTGCAGTAATTAGTTACTTGACCTCTGACCCTACACCTGCCAGGAGAAGCTCTGACTTTAATACAGAACTGAAAGGCGCATGTTGCTTTACTGTTTCTCCCAACTTGTGTCTAGTTTAGCAAAACTTTAGACTTTTTTCTCCTTTCACATTAAAAAAAATACATCTCACATTTAGCATTTTAAAACGATTACGCTAATCCAAAAAAAAAAAAACTAAATGCAGATGCATTCACTGCCAAAAGAAAATCATCAAGGAAAATATTTACACCATGCACCGAATATTTTAGCTACCTGCAGATTTAGCTGTGTTTTTATTGGCCTCAACTTCCAGGATTTCACCAGCCCTACTATAATTACTTCATATTTGTTTTTATTACTACATTCCAGTTTCAGCTGAATGAATCTGAGGGCACACATGGTAAAAAGCTCTTTCATGACATTTCTGAGAATTAATGTGAATTTGAAAAGAAAAAAAAATTAAACAAAACAAAGCCTACTGGAAATAATCACACGAGGAGCTGCTCTTCAAGTCATTATAAATTCAGTGATTCAGAAAATCTGTGTGATTAGGAAGCCAAACAATATTTTCTGAATAGCTAATCAAACCTTAGCTCTCCCCCTTTTTTCCTGAGACGGGCAGAGATTAATGCAGAATAATGACTCTCTGAGTCTGACCTCAGGTTCACGGGGACAAGTCTCAATCCTCCTGTAATTATACGCTCGCTTCATTTCCTCCATGCTCCCGTGACCCTTCCACTACTTCACTGCTTTTGCTGAATTCTTGCACTCCTACCTCTGTCTCATTACAATGGAAATAGTTTTCTTTTTAAATCAACCAGCTCGCTGTAAATGTTTCAGTAAAGTGAGCTGGAAGCACTTTAAAGGATGGGTATGCAGGCTTCATTGTGTGATTGAACGTGGATCTGCCTTTTTAATGGCTAAATGTTCAGAGAACGTTTTAAATGGTAAGTTTAAAATGATCTGATACAGGAAAATAAATAATCATAAAATCTTAATGAGCTAATAACAAAAGGAGGATGAGTGAAACTTCTATGAATTCAGATTTCGAGGAGCAAGTTGCCCGTTCTTCTTGTGGAGGTTAGCTTTTTACTTGTTTTTGTGCCGGCAGTAAAGTGCCCATTTGTAGTCTTAATAACTATCATTATCTGTTTTAGCTCCTGTTTCAGATGTTGAGGCATGTTTTAATCATTTGTTAAAAAATATATGTTTGTCAACTAAACATTGCTGCTGGAATATTCATCTGCACAAACTAAACTTAAAACTTTGTAATAAATGCCAGACCTGTGACACTTTTTTTTTTTAAACAGGGTTCTAAAATGTCATTTTTCTGTGGAAACAAGGTTGTAATATTAGCAAGTTTTGAATATTCACAACAAGCATGCAAACCACGTGAACAGCCCCATTTTGTTAATAATTCTCAAAATGACAAGAACGTGAATTGTTTGCAATGTTTGTTCTTTGACCAAGCAAGATGAAGGCTGTTCCAGCAACTAATATTTCCATTTCTAAAGTAGAAGCTATCTAAATGTTGCTGTCTAACGTGGCTTGCTCTTTTTTTAAATGTGCAACTCAAAGTTAATGGATTATTTAGGGTTTGGCCATCGTAGTTTGAATGTTTGTAACTCTCCTTAAAGCTTGTTCTAAAATATTAAATCAAAGCAAAAACCCACATTTCATGGCTCCAACTACAGTTGTGTAATATTGTTCTGAATGTTTTATGCATGAGTTACATAACTGTGCTGACTGTTGACCACGTATTGCACAATCATAGTGTTCCTCTGGTGGTGCAAAACAAACATTATCATAATCTGTCCATAGTGCAACTCCCAGAGATCATGTACAGTAACTGTTTGGACTGAAAGCATCTGTTGATGACAACTGTCTTGTGTTGGTGTAGATTCTCGATTGTCTGTGATGTAGTAAACCCCAAAAAGTTAAATAAACATGAACAACTGGACCAGCGTTGTGGTGTATGCAGTTCAGTGCAACGAGGAATGTTAAAACCTCTGTACTGAAGAAGTAAAACAACTGTCGTGCTCAATGAAGGGTTTGAACCCAGATTCAATCAGACACGATGAGCTTGGGTAAAATTGTTGTGCTGTTTATTTGTCATACGCAGATTAACACAAAGTCACCAATGCAATGAAATGTTCAGGATGAGAAGAACCGATTTGACTCACTAAAATCAAAGAACAAACAAACAAGAAATACTAAAACATTCAATAAAGGTACAAAATAAAGTACCAAAAAGTGACAATGAAATATAAAAGTTACAATGTCCAAAAGAAAAATAATTAACAACAACATGGAAGAATACAATTGTGCAAGTAGGATGATTAGTATAAAAGAGTATTTCACAGGTTGTGATATAATCTTAAATGCACATGATGTATACTGCACATAACTAATAAAAACTACACAGGTTGTGTGACAGGTTATTGCACAGGTAGTGAGCAACATTGAGATGAATTATGATGGTAAGCTACATACATGATACAGCCACATCGTGCAGCAGCAACAACAATATTAGGTGTCACAGATGTGGCTTGGTGCAATGTTATTGGTTATTGTTCAGTGTTGTTATCAAGAGTTCAGTAATCTGACAGCTTGTGGAGAATAACTGTCCATTAGTCTTTTCGTGCACGATGGCAGACTCCTGTATCGTCTGCCTGAGGGTAGTAGACAGAAGAGTCTTTGTGCTGGGTGGGTGTGGTCCTTAATGATGCTGCATGCTTTACACAGACATCGGCTGTGGTAGATGTCCTGGATGGTGTGGAGACTGCTACTGTTGATGTTCTCTGCTGTTTGCACCAGCCTCTGTAGAGATTTCTGACTGGTGCAGTTCCCGTACCACCCTGTGATGCAGCCTGTCAGCGGGCGCTCAATGGTGCACCTTTAAAAGTTGTTGAGGACGCTGGTGTTTGTACCAAACTTCTCAGGAACTAGAGTCTTTGTTGGAGTTTCCAGGTTTTTTTTATTTTTTTTTTTTTATTGAGAAATCCTCCTGGATGTGGAGACAAACATCTTCAACTATAGAATAAAAGTCCTGTTGTTTTGTTTTTATACATTTTTTGACCAGCTTGTGAGTTTAACTTTATAAAAAGTGCATACAGGTTTAAATCACCGTTGCTTTCTCCTCCAGGTCCTGACCAAACTTTAAACGACCCATTAAAATAAAATCATGACAGCTGACATCACTGGATAGCTCTTGTTTGGATGTAATTTAAACTCCATCGTGCACTGCGTGCCACCCTCTCCATGTTAAAGATTCACTGAGCCCACAGACACACATTCACGTGTTTGACACTGACCAATTTTCCTTCTCATTCGTCAAAGCGTTCAAACATTCTGCTTCCCGGCAGGGACGTCTGAGAGAGTTCAATCCATCATTACACCTGCTCACCAGTGATCTGACAGATGCTCTTGTAAAAAGGTCCGTCTCTTCTTGTTTTTCAATCAATTCAACTTTTATTCCTGCCCGTTTGTTCCTCAAAGCTGAACCAACATCCAGCCTGCTACATGGTAAAACTCTGAAATTTAAACTCTTCCACTTCATGTTTGCAGATTGTTTTGAGCCTGCCAGTCATTTTTGACAGTTTACATCAGCTATGTTTAGACAATGTGAGGGTTGTGTTAATTGGTCTCACTGCATTAAATCACACTGAAGTCCTTCACCTTATACCAAGAAAGATTTTTTAAATAATCAGCCCAAAAAGAAATTTCAGCACTGTTTCAATGTAAAGACCCCCCCCTCCTCACTGAAGAGGGACAAAAGAGCACTAAAGTTTGCTGATGTTGAAACAAAGGTCACAGCCTCTTGTGCTGACGGTTGCACTGGGAGTAGTTTAGTCAAACGACTGCTGGAGGTCAGTGGTCACCAGAGAGTGATGCATGGATCCCAGCCCAGAGATGGCACTCCTCCAGCGGTCAAGGTGAAAGTCCAGGATCCTGTGCAGACACAGAGTCTCAGAGTTCCTGTCAGGCTCCAAGTCTGTTTTTTTTTCTTCTCCTTGTTAATGTCAGAAAAGACACGTCATTAAGAGAGCGTAGTCAGGTTCTCCCTCATGGATCTGATCTCAACCACATGGTATGAAAAATATATCTTGAAGCAAAGTTCAGATTTTAACATGAATATGATAAGACTGCTCATTAAAGTTTTACTTCCTGTACAGGATGGGTAACTGTCAAGAAATGAATTAGGGATGTGAAGAAGTGATTTTTTTTTTTTTTTTTTTTTTTTTTAAGATAGCAAACCTTTGCTCTGCAGACCTATTCTGGTGTAAAATTTCTGCATGCTCAAGTTTTTAACTTACATTTCACAGAGTGTAATT
Source organism: Nematolebias whitei (assembly GCF_014905685.2). Classification (NCBI taxonomy): domain Eukaryota; kingdom Metazoa; phylum Chordata; class Actinopteri; order Cyprinodontiformes; family Rivulidae; genus Nematolebias; species Nematolebias whitei. The sequence continues at coordinate 11,425,038 of NC_056504.1, forward strand.
ATACCAATATAATAATCCACTTTTAACCTTCACAATGAAACATGATGACATTAAGCCCTAGCTGTGTTTGGTTATTTTTAAAAATCGGGTAAAAGTTGTGGTGGACTTTAGGTAGACCCAATAAATCCAGTGTTTGGAACCCTTCACTGCTGGAATAAAAAAAAAAAAAAAAACTATTGTTCTTTGAATAAATGTTGTCACAGTTTACATCAGTTTTAAACTGAAATTTATCTAAAGATAGGATAGAACTAATTAAGATAACTGATGGAGTTATTGAAATTTGGTTTAAATTTAAGATATTAATTTAAGTCAAAGTATTTAAAATTTACTTGGTTGGAGATACTTTTATTTGTTTTATTTGCGTTTACTGTTGATTAGTTGTAGGTGCCATTTTGAATTTGAGCAGCTCCTAAAAGTTTCCATCTGTGTCTGTGAATGTAATGAATATTTTCGGAACGTTTCATTAACCTCTGTCCAGTGGTTCGTGACTTTGCAAATGATAACTGATGTGCATCATTGCCAAATCTGAAGTTCCCATACTATGTGTTGGAAATTATGCTCATCTACTACCACACCAAGTTTTCTGGTGTAAATTTGTAAATTTGATGGAGGTAAAGTCATCTTTGTGTTTCCATGGTAACAGTAGCAGCCATCTTGAAATTATTGGACTCTAAAAGCTACGTGGTTGTTGAGGTTCTTCCATTAATCAATTTTGGAAAAAAAATAATTAAAATCCATCTTTTGTTCATGTGATATTTCACCAACAGACAAAATTTATTCTAAAAGTTTATAACACATTTTAAATCGCACATTTTGTACTAACATTCAGCATTCAGAGTACCATCTGTGGGTCAGTGTCAGCTACTAGCTCACCAGATTTTAGGTCAAGAGCTGAAGTTTTGCCAGAATTCCTGTTTCTCTTCTGCTCAGTTTATATTCCTTTTTTTTATCTGTTCTCTTTGAGTCTTGTCAGAACCATGGGTTAAAAATACTGACTAATCATGACTATTTTATGTTGCATCCATCTTGAATTGTAGTCACCTCAAAAGTTAATCATTTATAGATGTACGTCCATTAATTCCTGTCTGAGAGTTTGGTTAAAGTCTGTCCAAAGGATCATGAGATATTTTGCTAACAGACAGATTACATGTAAAAGCTGGTGCAAACATGTTAGTTCCCACCTTGTTTTCCAGAGCGTGATTAGCATATCACATTAGTGTGACACCATGAAATGTCTAAAAATGTAAGTTTTGCTGATTTTCCATTGATTCTGGAAACATTGTTTGGTATGAGGAGTCATATTATTCATGTTTTTAGCTGTTGCACTTTTAAATCTTTCTTTTTGAGTACATTTACTGACAGCTCCTTTATGTAAGGAACATTACGTGAAAAAAATCAAGGAAATGTATTCTTGAAAAGTTTGGTGCCACTATCTGTTGGTAGCTGCTGACGAAGCTCCGTGCCCACACAGGCAGCAAGTCTCGCTTGTGCAGTGGTGAATACAAAAGCCATCTGTGGGGACATTTTTAGAGAAATCAGCAGTTTTTCTTAAGTTATTTTTTAGCCAGTGATAATAGTTGAGCTGTTTCTGCCATTCTTGGACTTTTTAGATTCACCTCACTATGAGAGCCTCCACTGGGTTGATTCCCATTTCTCCCATTGCCCCTACAAACTGAGCCTCACCTCTAGATTTTGTGCAGCCAAATTATAACGTGACTTTTTTGACAATGCCGAGGGAGGATGAGGTGTCATTTTTGCCCCAGGAAAGCAAAAGTATTAGGAGCACACCTAAGACACTCTTTAATGTGTTTATACGACCATCAAAGGCAGGACATGTTATGGTCTGGTCTCCATTCGTACATGCATCCATACATTTATAAACTTTCTCTTGTCCGGTCCATAACTTCTGATCTGCTCAACATAATTTAACAAAACTTCAAACACTTATGCATCATCACTAGATGAGTGTTGCCAACAGTTTTAGTCACCCCAGCTCTAAGGTCAAGATCACAAATCAAGGTCAAATATTTTTGATTGGACCATAACTCCTGATCTGCTCAAGGAATATTAATGAGACTTGGTACGCGTCTGTATTTTTACTAAACAGAGTAGTGAGTACACTTTTCATAAACCCCAGCTTCAAGATCAAGATCACAAATCAAGGTCAAAGGTAAAACAAGTTTTTGCTTGTCTGGGCCATTTCTATAGATGTCCAACTTTATAGGGTATTTTTTAATTATTATTTACTGTCCCTTTGTGACTAAATCAAGTGCCATTGAAACATTTTAAGTTTAAGTAATGATGAAGGGGGACAATAACCATCGTGACTGTCATTCACTCTGGTGCATTTCCGTCATGTTGTCTCCAGACCAAAACAGACCAAAACATGAACAAGCAGAGACAACTTATTTAACAGTAAAATTTTTCCAAATTGATTTTGTCATTGTAGTGAAATAGAAGTTTCTCAATAAAAAAAATTACAGTTTTATTTTATTTTTTCTTCTTTCAGCTGCTCCCTTCTTCAGGGGTTGGGACATCAAACTAACCACACAAAGAAATGGCAATTATTTTTATACCAGTTGTCCTTCCTGACACAACCACAGACCACCGAGACACCACAGCCCTCTGTGTGGAGCGGAGAGCTGCCATCTGGGGTGTGGATGGTGAGGGTTGGGGGCCTTGCTCGGGGGACAAGGTGGGTTGGGTGGAGGTGGAGGCAGGTGTGGGTACTTCACCTTTCCCACCCACATTTTATTTTCGGTTCGGGGAGTTGAACCGGCGACCTTCCGACCACAGCCCCCCCCCCCCCCCCTTTTCTAGCCTCTGCACCACCTCTCCCTCATAAAAATGACATAAAAATATTCAACCTAATTTTATGGCAAACAAAAGTACAGAAACCTCAAAAGACTTAAATCATTTTGCATAATGGGAAAAAACAAGAAATCCATTAATATGTCTTGTTATTGCTGATTGTCTCCAATTCCTTTTTAATGAGCATCAATCATTAATAAAGTGAGAAAAACCCAAAATGGAAATTCAATTTATTTTTCCTACACCAACAGTTGTTTAAATGAATAAATATTCAGTAAACGTCACATTTTTTGTGTTTTCCATAAACATCCTAAGTAAACACCAAAGCTCATGCTCAATGATTCAGGTATAAAATCCAACAATGTTCAGTCAGGTCATCTGGATGGTTTCTTTTTTTGCTGAGATGTTTTGTCCTTCATCCAAAGGACTTCTTCGAACTGAGTCCTTTGGATGAAGGACGAAACATCTCAGCAAAAAAAGAAACTGCCCAGATGACCTGACTGAACATTGTTGGATTTTATACCTGAATTATTGAGCATGAACGTTTGTGTTTAGAACCAGTTTAGCATGACTGTCTTATAGGAGTTGATGGGGGAGAGGGAGGTAGAGTAGCATTCGGGCCTAAAAAAATCTGACCCGGCCCGGCCCAAACCCGGACCATTTTTTTCCGTGCCTGACCCGAAACCGACCAATTAATTGTGATTACAGACCAGAGGCCATCTTAGCACCAGCAAACTGGTTGGGTTTTTTTTCCACTATGGAGTATGCTGTTTGTGGGGAATCAGTTTTGTTTGCTGGTGGCTCCTCAAATAGAAGAAGTCCTTTGGATGAAGGATGAAACATTTCAGCAAAAAAAGAAACTGTCCAGATGACCTGACTGAACATTGTTGAATTCTAAATCAATATTAAAGTATTCATAAATAAACAGCTGCAATTTTCACTGAATATACTTTTAAGGCTCAACACATCCTTCTGGTAGAACTGGATTAGTTGGACACTTACAGCACAGGGACACAGTGGACAATGTTGTGGGCTGTAGATTCAGTGCAACAGTTCGGCCTCCATGATTATTTGTGTCTGAGTGAATAAGGTCACAACCAAACAGGTTTTCCATTAATGTGGAGCAGCACTTCAGGTAGCCTCTGGAAACAACTTTGAATGTCACCTTTAGAAACGCAAGTCTTTGGAGAGAAATGTACAAGTCTCACAAAGAAGCAAACAAACATTTACAAAGAAGGTGAAAGGGAAGGAGAAACGGGAGTGCAATCATCACGCTCTCATATGGTTCATTTATCTTCAGTTCAAATCTTTGTTCAAAGCGGTTTGACCCACCAACTCACTGTTTTTATTAGCACTGCAGTAAGCAACTGTCTCATCCTCTTGACCTCTTGGTTTGTATAAAAGGTCTAATGTTCCTGGATGAAATGTGTATCACCCACCACCTTTCATGACACTTTTAGCCTAAAATGATATTTTGTTGAAGAACAACAGCTTTGTAGTTGTCTGGGTTAACCTTGAAAATGACATTTTGCTCAATGTTATGCCATTTGTGATATTTCGTGATCTCTAATCAGACGTGAGCAACATATGGACTAAGGGCCCCTTGGGCAATCTCCAAATGTCCCCCAATATTCTTAATTGAAAATAAAACAACTTTTAAACAAGTTGATAAAAACCTCCATTTAATCAATGAAACACAAAAAGTCTAAATTCAACACCTTTTCACAAATACATTGAAAACATTTGGCTTTAGACAGGATAAAACTTTTTTTAAGTAGTTGTGTTTCAAGAACTATTCTTAATCTTAGAGACTCCTAAAAGCAAACGTATAACTTTTTCTTGCACAATATTCTAATAAGGGCAGCACGGTGGTGCCGTTGGTAGAGCTGCTGCTTCTCAGCGTTCGGTTCAAATACTGACCGGGGACCTTTCTGGGTGGAGTTTGCATGTTCTCTCCGTGCATGAGTGGATTTTCTCCGTTTACTCCGGTTTCCTCCCACAGACCAAAAACATGCATGTTAGGCTGAATGGTAACTTTAAATTGTCTCTAGGTGTGAGTGAGAGAGTGAATGGTTGTTTGTCTCATTTGTCTCTATGTGTCCCTGTGATGGACTGGAGACCAGTCCAGGGTGTATCCTGTCTCTCACACATTGATTGCTGGATGTGGGCACCAGTGACCCCCATGACCTTAAAAGGAAGAATTGGGTAAAAGATAATGAATGGATGGATGGATGGATGGATGGATGGATGGATGGATGGATGGATGGATGGATGGATGGATGGATGGAGTGAATTGCAGTAATCAAGCCAATATTCCATCCATCCATCCATCCATCCATCCATCCATCCATCCA
>NC_056504.1:11430302-11446425 GCF_014905685.2 Nematolebias whitei
CCCCCCCCCCCCCCCCCCCCCCCCCCGTCTCTCTGATTTGCTACAACCATATGTCCCACCACGCTCCCTGAGGTCAGCGGACCAGTTGCTCCTCACAGTTCCAGGAACTCGTCTTAAGTGCAGAGGTGACAGGGCCTTCTCTGTAGCAGGACCAAGACTCTGGAACGAGTTACCTCTGCTTGTCAGACAGGCCCCCTCCCTCTCAGTTTTCAAGTCCCATTTAAAAACTCACTACTATTCAGTAGCTTTCAACACCAGATGATCTGTGTTTTGATCCTGTATGCTCCACACTGGTTTGTCGTCATTATCTGCATCGTTTTTATGTCTATATTCTGATTTACCTCATTTTGTATTTTGCTTGGTGTGTTACGTGTTGTTTTGTCTGTACAGCACTTTGGTTGGCCTTGTTGCTGTTTTAAGTGCTTTATAATAAAGTGGTAGGGTATGGTAACACAAGGTCAACAATGTAATGAAATGCTTAGGATGAGAAGAACCGTCTCGACTCACCAAAAAAAAAAAAAAAAAAACAGAAAACAACAAGAAATATCAAATCATGCAACAAAAATATTAAAAACATACTAAAAAATATACTACTAACATACTAAGAAAAACATATAAAAAAAATACTACTAATGTACTAAAAAACAAAGTACCAAAGATGAAAAAGAAATACATCTACAGTGTATGAGCGTGCATCAGGATATCTGCAGTGTGGTTCTGTTTGCAGTGAGGATCTTTCAACATCATGGTTCTGTTCTGTTAGTGGCGTGGTCTTGTTAGCAGGTCCGATCCGCAGCTTAATGGTAATAAGGACCGCAGCAGCTGCCCTCACAGACCGCAATCCAGAACCGGGTTTGGCAGACAGAGATTATCCAAGGTTTCCCCGCGGAACCAAACAGGCCCGTACAGTTTGGTCTGTGCAGGCAGATGGAGGATCATGGAGACAGCCGCCATGACAGGCCAGAGCCTATAGGCCCAAGGCTGGAGGGGGGCTGGGAATTGAACCACAATGGCATGATGGCATGATGGCATGATGGCAAGGCAGTTGCAGTCATACCCGTACCGTGGGTGTGCATTGTAGGCGCAAAAAAAGTTAAAATAAAAACAGCAAGAATGTAAAAAGATAGAGTTGAAGCAGCGCTCCCATCAGTGCTACCATTCTGTGACACACGTGACCAGCTAGCTGTGGTAGTTAAGATTAAAAAATGGACATATAAGATTATTTTATGTCTATCCATCCATCCATTATCTTTTACCTGCTTCTTCCCTTTTGGGTCACGGGGGTCGCCGGTGCCCATGTCCAGCAATCACTGTGCGAGGGGCGGGGTACACCCTGGACGGGTCCCAAGTCCATCACAGGGACACATAGAGACAAACAAGACAAACAACCATTCACTCTCTCACTCACACCTGGAGACAATTTAGAGTTACCAATCAGCCTAACATGTATGTTTTTGGTTTGTGGGAGGAAACCGGAGTACCCGGAGAAAACCCACGCATCCAGGGAGACAACATTCAAGGTACTCCCAGAAAGGTCCCCGGACCGGGATTTGAACCAGGGACCTGCTCGCCGAGAAGCAGCAGCTCTACCAGTTGTGCCACAGTGCTGCCCTTATTTTATGTCTAATCCTATAAAAATTAAAATAAAAGCAAATTAATGTAATATTTAAAAGCTTTCCAGGCTCAGTTTAGACATCAGCTTATACTTTACTGACTGTATGTGAAGCTCAGTAAATATAATCTCATTTAACGCAGCACTGTTTTAATCTCTGCCCTCATTTATTTCCTTTTCTTTATGGGTTTTCCTTCAACTTGAAGTAAATTGGTTTGTTTTTGCACACACAACTCCACACTGTGATAATTTACTCAAAATTCATATAGTGATAAATAAAGCTTTCACACTTTACAGTATAATGGCAACTAGCTCCTCTGGTTCTCCTCTGCTCTGTAGAGTTGAAGAACGGGGGCAGGCAGAGCTGCAATGAGCATCATCATCATCGTCGTCACTCAGCAGAACTGATGAAGCAACTTCTCAAGCCTTTAATCATATTTTATCACTTAATGAGGACTTTTTATTGTTATGGTTTCACCTAAAACACAGCTCATGGCAGACATGACTACAAACGTGAAAAGCACTTTCAGGCCAAGGATGAAGATTCTGGGACAAAAAATGAGACAGGAAGAGCTTGCTGGGTGATGGAGCAACATGTAATCTGCGGGTAGTGTAAATAGCCATGGGGGGAGCCATAAGGTGGGTTTACAGCTGGTTAGCGGATGCTCTAATTGTGTCATTTGGTGTCCTTGGGGCTCATTGAGGGAAAAGCAATGTGACAAAACACAGCAAGTTCACTGAACATGAAAGGGCTGAAGCAGGGGTTCGGCCATTTTCCAGTTGTTTTGTGTTTGTTCAAACTGAGCCGTAGCACTGTTACGCCTGTGTTCTTCATGTTGCCCACAGTTTATCAGTGGTTGGTCTGTAACCCTGGTAACACAAGCTGGAGGGTAGTTTTTTATTCTTTTAAATGTTACAACCCAGGAATTGAAAATTAATACAACACCGTAGTAGTTTAACTAGTTCTGTTCACACAGTAATTTGACCTCCGTGTCTTTTTTTTTTTTTGTCAGAATGATAAAAGAAGAGTTGATCAGTCCAAATTCAAGCAGCAAATCTGAGTAAACAAACAACATGCCGAAAAAATCTTTGCCAAGGGGGAAAAAAGATAAATTATAATGTGGAAAAACTGCTTTGAACTGCTCACACTGGCTGTCAGAAAGCTCAAGCGGAGCTGTGTGGAAAAACAAAACGTCTTCAAACAAGATGGCTGATAAATGAATAAAGAGCAGGCTTTTGGATTTGTGTTATGATTTATTTTAGAAAATAGTCCTCGCCATATTGCATCTGAATTTGAAAAAGAAAAAAGTGATTTAAAAATGTGTCCCCATGTCCTGTTTCTACCTGCAATATTACCATTATTTGTCTGTTATTTATACAGGATGACATTTTTGGGTACAAAATCAATCAAATTGATCAAATTGGCAAACAATTAGAAAAATACAAAGACTCTCTGAGCTAAAGCTAACAGCAAAAAGGAGCAGCTGCCTTTCTTTAACTTTAAGACAAAGTGTTTCTTAAACATGGCCAGAAGGTTATACTATTGTGTGGATGCTTCATAAACGTTCAAACTATTGTGATCCATTTTTCTTTTGTACGTTTTTCAGCATTTTTCTCATTCCACATTTTTTTGTGCTATTTCAACAAATCATAAATCAAAACATTCAGCCTGTTCAGGACAATCCCGCTGTGACTTTTGGTATTGGTGCAACTTTAGCTTTTTGAAATATTTAGCCTTTTCTGCCATTTTTTTTTCTTAGAAAATGAATTGAGCTCATTTTACATCCTTCACATCTTTAGATCTGTTTTCAACCTTTACTGCTCCTTTCACATTTTGTTCTGGTTCAGCTTCTTTCAGCTTCCTGGTGCAAATTTAAATTAAAACTTTTTTCACCTACTTTCATCTAATTTCAGCTGTTTTTGTTTGTTTGTTTGTTTTTGCTGTTTTCAGCTTATTCAGTACTTTTTTGTGCCCATTTCATTCTCTTTCAGCCAAAATGGACAGTTTTTTCTCATCTTTCTTATGCTAATTTAAGCTTGTTCTGCTTCTTTTTTTAAGCATTTTTAGGTAATTTCATCTGTTTTCAGATAAATTCAAGTTTTCCTTGGTAATGCCTGCTACTTTCGGTCTAATTAACTTTAAGCTAATGTTTGCTTGTTATGCTCCTTTCAACTTATTTCTGCTAGTTTCAGAATTTTCTACTATTTCAGCTACTATTTAGCTGTTTTATGCTAAATTTAGATTTTTCAGCTAATTCCACATTCCTGGAGCTGATTTCAGCTCCTTCTGCTTCCTTCTTGTAGTTTATATTTTATTTTTGCCTTTTCAGCTACTTTCAGCTATTTTTTTGATAATTTTAGCTTTTTAAGCTAATTTCCTATTATTTTTGTGCTTATTTCTGCTTATTTAAATGTAATTCAGCAATCTGGAAAGGGGATGAAACGTTTCTCATTTAAAGAAACTGGTCCAGATGACACAATTTAAACTTTTTTGTTGTTATGTACCTGGACGATTGAGCCTACAACACATGTTCTGCTTTATTCTGCTAAATTAGGCTTGTTCTTCCTTTTCAGCTAAATTTAATCTGATTTTCAGCAAGTTCTTCAGCAATTTCTACATTTGTCTTATAATCTAGCTGTTTTTGTTACTTCTTTTGCCATCTTATTTGTAAAAAAATAAAAAAAAATCTCTATGCCTTTTATAATTGTCTATCGTTGGCGCTTTTGTCCATTGTTGTCATCATTCTTTGTTGAATTCAGGTCTCTCTTGTAAATGAGGCATCGAGGCTCAATGGGATTAACCTGTCTTAATAAAGATTGAAAAAAAAAAAAGCATTCACACTGCATTTTTTGCAGGAAATGCAATTTCTCTAGTTTTATTTTTAAGTTTAACTTGAACAAAAGTCACAATTCAGCTTTTTAGCAGTTTTAGCTGTCTGCCAGGAAACAGGTGATATGCTGAAAAGTTTCTACCGTATATGCTGAGTTTCTCTCCATGCAGGTGAACAAAACAGTGTGCCAAGTGGGTGGAGTTTATACACAATCTGTAGTTTTATTTTCATTCAACCTTTATTTATACAGCTTAGTCTCATTGAGCTTCGAGGACTGTTTCAGCCTCTGTTTATTTAACAGAGAAGCTCCTCCTTTGCAGCACATCTTCACTTTTAGCCAGATTATGAACTGGCTGACTGGAAAGGAACAGATCCCGTCATTGCTGGTGTTTAGATTTTTTTACTGATATGTTGTTTTTTTTAGTAAAGGATGAGATTTCAAATCAACATTTGCAATAAAACATACTCAAGTATAAAGTATATATTGGAATAATACCTTAAAAAAGTACAAAGTACACTAAATTCATAGTCATTACAGTAATGCAAGTAAATGTAATTCACTACTTTCCATTTCTGGTGTTTTCTGTATGAAACGTTTATTTATGCAAAGATTCTCTGACAAAGATTTTACATAATTTAAAAGGCATGGCTGATTTTTACCACCTCAACCGTACTTTTTTCTTGCTTTCTAAAGAGAAAACATACACACAAATAAAAACACGCACCCTGAGACGTAAAAATGAAAAATAGGGAGGAAGAGAATTCCTAATGAGAAAGTGATAATATATTTGTTTTTCTCAAATGGCTGGAGGAGGAATTCAGTGGATGTTAATGGGGAGCAATTAGTTTTGATTAAAAATGAGATTGCTTCTTTATTTGCAGTGTAGTTTTGTCAAAACAAAATAATGATTAATTTTGATTGGTTTAAAACATTAATGTTTACAGTAAAAGTGAGGATGCAGCTGCTCCGAGGCCAAACAACCACTGAAGAAGATGTTTTCTCTAGAAATCCTTGGAATGTAGAGGATGATTGTTGTTTTATGATATGATCATAGAATCTGTGCATGGGTAAACATGTAACTCTATGAATCTGTGCTTTACTTTCTGCAGCATCCATTGTAATTGGGAAGTGGTGGTGTGAGATGGAGCCGTGTCTGGAGGGAGAGGAGTGTAAGACTCTGCCTGACAACTCCGGATGGATGTGCTCCTCCGGAAACAAGATCAAGACCACAAGGGTGAGAGCTCACGCACCCTTCAGTGCAAACATGCACCAATATACTCAAGATGCTCAGGTTTACTGATACAGAATACACACGTGTCCATATATTACCCTCAACATGAATTCTTGAAATTATTTTCCATATACACGATATTTTCAGAAAATGTGTTACAAAACAGATTAACATTTCAAATCTAGCTCATTTATTGCACTTTAAATAAGGCCTTTATGAAAAAATGTCATGGAAATTTAGTTAAATGCTGTGCACAGTTTGTCACCTCCTGCTTCTGCTGGTACCGAGATCAAGGTCAAGGTTCTTCATTGTCATTGCATCACATGTGGTGCATGAGGTGGAACAAAATTGTACACACAGGGTCCCAGTTACACCCATTAATAGCCAAAATATAAACTGCAAAAAGAAACAGTAAATATGGATCTAAGCTATAAACTGATATACGCTAAACGAACGCCCAACGGTACGCTAAAAGATCTAAGATATACGCTAAACACTAATAGTGCAAAACAATACACCGAGCAACAGCAGCACGATTCTCATAGGATCTGTTGGGCTATAATTTACACGTTTAATGCGAGCGGAGTCGGGCTCAGAGCCCCAAAACTAACATAAACTGGGATTTATTCAAAGCATGCAGCAAAAACACAGAAACAAGGCGCCAAAAGTGGAAACAAAATACATCTACAGCAACATGGTCCAGTTGGCACCACGGTACTGTTAGCAGAGTGGTTTGGTTAGTGGCGTGGTTGTTAGCAGCATTAGCAGGTCCCGTCAGTAGCTTGATGGTAACAAGGACCGCAAGCTGCCCTCCCAGACTGCTCTCCAGAACCGGGTCCAACAGAAAGAGAACATCCAAGATTCCCCCGCAGAACCAAGCGGGTCCATAGAGTTTGGTCCATGCACGGATGTGACACCTGAAACCTTTTTAAACAGATTTATACAAACTAAATGAGCGCTGTTTAATCAGAAGGCAGGTCTGTGCTTTCTGTAGAACAAGTCTGGTTTGAGTTGGTGTAAGCATCTTGTCTCATGGTGGTAAAAATAAGTTGTAAACAAACAGGTGGTCCCCGCCTTGGGTCACACTCTTCTCAGAGATAAAGTTGACGAACAGTTTGCTCCTCTGCTGCCTTTTAACTCCCTAAACTGACAACAAATGCAACATGGACAAATAATCAAGGGAGTTAAGTCCTAGAAGCCGGCTGTCCAGCTCTCTGTGGAAGGTTGATCACCTTATTTGTATTCACTTAAGCAGAATCTCTCCCTCGCCTTCTGTAGCTTGGAGACAATGACTCTGAATAAAAGTGAAGACTAATGGGATAGTAGGAAAGCAAGTAGCATTCTGGGAAGGTCAGACTGTGTGGGGCTTCCCAAGGTTGCTCTATAGAGTCACATGCCAGCATTTAGACTTATAGTTTGCACTGGGTCAATCACATCTACCACTGGCTTAAAGGTTTCAGGAAAAAAGCTGTCGTGCAGGCCTATCAATGCAAGAGTAGTCCACTCCACAAAATGCATATCAAATTTTCAACTCAGTCCTTTGCAGGATTTGTTGTAAATAATAAATGTCTGACATATCTTCAGCCATAAACCTTATTTAATTTTCTCAGACTGATTGTTCAGAAATGAAACGCTTTGCTCATACAAGGAAAAAATGCAATAAAGTGACATGGCTTTGCTCGAACGTCTGAGGGGATAAAGGCCACAAAGTCAGGCCTGAGGCTGATTTTCAATCCAATACACACATGTCCTTTTTTCTTGACCCTCTCTTTGCAGAACACCCAGCCATACTCCCCTTTTTAGCTTCCGGAAGCAAAATGCAGAGGATGCGTCCACAGAAATTGAGCTGCATTCTTGCTTCTGTAAAGGTTAGTCCTTTTCTTCAGCTCTTCATTTGGTTTTATTTCGTTTTATTTCATTTCTCTCGCACTTTGCTGTGTGCACTTGAGTATCAGGTGGTAGGAGTGGGACCAACTCATGTTCAACGACTTCCCATTAACCTAAATACTCAGTGCGAAATAATCAAGTGTGTGTTTACATGCTGTGCATGATTAGGCAGGCGTGACACATACTGATCGCGCTGCCATCCATGGTAAATATTTATCATCCAGCGCAGGCAGTGCATGCATAAATTATTAGTCAGTTCCTCTAATTTTCACAAAAACGGTAGCACATACATCACTAAGTGTCTGGGTAAATGTACATGCGGCATATTCTAGCAGTACATTTATGGAGTTCTGCAGAAAAGCACAGAGACAGAGCTCCCTGCTGTGTGTGATCAGTGTGTAATGGCAGGATCAGCCCCTCTTCCTTTCATTGCTTCCTTTGTTCCGTGTCCTGTTTTTGCTACAGGCTACTGTGTAGGTTTGATTACAGTGCCTCGCGCTGGTCTGCCAATCCCATTAGGGACTAATCTGTGACACACTCGCTCCGTTGTGCGTGTGTGCTGCTAAAAGTGTTTGCATGCATGTGTTTTCTGTGTTTGATTTGTGCCTGTGTCTGGGAACATAAGTGAGGTTTGAGGGCAGGCCCCTTCCCTCTCGGTTCTGTGGCTTCTTATCAGAAGCCACTTGATATCCTTATTCCCCTCTGAGGGTCTTGTTGAAGCAGCGTTCAGCGCGCACCGTAGCCCACAGGCTACATGAAAGGCCTTTTATCCTGCACTCTGCTCTCTTTTTAATCAACATTCCTCATTCACCTGCCTCTCAGGCCAAATTGACACATTTGTATGTTCTCCTTCCAGAAGCCCCAAAACCCACACTACATTTCTTCTTTTTCTTATATTTTATGGTTTTTCAGCCATTTTATTTCTTTTGCAGGCTTTTATTTTGCTCTGGAAACTGTCAGTGAAACACCACGAGGCTAGTACAGCCACACAGATTTAGTTTTTCGTCTTTCATTAAAATTGGCATGAAAAGTTAAAAGCCAAGTAAAGGAAGTGGCTGACGCCCATTTTTCTCCTTTTTTATGTCTTTCAGAGAGGGAGTCCTTCACTGCCTGTTGTGTAGCAGCAGACAAGGCAGGCCCTTTTGTTTGTGGAAGTCACAGTGAGCGCAAGGCTCAGGAGCCCCTTCCAAAACATTCGCCCACCATCGATCTACATTACCCGCTCTGCTGGCTAAATTATTTTAATCTGTTTTTGCCCCCAAACAATTTTACATCATAAGAAAGACAGAGTGAATAAAGCATCTGGAATGAAAAGTTATTTTCTCCTCTGTAAGAAAGTAACAAACAGAAGGTTTGACGACTTTATTTTTTGTGCAACCGTTAGTATAAATATTTTTGTCTGAATACATGAATAAATGCACTACAACCCTCTTCAAGCATTTCATACACTTTATTTGTTTTGGTTTGAGGAGTAACCATCTTTGCAGGATGTGTTTTAGCTTTAGCGTAACACTGAAAATTATTCAGATAACTGAGCACGAAGCATCAAACTTGGATCAATAGTTCAGATTTATTGAAATGGCCTTCTGTAGAAAGTTTATGAACAGTTATTATCTGAGCAGTTAGATACCATTGATTAATAGCCAATGGCTGAACTGATCAGACTAAAGTGGATTTCTGTTCTCGGAAAACAACTGAAATCTCAAATTTCTTGATGTTTCAAACAGTTTTATAAACCTTTATGGCAGAAACAGTTTGGCCCAACGTAGTTACTTTGATAAAATACAAATGTAAGTTGTGCTAGCTGTAGCACTTCCCATGCAGCCTGGAGGACTTCCAGCAGTAATATCTAACATACTTTTTCTGATGGAATAACTGTATTACATGCAATTAACTGTAAAGGTTTGTGAAATGAATTTGCATAAATGACTGAATTTTGCTCAGTATAGTTGTTTGCTATCTGATAAACAACATAATTAACTCCATTCCTATATTTTATTATTTATTATTTAAACCTTTTGTTTTACCAGGAAGATATCCGTTGAGATTATTAATCTCTTTTACAAGGATGTCCTGGACAATATGCAAATAGAGCAACAGGGTCTTAAGAACAGTAACAGCAGTATTAAAATATTTACAACAAAGCATCTAAAATATAAACTGAGATTGTTTAAAAGCTATCTACAACAGGTAAGATAATAATTGTTTATACTATTATCACAAATCCCATTATCGTAGCTTCCTCTCCAGCTAGTTTAGCTTTTTTTGTTGTTGTTTGAAAACCACTTGCTCTACACTGAAAGGAACAGACACTCTTTATTTCAAGCTAAATAATAAAACTGTGACAAGATTTACATATCTATGAAGACAGTCTGAGAGCAAAACTGACCTGCTGCAGGTGCCTCACCATTTATATTTTCATAAAATAAGGCCACATATTATGTAGGTGATCAACATAAAGTCTAAATAACCATTTTACATGCATTCATTCAGGAACGATCTGTTCCACCACTCCTCGATTGTGTTTCTTCTCCTTCAGGCCTGTACGAGAATGATTTTTGTCTCAACACAGAGTCTAAAATGAAAAATGCAGCACAGACACTTGCGCTCCACTTTCTTTATTTGTTTTTATTTATTGGATTATGTGTACAAGTTTGGAGTGAAGGAGTTCACTCCAAGTGCTACTGATTAATCTACATTTTCCTTTGTCAATGTCTGATTCGGTCCGTCTTTGTGTATTTTGTTGTCTGGTCTGGTTTTTTTTTTCATCTGCACTTTTTGCTGCTGTTTTAAGGTGATAGCTGGCATGACCGATTTGCAGAGCACTAAACACGAAAAGGGGAGAGGCTAGGGTATGTTTGCACTAAATTATTTTGCTAAAGTGATTACCCTTGGACCTTACTGTATCTTACCTAAATTGCAGTTTAACAAATTCAACAAATTAGTATGCAGACAGTTAATTTGCTTGCAAAGATAAGCAGACAGGCAGAAAATCCTCGAGCAATTCACTGCTACTTGCTCCACTGTTTGGAGGACGAGACAAAAACCGCAGACACAGTCACTCTACACATCTGGGCTGATATTTCCATACAAGCCTGCTCTTCCTGCTAACAAACCCCTGGGGGTTGTGTCTGAGATGCAGAGTGATCCTCAGTGTGTAACCTGCGACTGCTCTCGGTCAGACAGAGGTAATTTTGATATGTTGGCAGACAGTCCAGATGATGCAGATGCAAATTCTGGACAGAAGAGTCAAGAGGATTACAGAGCTAAAGAAAGATTGGAGAAAACAGGAAACATTTTTCAAATAAATACACTGACAAAAGACCCAAAAGAAATATGTTAATTTGGATTTTTAAAGCAGCAAAATGCAGATTTGAACATTACATCAGTACAGCTTTTATTTTAAAAGGACAACCTATGAGACATCATCTTTAACAGGAATGTGCTATTTAATGAACAATCAGCTCATGTTGTTTTCTCCAGTGATGCTACAGGGTTTCTTTTTTTTTATTAGTTTCTGGAATTTTCTTCCAATATTTATAATGTCACGTACAATAACTGTGCAAAATGTAAATATGTTCTTATGTTTTTACTAGAAAAACAAAATGAATCCGTTCAAATAATAAAAATATTAACCCAATTTGCAATTTCTGTGTATTGATACAGATTTCTGATCCTTGAGTTTCTCCTTGGTTTTACATCTGATATATACATACAAATACGTTGTGTGTGTATTTATACTTCAACATGTATTTTCATTCACCCACATTATTATGTTTATTTCAAATTACAAATAGGCAGCAAGTAGAAACAGTCAGGATGCACTGATGTTCTGTATGTTTTAAAATACCCCCAAAAAAGAACAATTTCTAAATTTCTTGTTTACCTATATAACTTTGCCTTTATACACATTGTATTTAACACGATGTGGTGGGAAATCATGTCGAACCCACATGCAGCAAGGCAGGAGGGCTCAGGAGACCAAAAAAAGGTCATTAGAAATTTTGCAAAAACATAACAAAATGCTGACAGGGCAGCAAAATCGTACTTTAACCAGAAGAGGACAGGCATATCTAGATCCAGCTCCAGATCCATGATCCATGATCCATGATCCATGATCCATGATCCGTGATCCAGACACCGTGGAAGGACAATACCTGGATCCAATGGGATGAAAAATAGATTAAGTACTAGTCACTAATGAGATGAGTGAGAAACACCTGCAGGACTGGGATAAGGTGTGCATGGGGACCAGGACAGGCAAGGACTTGTCTCAGTATGTAAATATATCCACTCTACTACCAAAATGCTATAGAGGGCTGAAAATGTGCTTACTACAATATCATGGTTTGACTTTGTGAAAGGATAAGTAAAGTATTTCCACAGATTTTGTTAAAATTAACTTTTTTTTTAAGTGAAATTTGCTACTTGCTAAAGTTTTCTTGAAATTAGTCAATTTGAACAAACTGTTAGCAGGTTGGCTGCATCATATTTCATAATGTGTTCAGTTACACAAAATTAAACCTGAGCTATAATGTCTTCATCCCAACACTCCCCTGCGTCTCATGTCATTTTTAGAACCATAATAAAAACAACACACATGATAAATCCAGATGTATAACGCTCAAAATACAGAAAATGTGGTTTGTAAAAATCTTTTGGCTTGCTCAGTGTACTGCCACACCGTACAGCTTTCTCTATAATCAAATCCACACACCTGGCTACCACCTGCCAAGCTTGCTGGAAATGTCATGACTAAATTTCTTTGTTGAAAAGGATTATGAGATTTCTAATTAGTTTCACGGTGTGTAATGCATTTAGGATGTCTTTCCTTGTATTATCTCAATGCAGTAAAAAACATGGAAAATGTGCTTAACATATGTTGCATAGATGTTTTTTTTTTTTTTTAAATGAGTAGAGAGGCAAGAAACTCCAGCTATAACAGATGCAGACATCCCTCACATGTTCTTGAGCACTGTATTGAACAGGATGCTGAAAAGCAGAACATTAACAGTCTCAAGGCTGCACGAAGCTCCAGTAAAATATGTCCTGATATGCAACTGGGGTGAATTAAGAGTGCCTGAATCAAAGTCACTCAGAAGCAGCTCCAGACTCAACTGCGTGGGACTCTATTTAACAAGGCCAACGGCATTTTATGAGGTTAAAATAATTTCCATAACTGTGATTTTCTGTATTTGTATGGAGGTCCAAACTAAGGTGGTTGTGAGGACAGTCAAGGTGTTTCTGAACAACGATAGTCAAATGTTTGTTAGTGTAAATGATAAATGGACTGTTCTTATATAGCACCTTTCTATATGATCAAGACACTCAAAGCACTTTACACTACAATCTGTTCCCTCATTTACCCATTCATACAGCACTCTACTAGATCTCTACAAAAAATAATCAGTGCTTTATCACATTCATACACCAATGGGACACACATCGGAGGCAATGAGGGGTTCACTGTCTTGCCCAGAGACACTTCGGCATGTGACTGCTGGTGGAATCTAACCCGCAGCTCTTGCTTTGGAGGACGACTGCTGTAATCACTCAGCCACAGCCGCCCCAGTGTGTGAGCATATGAAGCCAACTCAGTACTGTACAGGTCTGAGTCCTCGAGGCTCAATGAGACTAACCTGTTTAAATAAAGGCTGAATGAACATACACAGCATGGAAACACACCATGTAGGTTTTACTACGAAGCTGCTGTAATTTTGCTAAATAACACCGTCTTGCATTTTGCAGTGAGTTAACAAGCTGTATGTTTTGGTAGAAGCTGGTGTGAGAGGGGGTTATCCCACTCTGAAGTTCAAAAATGTCCTCAGGTTTTTAAGATATAAAAAAAAAATCAAGTAAAGCAGGTCCTCAGGCTCTATTTATTGAATATTTTTCTGTTTGTTTTTTTTTTTCTCTAAGCATGTTTTCTCCTCCTCTCTCTTCCTTCTGTGTTGCAGATTAATCCCAGGACCTAACAGAGAGCGCCCGCCGCAGGGCTGCGTTCCAGGCTCTTCCTTCATGTGCACCTTTCCTTTCCCCATCGAATGGTCTAAAAACTATTACATCTGCAGCTGCAAACTGGCTAACATGGGAGCACAGAAAGGACATCCACCCAGACAGAACAACTTTGCGTGCGTGGTGCCATGGATTTAAAAGCAGACTAATCCTCAGTATGATCAATGAGCCTCCATGTTGGTGACCCTCGTCTCTGCTGTAGCTGTGGCCAGTGTCCAACCTGCTGTCTTTCTGTTTCTTCACTCGTCTTTTCCTGAACACCAGGGACAGCTCAGCAGGGGTCATTTTCAGCTGGTTAAACACCTGAGGACAATCTCTTGGCCAGCCTGCTGGTTAAGAGGCTTGCATGGAGATCCACAAAATTAAGAGCACGGAGTCAAAATTATCCCCGCTCCGTTATTTCTGCGTGGAAAATATTAGTAAAGGACTTGCTGCTGGAGACGGATGGCATCGCTGTGAATCGAAGGAGGACATTTAACTGGAAAATAAAAAACTCCGATTTTCAGAAACTGCATCAGCAGCACACAACGAGATAATAAGGACGCCATCTGGTCTGCCTTCATGACCTGAGCTCCATCCTTCATAGGGAATATTTTGACGTTTATTGCTGGGCATGCCCATTGTAGATTCATGAGCACTTTTCTTTTTTTTTATTTTTATGTCAGATCATTTGTGTATATAAACACATATATAAATACATTACATGTACTGAAAAATGACAAACGGAGGCTGAAAATATATATTTACCATTTCAAGAGAAGCTCCTGGGATGGAATATTGATCAGCCCCTGAATATAATCCAGGAGCTGATATATAGATGACAGCGTCACACGGTGTATGCTTGCATTGGGGCGGGGGGGGCGGGGGGGGGGGGGGGTGGAGGCTGTAACTGAATCATAAAAACAAGTTCTGGTTGTCATTTAACAATGTTTTCCGTTGAGACAGACGTCGCTTCTGTAAAAATAAGGAAAAATAATGTATAGCGCTGCTTCACTTTTATAAGCAGCAGTGACAATAATTCTTGATCTACCCAAGCACAGCAGGAGCTGCAGAACAGCTGCGAGCATGATCAGAAGACGTGTTCATGGGCAAGAGTCCTTGTCATGTAGATCTCGCTCACACACAGGAGAGAGAAGTTACTTCAATTGACATCCAGAAAGTATTAGGAGAAAAATAGCTATCCCCCAGTAGATATAAGTACCTTACAAGACAGCCTTATGAGAAATAAAAATGTTTTCTATACTAATATGCTGTCTCTCTTTTCTCAGAATGAAAGTTTGAAAAATGTTCCCCTTATGACTGGTTGATGTGTTGCAATGCGTGGGTGGAGGCTCTCCGGGATTTCATTTAAACCATGCGTTAACACTGTGAACAAGGCTTTTTGCTTGAGTAAATAAGCAATCAACAACAGCACGAGAAGAGTACGAGAATGACTTCCGGGCACACAAACAAGTCGCACACGCAGCAGCCACAAACAAATCTGCAGAGCTTCATTTAGGTAATTCCCCCGGCGGCAGAGTGGATTTATCAAAACAGAACATTCAATTCATTCGTGGCAATTAGAATGAAGATTTTCAATATCGGAGAAGGCAAAATTCCAGATGATTTTCAATATCAGCCTCTTCTCTCAGCTGATATTAGATTCGTCTCGTGTCCCGGCGGACGCACTGGTGTACATTCATCATTTAGGGATATGGCTAGTTTCGAGGAGCACGCTGCCTCGCTGAGCAGTCACAGAAGGTATGAAAAAGACAGACGCATCAATCTCCCAGCAGTCTCACCAGAATCATGAAGGAATATGCAAAGGGAGTGGAAGAGAAAGATTTTTTTCCTCCTCGCTGGTTCGTTTCCCTCTTTGTTTTCTTACATCTGATAAGATTCACTGTCCTGCTTCTTTAGCTTGTGCTGAACAAAATAAGTCAGTGAATGAGTTTCTGGGTACACAGGACTGTGTATCTGGGAGTCTTCTGTTGCTATAGATAAATATGTGTGCATTTCTTAGTTAATCTGGGGCATCCATGTGCGCCCAGAATCTGTGAAACAGACGTCTCACCAACTCATCCTGTGAAGATCATCCCGACATTCAGTGCTTGTGTGAGAAATCAAGTGTTTCCCCTCCTTACTTGTGCAAACTCTACGTAGACTTTTTGCCTAAAAGGTGCTTATGGACCATTACTGGGAAAAACGTACTTTATGCACTTCTTAGTTCTATACAAATATAGTAAAGTCATGTTAAAGAAGGAGGTCCTGCTGCATTTTGTTTGACTGAGCAAAAGAGAACACAACGTGAATAAATAAAAAAGGGCCAGGGTATCCTCCCTTTCTGCAGTACTGCAATCTCAAGAATCGAGACATCCATCAAGTTGTGCAAACCTCCAACTGCGACGGATCGACAGCCATGTCCATATGCTGCTGTAGAGCTAATCAACAACTGACAGCAAGGACAACGTGTCTCATAAAGTCAACCCTTGTGCTGAAAATGGGAACACAGTATACACATACACACACACATACATATACATGTATATATATATATATATATATAT
>NC_056504.1:11456425-11486986 GCF_014905685.2 Nematolebias whitei
AAAATATTGTTCACTATTGACCCATTACAAGGTCGACTAGACAGTATTTTAACTAGAGTTGATGAAAAACTGGAGTTGAAATGATCAGAGTCTGTTCCTTTGTTATGTCTAATGCTCCTTTTTTCAGACAGACAATTTTTACTTAAATGTGTTTACTGCAGTTAAAATGACACACTGATTTTGCTTTGTCTTACATAAAAACGTTCAAAGGTCAAATCATTCCTCTTCTTATTTTGTTTAATGTCATTTGACTCTGCAGGTCATCCCTGAAATTCTGATGCACAGAATCACAAGTCCAAGTGTGAACTGTGTCACAGAGTAAACACAATAAAAACATGTATTATCTGCAGCATTGTTCATTAAAATGATTGAACACTATTAATGTAGTACAGAAAATATACATACAGTAGGCACAAGTTTGATGAGTTTCTGGTTTCTTAATAATTCAACATTTTTCAGTCAGGTCATCTGGACAGTTTCTTTTTGTGTGCTGAAACGTTTCACCTTCCATCCAGAAGGCTTCATCAGTCAAGGAAACACACAACAAAACTGATTCTTCCACCAACAGCTTACTCCAAAGTGGAACAAACCAGTTATGTTGGTGCTAAGATGGTCTCTTTGGCACACCCCCTCCTCCATTGCCGGCCCTCTTCCTTGTTGACAGTCGTGTCAAACTGGCTGAAAACACTTAATGATATTATAGACCATTGCATTAGGTAATACATTCAGCAAGTATTTTTACTGTTAATACTTGAAGTATTTTTACAAGCAAGTACTTACTTAAATAAAAATGTTAATGTGGCACTTCTATTTTTACTAGAGTACATTTTTGTCTTTTTATTTGTACTTTTACTTAAGTACAGTGTTTAGGTATTTTCTCCACCACTGCATACTGTACAGGACCATTCATTCATACATTCATTCATTCATTATCTTCACTCACTTCTCTGTGCAGGGTTGCAGGAAGCTGGTGTCTCTCTCCAGCAGTCATTTGGCGAGAGGTGCAATGTGGACAGGTCCCCAGTCCATCAGGGGGACATAGAGACACAAAAAAATCACATTCTCACTCATTTCTACAGACATTTTAGAGTTACCAGTTACCAACATGACTTTTTGGAGAGGAAACTGCAGTTCCCATAGAAATCCTCACGGCTGCTGGGTCTTTTTACAGCCACAACCTTCTAGCTGAAAGGAAACAGCTCTAAACCATCTAGAACAGCAACAAAAGAAATATATTAAACAGCATGAGGTTTTTGCAGCTTTGTGAATGTAGAGTGTGCTTAACTATTATGTTTTATTTATGATATTGCTGTGCTACACATTGCCATATTGACAAAATTTTCATCTGAACAGGTAGGGCTTAAAAAATAGCATGTCACGTACAGTGCCTGGCTGCTTGTGCTTTTATTTATTTATTTTTTTTTTTTAGTAAAGGTCAGATACAATTTCATGGTGTTTTTCCAAGATTATGTAGAGTTCACAAGTGCAGCGTGGCCTTCAGGCGGCATGTCAGAAACAAATCATTGTGATGCAAGTCCAGACCTGCCCCCAAACACCGAATGATGCACAGAACTTACCTGGAGTATGAATGAGAGAAGGAAACTGTGACTGTCTTGTCTGAACTGAAAGTCAATCACAACACATACTATGAGTGCTACCAGGGCAAAGACCAGATTTTTCACAACCTTTTTTATTTTGTTTGTTTTGTTTTAATGATTTCAAGTCTGTCGTTCTCAACAAAAGAAAATTTAGTTTGAAGAATAAAACTTTTTACATTAAAGAAAAACTAAAAGACCTTCCTGGAGTTCACAGACAAGTTCATTTATTTCAGCTCACCTTTAACACAAAAAAAACTTTAAGACTGATTTATGTGTTAACTCATTACTTGGCTCAGGCTGTTCTACATTATCCTTGCCTTCAAGGACTCTACGCACAAATTATTTTTTGATTCAGATGAAACAAACAAAAAATCACTGTCCTTTTCATTGGAACGTGTTGCTAAACAACAAAAACTGTAGCTTTTTAAAGTAAAAAGACCCACTCAATTATATACATTACTGTGAATCTCCATGGAAAACGTTGTGCAAACAAAACAAAAACCAAGAATACCACATTAAATTTAGATGTTCCTTTGTTTCATTTTTCTCCCGTTATTTTTGAACTTTTGCAACGATTTGACTGAACTCATCAGTCTGAGATTACAGAAAAACTTAGTGTCTGAAGGGTGCAGGTGGTTCCAAATTCCACTCGTACCCTTTAAGCTGCCTCGTTATTTTGTATGCAAATGACAGTCACAAGGGCAAGCAGAAGGACACAGTGTTTAGACCAGGAGGAGAGAGAGCCACCCTGAAGGGCCAACAATCCCTCATTTAGATTCAATGCATTCATTTCTTTTAGGGACGTGAAATCCAGGCCCCATGCTGGCAGTCTATACAGGTCCAGAACCCAAGTAGAAAAACTTCTACTGCAAGCAACCTGTAGTCATTTTGCAGTTTTTATTGGTGGCATAAAATCCAAATTTTCTGTGAATTACCATAAAATGCTGTCTGGGCCCTATAAGCATATAACTCAGAGCAGCTCACATTGTTTATCAAATTACTGAAACCCTCTGAACAACCATAAAACTCACAAGCACACCTCAGTTGAAGTAGCCAGTACAGCAATCCCTGCTGCCAGACAGGAATGTTAACACGAGGATGGTGCACAAATCAATTTGGATGTTATTCTCATGACAGTGCCTTGATATGGATGTCCAGGGTATTTTCTATTTCGTTTTGCCTTCACCACCTTGTTTTCCTCACAAGCTATCAACCCAAATAGAATGGTGTCTGTGTCTCAAGGCGATGACCATTGATCCACACTAGAAGTGAGATACTACAGCCTGAGCCTTCAGCACAATGCTTTTTATTTGTCAGGCCCCATTGATGAGTGCCATCACACAGAGCACCATGTTGTAACATATGGTGCTGCACTTTAATGCATAAAACACCACCACTTTACAATTTTATAAAATTTCTCAATTAGCTTTGACAATTGAAGTCAATGAGAGAATGTGTATTTGATTGGCATTACACAACAGCCTCTCACTGTTAAAATAATGGTTCAAAGGATTGATGCTTGTTTTGCTGTAAACTAATCTTTACTGATTTCGAAATAGTAAATAAAAAAGAAAAATATATATTCTTGTTAGCAGTTTAAACAGCCAGTTTGCTTGAAAATCAATACCCAAAACACGGCGGCTCATAGAGTGTGCTTTAAATGAACACAGACACAAACACTGATTGTTGGTTCAGAACATGATTCATTCAATAAAAACAAGTGGTCGGGAGCAGGAGTGGGAGTTCAATGGTTATTAGATTATTGGTGTGTCAAAGGTTTTTGAGTTAGAGAGTTTGTGTTTAAAGAAAATTGAGTAGGTGCACTGACTATACTTTTCCCCCAAATCCATAATTACAAAAGTGAAGGGCAGCAATAGTTTGGTCCAAAAGGACAAACAAAAAAAAAGGCGTGAACACTAAAATAAATTTGACTAGGCAACGTGTGGTGTGTCCGATTAGTACTCAGAAATCAGAATTTTCAAGTTCTAAGTAGGAAAAATTGCTTAAAGTTGTGTTTCCTACTACATTTGGCTGCCTTGCACATAAAAATGTTGAAAGCTGCAGTTAAGTTGTAAATCATGTTTTTTTGTGTCTCATTGACTTAGTCACAAATATAATGTGCAACCTCTGTCACGGAACATACACTATAAAATACAGAGTAATCCGAGCAAGTTAAAAGGAGAGCAAATTAACTTTTATTCATCCTTGAAGACGGTTTGATTTTCATTTGAAAAGTTGTTTCAAGAAAAATGTTCTTTAATAAGAGTGAGTTCCTCTCAACTGGCCCACCAGTAATGTAGACCAACAAAATGCAGAGTGATCTACTGGTGCTTGCTTGTATTGCTAATCGTACTTAGCCAAGTAATCAGCAAATCCTATTGATTTTGTAACTTGTGAAGGGAACACAAATACATTGAATTTAACATCATTCCCAGATTTCACTTCTGAGGTAAAGGCTGTATTAGTTTCCAGTCTGATGGGAGGACTTTGATTTAGAAGACTAGTCTTTATGGCAGGAGGCGATTACAGATGATGAAAAGCTGGAGGACAGCTATTGCTCACCTGAAATCACTCCTGTAACTGAGCAGAGAAAGAAGAGTGGAGAAAGAGACAAAGTGAAGTCAGGGAGTGCTCAGAGTGAAGGTGTTACACCAAGAGCAAAAGAGCTGAACTGGCAGCTTGAACCCATAATTATCAAACTTGATGTCTTGTGACATTAAAAAAACAACACATTGATTGTTTCTACAAAAAAAAAAAAGCATAATTCCAGAGTAAAATCAACATTTTACACAAAATAAAGTAACCTAAATAGAAGAAAAGTATGCCTGATCGCTATGTCCACTCAAAGCTATGATTGGGCATGCCATAAAATCAATTTTTAAAACAAAACAGTCCCACGTTTTAGATTTAAAGTCTCATGTAACTTCAGCAGTGTCTCTGTTGTACACCACAGCCTCCTCAGACTCACTCTCATCACTGACACCTGATTATTCCAGTTAGAGACAAGTGTTTGTCATCACACATAAGACAAATTCAAGAAATGTACTAAACCATTCATAATCTGTGTTTTGTGGTGTTTGTGTTTACTTGTGGTTATTTTTACTGAGTGTGATTTTACCCGTTAGTGTTTCTCCCCTCATGTTGCCAGCTCCTGCCTCACCAGTTCCCTATCCCCCCTGGTGTTCATCATTGTTTCTTGTTAGTGTCCTTTCAAGTTCAGCCGTTCTGTGCTTCCACCTTGTCCGTGGATTGTTCTTTCCACAGCCAGTCATGTTCTGTTCCTCTGTGTCTCCCTGAGTTCATGTAAGTTTTGTTGCCATGTCAGCTTTGTTTTGTGTTTTGCAAACAAATCTGTTTTTTTCTTTATTTTACTTCGAGTCCTCTAAGTCTGTTGGCACCCTGGGTTCTAAAACTCCTCAGAACAAATTAAAAATAAAAGAATAATTAAAGTTTATTTTAACGGGCAGCTGTGCATGAGTGGTTAGAGCAGCCGTCCTCCAATGCAAGAGATGGGGGTTCGAATCCACCAGCAGTCACATGCTGAAGTGTCCATGGGCAAGACAATGAACCCCTCTTTGCCTCTGATGTGTGTCTCATTAGTTCATAAATGTGATAATGCTCTGATTGTTATTTGTATAGATATAGAGTGCTGTATGAATGGGTAAATGAGGGCACAGATTGTGTCCTAAAAGGCTTTGAGTGTCTTGATAAGATAGAAAGTGATATATAAGCACAGACCATTTAACACGCAGCTTATTAGCAAGAAATTACAGTCATTCTTGTCTGATCTTCCTCGGGTTTATTCACTTGACTCTTGTTGTTAATCTATAGAGGGCGGTATGTGATAAAATTAAATAAATAAATGCATCATGAAATATATGAATGTAACTGTCCAACTTTTTTTTTTTCATTTAGCCTTTATTTATCCAGGTTAGTCTCATTGAGCCACGAGAACTCATTTTCAAGAGAGACCTGTTTAGGGAGCACATGGTGGGGGTTAAGGGCCTTGCTCATGGGCCCAGAGTGGGGCGAATGAGGGTGGAGGCAAGTGTGGGTGTTTCACCTACCCCACACACAATTTTGATGTTGTCGGGGCCGGGGCGTGAACCGGCGATCTTCGGATCTCAAGCCCACCTCTCACAAATGTACCATGAACTAAATAAATGTACTAATAAATGTCCCATTAAATAATTGAATGTATGATTTTATTATTTAGTACATCACTAAATCAGTAAATATACAATTAAATGATTAAATACATATTCAATTAATTAAATGGCCCATTAAATGAATAAATGTACCTTTCAAATAATGACATTAAATAAATAAATGTCTTATCAATATTTTTTTTTTCTGTTTAAAAAAAACTTTGAATTATTTCACTGTGTATTTATGTATTTCATGGTAAATGTATTTATTTAATTGGACATTTACATGTATTTATTTCATGATGTATTTATTTATTTATTTAATTTTGTCATATTTCACCCTCCATATGAAACAACCCTGGTTAATTGGCTGAAAAAATGCAGCATTAAAATGATTTTCCAACTGGCAATAATTAATATCTATTAAAGAGAGTGAATTAGTGTTTTGGTTCTAGTTGTTTAGTCACAACTAATAAAACACGGAGAATAGTTTAAAACTATTGTATGTTTATTAATATATTAAAGCGCAAATTTATTTAGATTGGTTTCACTTTTGATGTAATACTGAATATCTATTTTTCTCAAGTGGTCTGAGCAAAAACTAGTTAAGCTTGTAAACTACAAAAGACAACTTTCTGAATGAATGTCTGAACTGTGTCATTGATTCATTTCTCCAGGGATTCATTGGAAAAGTGTGTGAACTCAGCCACAAAATCTCGTTTTTTCATTTCAGCACCTCCAGAATTGCCGTCTAAACACAAATAATGATAGTAGCAGCAAAGTTCTGTGAAACGTTAAGCTGATTCATAATTTTTATTCCCCATAAGCAAAGTTTTGTGCTACAGCATTCAGACATTTGTTGTACTGTGTGCAACACATATTTTCCAGATTAGATTAAATACAAGCGACTGATTTGAAACAAATGTTTTCCCACAATGTGGAGCAGCTACACATCATCAAATATAAACACGATTGTTGTTCATTCAAGTATGCTGATCAACAAATTACCCACAAAAATAATGATTTTTAGTTTTAAAAAAACTAAAGTACAACATCAGGCTTCATGATGACAGGTGACCCAGCTTCTTTCTTACTAAACCTTTGCGAGGCAAGACGACAAAACCAAGAGCTACCACCTGAGCCGCCCCTGGACTTTATTACATAAATCACACATGTCTATATTAAATGAAATCCATTTAAATACCCATGGTTGCACAAATTATTTGTGTAGCCAGGTTGAAAGAGTTTGGAGTCAAAGGCAGCATAATTAAACGGGACAATTCTGAAACCTAATACAAGATGTAATTAAAGAAATTAATAAGGTGTCAGCCCCTTTTCACTGGGTGCTCTGCCTGATGATTAATCACAGCCTGGGCTAATTTGATTTGTGACAAGGAAAGGGATGACTTGGTAAGTCAGTTAGGAGAACCAAAGTCGACACCATATGACATTAATAAAACATGAATAGTGGGAGCTCAGAGAGGAACAAAATTCCACTTGTGATCCACATGAAGCAATCAAATTAAAGAAGACTGGATAGATAGCCTTGTGGATAAGTCCCTGACAAGGGTGCAAAAAAAAAAATATTCAAAGCCTCTGATGTTACATTATTGTTATTACAGAATGATTCTACTTAACATGATCATAAAAGTGACAAGTTTTGACAACGGTACTTTTTTCTTTAAAAGAAGGGAACTGGCTAAAAATAAACCGCATAATGGAAATCGTATGGCCTTTCAAGAGGAAAGACATTGTGAGACCGATCTTCACTGGCAAAAGTGTAAAACGTGGAAGTAGTGCATTAATCACTGAACCATAAAATTGGAAGAGTATTGCAGTTTTTGTTCAGACACATGCAAAAGCAGCTCTAAGGCTCATAAGTCCATAAATCATCCAAAAGCATAAACTAACTATATAGGTTTGCTCTTATTCTAAATATGCAGTCAAACCACATTTAAATTAACTGTGAATGTGAACTGTGTAAATTAACTGTAACATCACCATGCATGTGGGCAGACAGTAATACTGGAAGTAAAGAGGCGCAAAGTACAAATAGGGAATAAAGTAAATAATCTATGTCTCAATAGATTCATTGACGGTGTTGCAAAATTCTCCACAATTGTGCAGGGAACAGACAAACACAGAACCCTGGTTACGTTTCTCCTTCTCTATTTATACTGGGTGACAACACTTCTACGCTCTCAAATCTACACAGTCTATTAGAAAATGGCTGGAATATATAAAGTGTCAGTCTTGTGAAGGTAATCATGGTCATTATGTGCTTAGTAGTCACCAATTAGGCTAATCATTGAGTTTTAGGTCCCACAACACTTTCTTATGCCCTCACCATGCTCTTTACATCAGCAGTGCGTTCCCACAGCACTTATACACACAACTGCACCATTCTCTTGGTACATCGCTCTCAGACTGTATCAGGATGCTTCAACACCCTGTCACGTTGGTACGATGTTATCACCATAAGTATCTCATGTGCACTAGGTTGTTTTCTTGACTTTGTCATGACAAAATGTAGTCTAGGCATGAGACCAGCAAGGCCAGTACTGTTTCAAATTATTCACAACAAAGCCACACTAATGAACACTGGACTCCAGTCATGGATACAGAACCACCATGCTACACCAGGACCCACTGCCAGCTTGATTATACAATACCACAAGCTTGCTAGTGAATACCAAAGTTCATGCTCTATAATCCAGGTAAAAATCCAACAATGTTCAGTCAGGTCATCTGGATGCATGAACTTTGGTGTTTGGAACCACTTTGGCATGGCTAAATTAGAAGAGTTGATGGGGGGAGAGGGTGGGCCCCGGAGGCCATCTTATCACCAGCAAACTGTTTTTTTTTTTTCCACTATGGGAGTGTGCCGCTTGTGGAACTCAGTTTGTTTGGTGGCTCCTCAGATTGAACAAGTCCTTTGAATGAAGGATGAAATGTCTCAGCAAAAATGAAAATAAACCATCCAGATGACTTGCTAGTGAAGTTTTATACATGATTAGAACCTTTGGGTGTTCCTAACAGGTGCAATGGGAAGTCCAGTGTTGTTATTATACACCTGCCAAACTAAAAAGTTTGGAACCACCGCTCTAGTGAAGGGGGCTTAAAAAGACAGTCGTCTATTATGTCAGATAATCTGACACACCTCCCACCTGCTCCCTCCAAGTGACGTTAGATGAAAAGCTGAGTGGAGGGAAGTTGAATGTAATTCATTCCTCAAGTGAATTAGAACTGCTTTGAGGTGTATTGAAAGGGACAGGTTGGGAAACTGGGTGTTTGCTTATTGTTGTGTTTGTCTCTGAAGGAAACAAAAACATTTGGTACATTTTAATAATGCAATGCAGTCCTCCTGTCTTCCACCAAGTCCCATCTTTAAAAAACAATAATGATGTATTTAAGATTAAAGCTTCTATTTACAGACAGTAACTGTCAAATGTTGAGCCATTATTTTTATTGTGAGGGATGCGTTCAGTGGCTTACTTTCATGAAATGGTAATGTGTGGCTATTGCTCAGCAGAAAATATTGTTTTGGATCTCACAGTTTTAAACAGGTGCCAGTTATTGTGCTTGTTTGTTTTTTTCATGGAAATGCATATTTAGTTGGTTACATTTATGGACCTGACATATACATTTAATTATAGATGCACCAACACCACACATTTTAAAATGGAGTGCAAGTTGTTCCATTTCAGTACTTGCTAATGTGGAGTAACGATGCATGTGCCATAAATGCCATGTCCCTTCTTCAATTAGTATAACCTCTGACTACAAATTTATTCATTTTCAGGAAGTGATTTGTATATTGAAAATTTGTGTTGTGAGCACATTATTTTCCCATTAAAAACATCATCAAATACTAACTCCTCATAGTTAAAAAGAAGTCCATCACATTTAACAGTCATAAACACGGTCATTTTTGCACAACTATTCTACCAAATAACATTGCTTAATGTTGAAATATATACAATTTTAGGAAAATCAATAAGATAATGAACCGAGCTTCTGTTGCTCACTTAAATGGAGGCAGCACAGCTGCAGAAAGAAAAGCTTTGCAGAGAGTGGTGAAGGCTGCACAGAAATCTGTCGGAATCAGCCTCCCCACCATCACAGACATCTACACCTCCAGATGCAGGAAGAGGGCCACCTGCATCATGAAGAACCCCACTCACCCAGCACACACACTTTTTGCCCCACTCCCCTCAGGAAGGAGGTTAAGGAGCATTAAGTGTAGAACCACTAGACTGAGGAACAGCTTCTACCCTGAGGCTGTTAGACTCATGAATCTCTAACTAGAATAATCACTGTGAAAAACCATATCATGTTGCTGCTGATCTGTTTCATGTTGCTGCTGATCTGTTTCATGTTGCTGCTGATCTGTTTTAATGTTGATGTGTTCATGCGTGCACATCTGCTCACAGACTCATGTTCATGTTTGTGCTGATGTTCAATGTTTTATGTCATGAGAGCTTAGTGTATATTTAGTTGATGTTTTTCTTAGTTCATATCTTAGATGTTATTACTGTTTTTCTTATACATTTTATTGTTGGATGTAACTGGGACCCCGTGTACATAATTTTGCTCCACCACATGTACCACATGAGGTGCGAATGACAATAAAGAAACTCTGACTCTGACTCTGAAATAATGAATCGGTGTGTTTTGTTGTGGGTTTTTCTTTTAATATTGACGACTTCTGACATGAGAGCAACAATGAGCGTCTCCTTCTTCAACAGCCAAACACAGCACTGCAGTGCTGTTAACTGTATGCACTTACAATAAACAATTCTAACTTCAGTCTAATAGTAAATTATTCAGTTACAGATCAATTCTTCTAGCACACAAATATGGCGGCACTTTCCCATATGTCCCAACACCACCAGTAAAAGTTAGCTTAGCTGCTAGCTTACTCGAGCTAACACTATTAAGTAACATTTAACAACTGCACACACGGGGGTAAATGGCCAACTTTCCCCACATTCACATGCACTTCTCAGCGATCTCATGCATTGCTATATTTGTGTCACTTGTGGATATTTACATGTTAACAAACAGACATGCGAGCAACAATGAGTGTCTCCTTCTTCAACAGCCAAACGCAGCACTGAATTGCTGTTAGCTTGCTGGGTTGGGAGTGCATAATGTGCTTGATATGCCCTTTTGTTGCCACTAAATGGTTATTATATCCTCAGTATAAGTGGGAGAATTGAAGCTTGATGAGCAATCGCACTATTAAAACAGAGCATCTCCAAGGACAACATCCCAAACAGTCTTCCACTGAAACAAAACAAGTCACAAAGGTGTGGGGCTTATTTTGTCACATTTCTTTCACTCACCTCTTTACGATCCAGCTCGCAACATCACGAGTCAGTTTTGTTATGAAGAATTAGCCTAGTATTAGTTGTGTGCCTTGCTCAAAGACCATGCCTGCAGCTACTACTTAATAATCAGGATGTTAGGTGTTTTTGTTTTTTTTTAACTCATCAATAACCCATGGTGGAAGTCTGATAATATGATTCAGTTTGGGCGTTATCCACTCTCCAAATTTCGTACGCTCTACTCAGAATGGTCTCTCTTGCTGGCAGCCCAGCCAGGACAATTTCCTGCTGACTCTCTAGGTGGCTGCTGGAGTGCTCACCAGCTTGGCTTTCCCAGTTCAATAACTTCTACACCAATCCTGTGCTTTTCAATATTTTTTTTTACTATAATAATAATGATGGAGGCCTTCATCCACTTGCCAAGGACTTAACAGAGAGACTTAGAAAGCTCAGGCTCAGATCTATAAATTCCCAGGGCCTTCCTCTCCTACATTGTTCATACAAAAAAAAAAAAAAATACAACCACACAGCTTCTTTTTCTTCTAATGGTGTTAATTGATGGTTATCAAACAACTTTATGATGCATGATGGCCAATAACTGATAAAATAAACTGTGGTAAAAAAAAAATGTGGGTGAGTTCAAGTATTTTGGGTTTTGTTCACAAGTGAGGGAAGAAAGGAGCGGGAGATTGAACGAAGAATTGATGCAGCTTCTGCAATGCTGCATACTGTGTGCCGGTCCACTATGGTGAAGAGGGAACTGAGCTGTAAGGCAAAACTCTACATTCCTACCCTCACCATGGCCACCAACTCTGGGTAGTGACTGAAAGAATTAGATCATAAAACAAGCAGTCAAAATGACTTATCTCCGCAAGGTGACTGGACTCTCCCTTAGACTGGATGAGAAGTTCAGTTTTTCAGGAGAGACTCAGAGTTGAGCCACTGCTCCAAGAGGAACCAATTGAGATGGTTTAGACATCTTGTAAGGATATCTCCAGAATGCCTCACAAAGGAGGTTTAAAGGGTAAGTCAAACTGCAAGGAGACCCCAGAGAAGACCCAGGACAAGCTAGGTCTCTGGAATGGCATGGGGACACCTTGGAATCATCCCAAAAGAACTGAAAAAGGCGAATGTGGAAAGAGATATCTGGGACTCCCTATTTAAGCTGCTGCCCCATGACCCAACTCTGGAACAAGCAGAAGGTGATGAATGGGATAGACCTGACACTGATATTAATATCAGTGCAGCCTTAATTTAAACAAGTTCAAGTTCAGAGGCTTTTTTTTCTAATTTGCCCTCGAACAAGACGGACGATTTTCTTCCCTCTCCTACCTTCCTCCTGCTTTTGCTTTGCTGTGGTAGATGTTTTCGATACCTTAAACCATGCCCTGTCAAGCACACAGTGTGAGAGATCTTTTTTTTAATACCTCTCTCTCTCTCTAAAAAAGTTAAATATGGTCCTGGTCAAACTCCCATCACCCTTTGGAGCACAAGTTAGGAGTCATCAGGACTCTGTATCACAGAGCAGACAGCGTCCCCACTAACTCAGGAGCCAGGCAGAAGGAGAAATCCCACACAAGACAGGCTCTAGAGCAATGTGGATATCCTAACTGGGCCTTCCTGAAAGCAGAGAAGAAACCCAAACAGGACTCCAGTCAGCCAACAGGCAAAAAGGAGGAACCCAGACCCAGATCAGTGGTCGATCCATATGTTGAGGGAGTATCAGAGAAACTGAGACGTTTATTTTCTAAACATAACGTCCCAGTGGCTTTTAAACCCCAAAATACATTACGGCAAAGACTGGTTCATCCCAAAGATCCAGTCCCCCGGCACAAACAGAGCAATGTTGTGTATGCTGTTCAGTGTCAGGAGGGCTGTGATCAGTCTTACATCGGGGAAACAAAACAGCCACTGGCCAAAAGGATGGCCCAGCACAGAAGATCAACAACATCAGGCCAGGATGCTGCGGTCTACACTCATCTCCAGGCCAGCGGTCACTCTTTCAGGGATGAAGATGTGCACATCCTGGATAGAGAGGAACGATGGTTTGAGACAAGAGTAAAGGAGGCCATCTTTGTGAAAAGAAACTGTCCATCATTAAACAGGGGTGGAGGCCTACGTGTTCAACTGTCCCCCTCTTACAATGCTGTGATTGCTAGTATCACTCAGCCCTCTGTGAATAGTAAACAGCCATCAGTGTGCTAATGATCCATTGTTAGGCTGATGGTCCTTCTTGAGCATGTGATCAGTTGGTTTTGGTTGTCAGCAGCAAAACTGGTTGATCCACTCTGAGAAGGTGCTATTTAAGAGACTGAGCTGAATACAGCACCTCAGACTGAGGAAGTCTTTCAGATGAGAGACGAAACGTTTCTACATTTTTTTGTTGTTTTGCTTTGTTTTGTTTTTTTGAATGTCCAGAGGACCAGATTTAACTTTTTTAGATTTTTCTACCTGGATTATTGAGCATGCATCAGGATACCCCTCTCTCTCCTTACGTTGTCTTCCCTTTTTCTATCTAAGCAATAAGTGCAGCACTTCTTAGCAGCTGCAGTCCCATACATTTCCGTCTATCTTTAGGACGACTGACTGTATGAAAAGTAATTTTGCTGCACTTGTGCCTCCTTGTGATCTCTCCAACTGTTCATGCTTTCCACCGTTTGTCCATTGTTTGTGTCAGAACTTTTGGATTACTTTAATAAGCATTCTTTGTATGCGACAACTCTGCTTGCATGCAGTAAAGAATCTGAACATCAAGACCAACCTTCCAGAAGAGCTGTCGACTAACATTGTTCCCTACTCTCCAGGGTTCCAGTCCCACCCTGCAGATTCTTCACACTGTTCATTATTATTCACTATCTGTAAATAAACTCTGTTAAACTTTTTTCTGACCCTGAAGTTGTTGTTCTCAGTTACCGGTACATACTATCTGGGTATAGAATCGAACTTTACACATGGATATTAGAATAAAAAAGGAAATACAGTACAATATAGAATCAAAACAATGATCTGCATAAAATGTTTTAATTATATGCTCAAACACTTAAAACAGCTCTTCCAGAGGTCTTTTGAACACACTGACTTCAACCAAAACATCAGTTCCCATTTTTTATTCTGTAAACTTTACAAGGTCTTGGTCTGCTCTAGGTTTGGAATCAGTCCCTGGATTGCTGCAGTGTGCACAGCTATACAGTGAGAAAGAGTCAACAACCATTAGGGCTGGTTCCCCATAGACTCTAATGACTTAAGTAGTTTGTCCCAGATACTTAACTGCTATAATTGAGTGTAGAGGCTGCTGATGAAGATGTAATGGAAGTGGTATGAACATTGGCACCAGATTTGTTCAGTTCAAACTGGAATGTAACATGTATGCCTTAGCATGCCTTCAGTGCAATAAAAGCCTTATACACTAGTGTTTATTGAGGCTTCAAATATATTTAACAGCTAACAAGCAAAACTTCATCACAAACTGTGGGATCATAACACCAGATTGCATTTTGTGTGTTCAGTTGCCAACTTTAGGCTGTTGGCAGTCAAATCTGTTCATAACTGAAGACACTTTTTCAACTAGTTTGTGACCATGTAGGAAGAAAATTTACTGCAATTCCAGTTTGAACACCAGATTCAATAATTTATTTAAGCCTGGTTTATCTCAACCATCATTTGAGATTTATTGCTCACCAGTTGAGATTAACTTTGACAGGGCATGAATAAAGATGTAGCCTATCAAAATAGTAGCTGAAATTGTGATGGAAATGAAAAGCATTGTTAAGACTGTTGACTCATCATGATACTGAGAAAAATCCTGCATTTTCCCAAAGAAACAAAAAAGAAAGCTTGGCGTAAAACAGTTCGAGCTAAACTCCAGCATGCAGAATGTGTGTGGAGGTGGTAATAGCTGTCAGGCTATCCGGCTGAGTTAAGTCATGCCCCACCAGTTGCTTTAGAAGTATGAGTGTTCAACTGAAAACACACAGCAATGTCACTAAGGTCTCTTGCGAGGGGACTATTTACTTTAGTTTGAGAGAAACCTACGGCATCTGTCAAGCAAAGTCAGCGCTCTAACATTTACCCAGAATAAACAGCAAAATATGGCTCATGAATGAAAGTCAATACACCTGTCTCCTGCATTGACAGACTGGAAGAAACACAGACATGACTCAGTCTACTGCCTTCAACAGCTTCTTGCAGAAATGCACTAGACGAGCTGGTGGAAACAAAAAAGGTCACAGAAGTCGTTTTGCAGCAGTGAAGAACTCAGATGCTTCAAATAAGGCTGTGCATTGGAGTTAACACTCATCAGCATGATAGTTGTGCAATAAGACAGGAGGTCAAATGAGGAAAAACAAAACTACACAACAGACGCTTTAACATTTTGCTGTATATACAATGACATATACACATGTGAATGGTGCAAGTTCTTTTCATGCATCTTGAATACCATTGTGACTACATACAGCTGAATACAAGCAAAATCAATTTTCAATGTCAGGCAGGACCGCCTAGAACTTAAGCCTTGCTCACAACCTATTCCCAGTGCTCATGAGTCTCTGGGAAAAACTTTGTCCAAATCATGCTTGAGACTTGCATGTGTTTAATCCTGCAGAAAATCACAGACTGGTCGTGGAGATTTTTGGTCCTACACATGCAAATTCTATGGGTCTTGTGAAAAATAAAGAGTATATACACTATGTACAGAACTTGTACTTCTTGCGTACCCCTGAACCAAGTAGGGAGCACAGCTAGTGGGGCTTTGTGAAGACAATAGGATGCATGAGTATCACTGTACAAATCATGTACCTAAAAAGTATTGCACAAGTACTCTACACTTGCTGTTTGTGTTTGGGAAGCACATCTAACTTTCTAACTCTATTTGGGGTGAGCCCATCACAGGTTTGCAGGGCTTACCGGTGTTGTTATCATCATCATCATCAAATTATTCCCTTTTCCTCCCTCTCTGCTGTTTCAGGATGGGTTTCCTGAGGCTGCTCTTTGAGCTGCTCCCTCTGGAGGTGCAGTATTTACTTTTCTTCCTGGGTGCCCTTTTCTGAACTCAACTGATACTTTTTGTCTGTGCATGTCAGAAACACTTCAAGGTGGACTGTGAGCTTGGATTTAGGTGGGCCTTCACTTTAAAAACACAAGTCAGAAAAGGCAAAACCACATGTAAGACAAATGTGCATTTTTGAAAAAGAAACTTTTTTCAACATACCGCAAACTCACCTTCATAAAGTTATACCAGTTGGACAGGTGTAACATATATTGAAATATTCCTTGCCTATTCTCTGAGGTGAATACAACATGTTGGCTGAAACCTGTGAACTAACTCTGAAACCTAAAATGAGGTAAAATCATATCTCAGACTAGCTCGACTCATAAAACACTCCAGTTAACAATGTAGGCATGAGCACCAGGGTGAGCACGTTTCACAAATACCAAAAGAAATTAGCTAAATTGTCATTGAACTTGAGCTTTGTGTGTCCGTGTGCCTGTGTGTGTTCAAATTACAGGTTTAATACACACAAACTGACTATTGCAATGACATTTAAAAGCAGATTGCTGAGATTTAATTTATTTCCATAAATGAGTCACAGCAAAGTCACAGTTTCTGTTGCTGAATGGGAACATTATGCCACTAAACCATACAGTAAGGGAATAAAAACACACATATGTCAGTATGTTCTTTGGGTTTGGGAGGTTTGGAAGAGGTTCATTACAACAAGAAGCATAAACAAATGCTGTTTGTTGTTGTTTATTCCACTCATTTTAAACAATAATCTTCCCAAGAGCAGAGACAAAGACAAGCAAATATATTTTAGGTGGTAGCAGGTCCTGTACAATGTAAGATTTGTTACTATAACAATGAAAATGTCATATTGTGCTCTCTTATTTATTGAATATGAATGATAAATAGTGTTCAGCAGGGCATGAGTCAAACAAAAATACTGATTAAATCATAACAAAAAAATATATCTATTTTTTGTTATAAGAAACAGAGCAGGAATATTTGTGTTGATTAATTTGCAAGGCATAAAAGACAGAGATACAAAAAACACTTCTAATGTGAAAATAGAAAATAAATAAAATGGTAAACACACGCCTGACCTCTTAGCAAGGGGAGTGGCAGTATGCTGCTCATACACGACTGGTGCTCATTAAATGTCTGGTGGTGTATTGAAATGTGTTTATTTGATCCCAGGAGGCATTTCAGAGTGTGAACATTATGACTCAAGCAAAAGTGCTGTGGATTCATTTCACAATCAGATAGAAGGCAATTCACCACTCCCCCTTCCATTCTTCATCATCCACCAACAATCACCTCCCAAAAGTAAAAAGTATACTGCATTTGCAATAATTTTTTTAACTAATTAACAATGTATCAGTCCACCAAGATCACAGTTAATTCCTGAAATCACTGAACTTTTGAACAGATTGCTCATATTGATGAACATGAATGTAATCACTGCACAACAGGGTCATAACAGAATTATTTACAAACACAGAAACCTAACTGGCTCATATTCAAATTTTATTAACAAGCAGCTCAACTGATTAACAAACTGTTTTACAGGTAATATTGTTGTAACCCAATCAGTGTTGTAAAAAAAATAACTAATGGAAAGAAAAAGGGAAACAAAGAAACATTTTCTTCTTGACTGTTCAAAACTCCATGTGAATTTGTAATCACAGAGATACTACAATTCAAAGAGCTTCTCAAACTCTGTCAAGAGTTGCATATTTCCTCCAACTTACATCATGCACAGACACAAATCATTCCAGGTTTACCCAAGGACAGATGTTAGCATGTTGACATCTGTCAAGGCAACAGAGAACAGACCAGACAGTCTGATCTTTGGGGTTTTCTCTACATTCATTCATACTGTAATCCTGTGGATAGCACCATTTCACACAAGCAAAGGTGTGCAAGACCAGTAATGAGGTGCTGGTTTATGACTTTCCCTGTGGACACTATGTTCCATAACACTATCTAATGAGCTGGCATGCTTCTTCTGCTCATTGCCTTGAGTGTCCTGTGTGCAACCTGCCAACCATGCAACAGCCAATTAAAAAAGATCCTCCTTTAATGGATTCAAATTACATGGATTGACATTAATATAAGAACCTTAACTGTACATTGTCTTTTTTTGTCATTGCTACATGTTATGCCTACAAATAATAAAAAGTAAAAGGGGTAACTTTACTTTACAGGTGTCTGTGTCGCAGTTTTGAGGAAAGTTGGACCCAGGAAAGCAAACTCACCTGAGGAGCACAGATTATGTCACTTATATATAAAATAAACAAAAAGGCATGGCGACGCAGTTGGTAGAGTTGTTGCCTCTGAGCGAGATGGTTTGCCGGATCGAATCCCAATCGGGAGCCTTTCTGGGTGGAGTTTGAATTTTCTCTCTGCGCATGCGTGGGTTTTCTCCAGGTACTCCAGTTTCCTCCCACAGAACTAAAACGTGCATGTTAGTCTGATTGGTAACTCTAAATTGTCTCTAGGTGTGAGTGAGAGCGTGAATAGTTGTTTTGTCTTGTTTGTCTCTATGTGTCCCTGTGATGGACTGGAGACCTGTCCAGGGTGTCCTCCACCTCCCGCATAGTGACTGCTGGATATGGGCACCAGTAACCCCTTAGACTGATGCTGTCTTTGTGTTCTTGTGTTTTCACCACTCAGAGCAGATCCACCAAAAGAACAAAAAAACCTCAGCTGTGTAAAAAATGTTTTTCAGTTGGAAGTCCAGCATTTCTTACATGCGGTCAAGGGTGACTTTGTCCCTGCAGTCTTGATAAATGTGCTTCGAATCTAATAGACACTGAAGTCACCCCACCCCCACTCCCCCAAGGTGTTCCACTGATGAATGCTTCCCCCACTTTGGCAGGGACCTCATTGCTGAATTTTATCAAGTGGAGGATTCGTAGGAGCATTGGTGCTTTCATACTCATCAAGTCCCTGTCCATCATCATCACCTTAGGATAAATATGCCAACATGTTGGCCATTTTTGTATTTTTACCAAACTTTTACAACATAAAGCTCAATAGTTGGGGGTTTTGGTGTTATCTTTAGTAAAACTGTAACA
This sequence comes from Nematolebias whitei, assembly GCF_014905685.2. Classification (NCBI taxonomy): domain Eukaryota; kingdom Metazoa; phylum Chordata; class Actinopteri; order Cyprinodontiformes; family Rivulidae; genus Nematolebias; species Nematolebias whitei. Next base: position 11,475,581 of record NC_056504.1, read on the forward strand.
CTAATAGTGTTAGGATTTTGTAATTTTATTCCTCCTCACCATTTTTCCTTTTGGCTTAAGAAATAGTTGCTGTGATGTGCAGGACTGCCTCTTCTGACAGCTTCCACTCAGTTGATTGTCATCTAGCAGCTAATTACTTGGCTTCATAAAACAGACCTGAATCTGCATACTTCGCTGGTCCGATACTCGCTACATGGTGGCGTACCAGCCTATGTACTAAAGCTGTCTGAAGCTTTCTTTGTTCCTGTGAAACCTGAAAAGATTTGTAAATATCTCTACCTGTAACTGGTCTCTAGATCTTTGTGTTCTGTTGTGGCCATTGCTCTGTGACTTCCCAGTTGATGTTTCAACCCTACCATTCACTCCCATTCAAGTCCCTGTTTGTTTGAGAAACAGCTTGTGCAGACTCCTCTTGTCACAAGAAGCAGGTCAACTCTGCCTAGTTAAACCTGGTTGAACCTGGTTGAACCTGGTTGAACCTGTCTGCCTGCCCCGCTCTCTCCAAACGTGCACATCATTTGCATCCCCTGGCCTGAACCTCACTTCCTTCTTTCTGCACTCTAAACCGCCAACTCCTCCTTCTGGTCCTGTAAGGCCCAGATAAATCAGTAAGGACTGACACCTTTGAACATCTCCTCCAGGGGTTACGTTCAAGAGATTCAAGCGATAGATGAAGCTTTTTTCCTTGGTTACTCATGTCCCAGGAGAAATTTGATAGTCAGCCTGTCTCCGAGGCCATTGGGAGTCAGATTAGATAAGCTTAATATTTGTTTTTCTTCAGGCAGACAGATTTTTTTCAGCCTTGAGTCCATCTGGGCATTCTGGTTCCGAAAAAGCCTAATTGTGGAATTTAATTTCGCTGGTCCATGCTATGAGTCTCCTTCAAGTTCGACCCCACCACGCTGACGAGTCCCAGAAGCCGCAGGTGGTCTGCAATTCTCAATCGCCTCCACCTTATGGTTAAGCTCGTAGACCAAACGACAAAGTTCCCACAGCGAGTACCAGACCTTCACACTGACTCGGAAGCTTTTCCATGGCCAAAACTGCTCCCGCTGTCTTCTTCAAAAGTCGATAAAACAGAGCCCCACCGATGCCAAAAAGCAGAGTCCCTGCTATCATAAGTCCAAATATGTAAACATCTTCAACATCTTTTTGAGACAGTACTGTAATGCACATCGATTGCCACACTCCCCACGAATCCATGATGTACCCCACAGCGTGAGTCTCAGCTGGACATGCCGGTTCCCCAGGACCTTGTCGCTTTGTCGCTAACATTGTTAGATTTTATACCTGGATTAATGAGCAGGAACTTTGGCGCTTTGAACAACTCGTAGGGCAAACAATGTGCATTTCTCTTACCTCATACGAAGCCGTCAGCCGCCTTGTGTGAAAAACAACATTCTCCATGGTCTTCTGCTTCATCTTCTGCTCATGATGAGTCCATTGTTGACAAATGACAAAATAGAAATCTTAAAACCGTTAACATTTGACGCCACTCCGTTTTTGTTATTATTTCTAGAAGTAGAAGAAGAAGTGTCTTCTTCAGAGGTTTTAGTGTCGTTTCCTTCAGTAATTCTCGGTGCAGCTCCGGGGGACAGGTTGTCTTGACTGACAGTGCAGTGTGAATGAGAACCGCACCAGCTGGAATGTAAACTAATGTTCTGAATATTGGTCCCCAAATGGACCGAGTCTACCGGACTATCAGGTGTGAAAACAACCTTAAAGTAATTTGTTCAGATGACGAGATTAAAACTTTTTTTTCTGATTTACCTACCTGGATGATTGTGCTTACAAACCTTTTTCTGAGACGTGACAGTTGTGACAATTTAGAGTTCAGAGAGCCCTCCTTCAGCTGTTTCAAAACTTTCAAACCTTTTGTAAAAATAAATTGTGTGTTAACTAGTGTCAGTTATTACATGCTTGAAGAACATCATTAGTGTTGTTCAGTGATGCTGTGAGTGACAAACTGTCAGGCTCTACAAACAGAAGTCCTCCTGTTGTAACAACAGGCCTGATTGTTGTTTCCTTTTAGCTTTTCCTGCCTCTGTCTTCTCTCATTACTGAATGGCTGATTGTATCATCTCAGTAATAAGCTATTAGCTGATGACTGTGTTCTCAACGCGCCTTACAGTGAGTGCATTAATTATTGCAGATGTAATTATCAGCCCTTTGTTTCTCTGTAATTAGGCTGTCACTAATGAATTTTTAGAACTTTGCCCCATCCACAGTAATTGATTCCTCTGACTCTCACTAACCTCTTCAGCTTAAAACTTTGTAATTGCCCCAACCGTCTCTGCTCCACGGCCTGTTCTGTGATGGCAGCTTCCATTTTGCTATGAACTCGGCTCTTACATCCAGTGACCCACAAATCTCCCCAGGTAGGAACAGCCTGATAGGGAGCTTGGTTTAAACTAAGACGGCAGCTCATCATCATAACCTGGAAGGGTAATGAGGGATTTTCATATTCATCGAAAACACATAAAAATGTCGGTGTCAGGAGCATTGGTCCATCTGATATTATGAACAGATTTCGTCAAATAATGGTCATTGGTTGTTACTAATCTGCTTTGTGATTTCCCCTAGGAGATCCTCTCAAATGGAGATGAGCTGCGATTCACATTTTATAGTCTGCGCCACTTCTTTAACAGGCTGGCTGCGTGTTTTCCTGTGAAGACCCTGGTTTCTAAGAGGCTCCCTGGAAGAGCATAGTTTTTCATAATGAGCGTGGCTATGGCCTGTAAGGGAAATGAAGCAGATGCTTAATTTTCTCTTTCTCCTCTCCTTAGTAAATTGGCTGACTTTGGGATATTACACCCAAATTAGTGCTGAATTGAAACAGCTTCTTTCTCTTTTTCAGTGTCAAACGTGAGTCATGGAGTCTACAAAATGCCCTCACTACCAGAAAGAGACTTCATACAACTCACTTACAGTCTGTAGTCTTTTGACCTTTGCTTGAAGGTGTGAGGGTTTTTTTTTTTTTTTTTTGGATCACTTAATGTAAATCCCCATAACAGTGTAAAATGAGTGTGCAGTATTCGCACCCCTAAAGGGCAGCAGCTCAGATATCCTTGTCATGTAACACCTAAAGACAGTCAAAGGTCAGCTTGTGGAGGAACAGAAGGGCTACAGATGGAGCAGCAGAGGCTCACCCTCTTCTGCCCAGTGCTGTCATATCACCCCCCACCCTCAACACACACACACACACACACACACACACTTAACCCCATCCACACAACCAGAGGTCCAGGCTTGTGGATTCAGACACACGCAAGCGCATGCACCCATGCACACAATACCATATACAGACTGATTTAATTGGGAGGGTTTATTTAAGTCATATTTTGGAATGGCTGCAGGTACCCCCCCCCCCCCCCACACACACACACACACACACACACACACATAATAGAGCAGGTGGTGAGAAAGTCCACATAACACGCCATTTTCTCATAATGTCAAGCCTCTGGCTCCCTGACACAGATGAATGTGCAGCACGTTTTTACACATGCACAGAAATATTCTGTGTAACAAAGAACTTTGTTCTACGCTACTGATCCAACAGCTGACCAATATTGTCCTTAGGAGTAAGTGAGTGTGTGAATGTCTCCTCGTCTGTCTTTGTGATCTGTGATGGACTTGGGACCTATCCAGGGTGTCTCCTGCCTCACGCACAGTGAGTGACCACTGGAGGCAGGCTCAAGCTCCCACGAGACATGGAAAGAACAAAGCAATTAAAGAGAAAAAGGTGGATGGATGGAGGAACACAAACCTAACATTTTAAAATTTGTTACAAACATTTTCCCACAATTTTTTAAAAACTAATTCTAACTAATTTAGAGAAACCATCTGGAGATGAATGAAAAATGTATTCGGTCTTGCCTAATATGCAGCAAGTACTTTTATAAAACACAACACTTGCTGTGTATCAGTGCATTTTTTCACTGTGTCACTGCTGTGTCACATCCGGTCAGACTGAATCCACCTAGCCTGGTCCTTTTTGCTGCATGTGCTTCACACACTGAATGTGTCACAAAATGCAACAATGTCGAGGTTCAGTGGAGAGTTGAGCCGACAGAGGTGAGGAGTAAAAATAAAAACTTTATTAACAAACTAGAAAAACAAAAGGCTGACGTGGCAGCACGCTAGAAAACATCAATATAAAGAAACTCAGCAGAAAACAAAAAGAGAACAGACACCACAAATGAAAGGATGAAGACAATTAATGCCCGACTAGACTCAGAAACAGAGTGTAACTAACCAAACAGGAACAAAAGCAGGTACACTTGAGCTGACAACTAAAACAGGAACAGGTGAGGGTAGGCGTGGCATGGCCGAGGAACAGGATAAATACAGAGAAAACCTAAACTGAAGAGAACGTACGGACGGATTAGATAAACCACACAAGTAACATAACTAAACACTAAGATAACAAAGTACAAACATAATGATCACAAAGGGACTGAATCCTGGTCTCAAACAAAGAACCATCAAACAAAAAACAAAGTGCACCAGTCCTCTCAGACAAACTGCGTCTCAACTCAGACACTCCTAAATTTTCATTCATTCATTCAACCTTTATTTAAACAGACAACTCACATTGAGCCTCGAATTATCTTTTACCTGTTTGGACAGACAATAAAAAGTGGTGAAAATGACACAGTTTGGAGACAAAAAGAAATCCTAACATGCTCTTAATCTTTGACTGAAGGTCAACAGCATAATAATGAAAAGAAAAACCTCACACAACAAGCACATAATTACATCAACACTCCGTGGGGGGGAATGCAAGGGCAGTGAGCATGTCCAGAGACAACACACAGAGGCATTGCAGAGTTTAGATAAAATCACTCAGTTCAAATAATTCCCTCTGGAGAGATCCGTGCACTTTCGGGGGGGGGGGGGGGGAGAGCCAAGGACAAGCATCAGATAGAATCCAAAAAGCCTGGGCCCCTCTGATTGATCCATTGACGTCCTGGGTGGGAGGGGAGAGGGACAAAGCATCAAAGGTTTACAAAACTTCCAGGCGAATTAAGAGAAGATGGCCTGTCAAGGCCAGTCAGGGAGCTGAATTCAGATAAACACAATTGTTTTGGGGACAGGCAGAACTTTATTGACATCTACCTTGAGTCTGTGTTGGTCCACTCGGTTCTGAAATGTCCAAATTAAATGGCCACACCAATGGACAGTGCCTGAGAGTAATCCCCCAGATCTGATCTATCCTGCCAAAAGCATATGAGTCTGGGTGCTCGAGGCACAAACCAAACCATCATATAAGGCAGGCAACCTGACCAGGTCCAAATTTGCTGCAGTTGACTTCCTTGATTGTTGATAAACCAGGAACCAAGGACAAGGGTCTCAAATGAAACCATGTGATGCAAGACGAGGTGTAAGAGTTTACTTTAGAGCATTAATTCAGATTATTCCTGCTGCTTGCAAATAAGATATTTGCTACTTACAACTACTCCACAAAACTCTACTTAATATATATATATTTTTAAAGAGTTAAAAAATGTTTTCAAATGGCTTAAGAATTATTTATCGCAACTGTTTTTATCTTTTTAGGAAATTTTACCTTAGAACTTAATTTAAATCTAAAGGTGATTGTGGTACTAGACCAAGGACAAGTTAGACAGAAAACACCGGCATAAAAGCCAAAAATGAAGTTATTTTCTTCATCCCAAGAAATGTGAGCCAGAGTGATTAGTCAGCTGTCCAAACTGCGGTCCGTCTAAATGTCTCCAAGGACAAGGGTCTCATGTGCACTTGGTCCAAGACATGAAATAATGATCCATTACTGATAGCTGACAAACTAAAATGGAGCCGGTCCCATTCTGGCTTTTTGAAGTGCAGAGCGGACTATATACGTCAAGTGCATTTATTATTAGCAGAGGGCTTTAGCTGTAAATATGCCACATCATTACCAAGTCTAATTACATCTGAGTCCAAAGTCCCTTTGCAGGCAGGCACAGGCACATACAAGGGCACAGTAGCAAACACACACTCAGAGGTTCAATGTAGAAAACTGGGACACATGAGGCAATTTACAATACTTTGAAATTATATTTTAAAAGGAAAACCATCCAAGCAGCCTAGTAATGATGTCCATGCAGTTACATACTTAAATATAGAACTGATCTTAATTTTCCTATAAAAAATAAAATACACGATGATCTGGCATCAATTTTGACTTCTTTGCTGCAACTCTGGGCTAATAAGCACATCAAGTTGAAGTCTGGAGTAGAGCCTTATTTAAAGAGCCAGTGTTACTGCTGAACACCTCGGTGTGAAGCTCACACATCGCAGTGGCAGCGCTGGTTCTCTTAGAAGTAGCTATAATCTGCACTTCAAGCAGGTGAAGCCATCAGAACTCGCGGTGGTTTTGACAGGATGGCGCCAAAACACACCTCAGACTTCATCGAAGTGGAAGGCCTTGTTAATGTTCTGATGCACAATGATCAGCAGCACCTTGCCTTGATTAGCGCTGACAGCCTGATGACACGAGTGCTGTGACAGCAAAAGCTGCGTTGAGATGTGTGAAAGAGGAGACAGGGGGAGAGTGCGAAGACGTTCACTAAGAGTGATGGGGAGGAGAGGCAGAGGTACAAAAAGTGTAACAAGTGACAAGGGCAGATCACATAATGAGGATCTTAATCAATAAGGAGAAAGTGGAAAAAGAAGGTGATGAGAGAGAAGCTGTGTGGAAAATACAAACATGAGATACAACAGAAAATATGATTGTGTGCCCTTTTTAAAGAACCAACTATCAAACATTGAGACACTGAGCAGCAATTGATAATGCCACCAAATCATTGCACATTGCACCCCTCCTCCTCCTCCTCCTCCATTTTTTATCCCTCCACCCCCACCCCCCTCCCCTTTCTCCCATCTCAAACACCCTCACTGTGACAATATGTCATGCAATGGATATAATTGCAATAATGCAATTTGGTTTGGAGGCGGATTGAGAGCATAATTTGACTCAACCCCAACCGAGTGACAGGCTAATGACTTAGCATGGCCACTGGCTATTGTGAGAAGCGAGCGCTTTCACCACTACTGAGCTAATTTCCACTGATGATGGTCTTACTGCGCTGTCTTTGTGTCAGCACAAAGGAGCGCATGACCATGAGGCGGACGGCTAGATAATGCAAACCACCCACCCAATGCCAAACAAACACATGTCTCTTGTCTGGGAGAAGCCACCCACTATTCTCAGTCAGTTTATGCAAAGAAAAGGGTCTGATTTGATGTAAAGATAAAGCAAATCCTGGAGCAAGACAAAGTCCTACAAAGGGTTTATTTCTGCTCGCTGTTCCCAGACGTGAGAGCTCTGTAAAGAAATCAGAGTTGCCAGAAGGGGTGAATGCATCAGCAGAGCCACCATAGCTAATTTCAAAGTGTGTATGGTAGGGTAGGAGCAGGAAGGCAATTGCAGTCAGTTAAGTATACTGAATATATGACATTTTATATGCTACAACCCTTCAGTTAGAGCGGTGTAAATGATGTATTCTTATAAAAAAACAGGCCGCTGAGGACAGAACTACACGACTGTGATTAAAATAAAATACAAAGCTGCCATGGGATCAAGTGAACAGCCATCGGTTCCACAACAGTTACGAGGCAGAGACACTTCCACCTGTGACCAGAGTTGTGAGAAAGTCACATCTTGATTTGGTTTGATGAGACTTCCATACATTTTTCTGCCTCCCTCTAAAAAGAGCAGGCCCAGGTGAAACAAGCACAGATAGGCTTGTTTCTCTGTCTGGGACATGACGGGAATGTGAAGTGAACAAAGTCAAAAGACTATGAAACACTGTGGCGGGGGGTGGGGGCATGTTGAGTAGAGAACATGGCTGGAAACCAAGCTGGGGTTTATTTATATCAGCTCATTTCTATGAGCCCTGCAGCTGATAAGATGAAAGGGTTACTGCAGCATGTACAGCCTGTATGTATGCTGGGTGAGAGTTGGTTAGAAAATGTCTTTAATGCAGGTAAAATGCGTAACATAATACTTAAATCAGTTGTTTTCTGAGATTCTTCACCAGAGGCAGAAAAGATGAAATGTTCTGTAATAACTTGAGTTGCTCTCTATACAGACATATTGCTTTTGCTCTTCTTTTATCTCTTTCCCCTCTTTCTGTTTATTTTATTTCCTTCCTCCTTTTTTTTTTTTTTTGTACCGTATCTAATTATGACACGTCTTTCAGTTATCGCTCTATTTTTGTTTTCTTTGCTTTCGGCAGCCATCTACTTTTGTGTCTTTGTGGCTATGGTGTTGTCTTGGATTGGTATGATGACTTTCTTGCTATTTTGGACAGAAAGGCTTAGTAAAAAAAATAAAAACAGAGGCAGACAGGAAAAAATATGGTTGAGAAGAATAAAATCCTCTTAGCTGGACTAGGTAGGGGCTCAAGGAAAAGGAGAAGCATTTCTAAAGAGTGGCAATAAGAACGCCTTTCACTTTCTCACTCTGCTGTATTCCCCTCCAGATAGAATCAATGCTCCAAAAATCCCTGAAGCCAGATCCTCTTACATCCCATCAATTATTCAGCCTGACTCTTTTGTACAACCACTGCTGTTTACAAGGACTGCCAGGCCAATTGTAAATGTTTGCGTGCCTGCTGAGCTCCCATCACCTCCTGATCACACGCGCTGATTACACAGTTATTTACCTCTACTGGGCCATCCCCCACCACTCGCATCTGGTGCTGACAATACATCTGTCCGCCTGGCTCACAGGCAGCCGGAGAGGCACGAAGCCCAGGGCGGAGAGGGCGAACAGGGGGAGCGCGGTGACATACGCCAGCCCCGCTGCCCGTGGAGCTTGTCGTCTGCGCTGAGGTCTGGCTTAGGGCACAGCATCTGGCTGCCAGTCCCAGCAGATGTGCAGACACGCTCCTGAGTCTGAGCAAAGATGTGTCTGAAAATAAGTCAAGTGCACAAGAGGAGCTGGTGGGCATTTAGCATCATCGCCAAATACATACTGTACATTTGTCACACAAAAGCACAAAGTTTCTCTGTTTCTGCAGGCAATGGAAAAGCAATACAGAAAGTTTTACAGGATTTTTTTTTGTTGTTGTTGTTGTTTCAGAAAAGTATTTTGGGTGCGTGATAAATTATTGCCCAGTATGAAAAATAAGATAATTCTTATGTGTGTGCTACTGTGTAATTCCATCCATCTATTATCTTTTACCCGCTTCTTCCATTTTGGGTCACGGGGGTCGCTGGTGCCCATGTCCAGCTATCACTGTGCAAGGGGTGGGGTACACCCTGGACAGGTCTCCAGTCCATCGCAGGGACACATCGAGACAAACAACCATTCACTCTCTCACTCACACCTAGGGACAATTTAGAGTTACCAATCAGTCTAACATACATGTTTTTGATCTGTGGGAGGAAACCGGAGTACCCGGAGAAAACTCACGCATGCACGGAGAGAACATGCAAACATAACCCAGAAAGGCCCCCGGACCAGGATTTGAACCAGAGACCTGCTTTCTGAGAGGCAGCAGCTCTACCAGTTGTGCCACCATGCTGCCCTACTGTGTAAAATACCTCATAAACCATTGGATGGATTTAAATAAAGCCTTCAGATTGTAATGAATGGACGTACATCTGAAGCTGATTAACCACCACAGTGCATTAGCAAATGCAAAAATGATCATTTCTGAGCTAATTTTACAGATATTGAGCTAAATTCGGAGTGAGCTGGAGTTATTCTCAGCACATACTCTTAAGGTGCCATCACATCTAGTGAGATCGCACAATGTTGATTGAGATAACATCATTTATAAGTTATAGCTGACCAAAGCTCTCTGACCCTTCTCAGCACAAGATGATTTTAGTTTTAAACTCCGGTATGAAATGAGTCGGGATACGCATTACTACAAAAAATACTACACCTTTAATTTTACATACTATTACTGTAGTACATTGTAAACAAGGAGTAGCACAATTTTCAAATAAAAATGATAACAAACTCTAAAGTAATTTACAATTGTTTTTGTGAAGCTATTAAATAAATTTTGTTTAGAATTAATTTAATTTACTATTATGGCACAATGTTGAACAAGTTTCCTGTTTCTGATTATTTCCTGAGTTAAAAAATACTTTCAGAAAGCTCATATCATTACCATTTTTGTCATTTGTGTGACGACTATTTCAGCATTATTGAGTGTTTCTTTATGTTTCTGAATTCGTCCAACTCATTCTCTGTCAAAAAAAGACAAGCATTATATTTTCTGCATGACGAAAGCTGGCAGTGACAAGAGAACAATCATTTACCATTAGCCTACTATTTATTTAAAACTGCAAACACATTTATTTACTGTACAATAATGTTTATATCATTTTGTCTTTGTTTTTAGATAATTTATTCTGTTTACTTTTCCTTTTATATGATTTTGATATGATTGTCTATTGTTAGGTTGAATGGTAACTCTAAATCACATGGGTCAAACTGAAGGCCCGCGGGCCAGATGTGGCTCACCACATCATTTTACGTGGCCTGCGAGAGTTTAAAAGTTTTGATTGTCATATAATAAATAAGTCAAAAGGGTGCACTGACAAAAAACTACATTTCCTATAATGCATGCCAATTATGTTACCCATGAAGTAACAGCATCCCACCGCTAGACTGCAGTTTTTCCACATTGATATAATTTTCCGAACAAGTGGAATTGAGAAATACAAACAATGATCCCAAAATGTCCAGGAAGAGAAAAACCGATGCTGATGGAAGACTGTTTCAAGAAAGATGGGGAGGCGAATATATGTTTGTGCTTCAAGGAGAGAAATCAGTATGTTTGTGTCAGTGGTGGGTGTCAAAGAGTACAATCTAGTCAGCATTTTGACGCCAAACACGAAATGAGCCTTCAACCCTAATGTTGTTATTTTGAGTTTATTATACTTATCAAATGTATTTTATTATGTTATGTTAAATTTGCAGCAATGTATTTGGGATTGCAGGTTTATGTGTTTATGCAGGCAAATGTTTTCTATAACAATAACATATCTCATTAGTTGGATGTATGACCCTTGCCAGGCTGTGTGCAGCCATTTGTCTTTTAACCTGTCACACATGTTCTTAGCAGCTCACAATCATTGGTTGGGTCATTATTCTGCCCCTCTTATGACAAAAAGTTTTGAACAAAGTTAAAATCACAACTTGTTATTTTTCCTTATTCACTTGGAAAGTTTGATAATTGATTTATGGAGTAATGTGGGATTCATAACCTGACAAATTAAAAGGTTTTATGTTATAACAGCAGATATATTTGTCTACATCTATGCAAAAATATTAATGGAATATTTGTAAGTTGAATAAGTAAAAAAAAAATCTGTCATTTAATATTAAGGAGTAGTTGTGTTTATTTTACATTACATTTAGTTAAATTTAGCTACATT
>NC_056504.1:11487386-11488488 GCF_014905685.2 Nematolebias whitei
GTTAGTGGATGGATGGATGGATGGATGGATGGATGGATGGATGGATGGATGGATGGATGGATGGATGGATGGATGGATGGATGGATGGATGGATGGATGGACCTCATCAGTGTTCTTTGTTAAAAACAGGTTTCTCTTGTAAACGAGTGGTTGAGGCTCACTGAGACTAACCTGTATAAATAAAGGTTGAATGAATGAATGAACAATCAAGACACAGAACAACATCAAGACATTCCAAATTGGGAAAAGGATGACTGAAATAAACTGCACATTATAATGTAAGAAAACAACAAGCAGAAAGAAAACAAACAAAGAATGGTGTTTGAATCTGAATTCTTTTAGAAGAGTAACAGCGGGGCAGACTGTCAGCATTCTCGGCTTGTGATGGTTTTTAAAGACGTGAAAATCAGCAGCAGCTCAAGAAAAATGTGGAACTAATGGTTTCTGTGTGTTTCATCCTTTCTTGCCCCGTCTCATCTCTCTCTCTCTTTCTCTCTTTGTACCTCACCTGCCAGAGAAATTTATGAGGATCCCACTTTTACAGCCAACGTAAAAGACAACAGACATTTCTCATGAAAACAAATAATTAATATAGAAGGGCCAGTGCTCTTGGACAATTAATTATAAACAATGAATGCATATTTAGCATCTGCTGCCAGTGGTGCAAACACTGCAACGTTTCCTTGCAGGCTATTTATCTGCCTGGGATGAATGGTAGCTTTTAATTGAAAGTTAAACTCATATGTCGGCGTCATGATGTGGAGTCTGCTGTTGTGAGAAAACTGCTTGCTGTCATTAAGTCATATTATAAAGTGTTCAATTTTTACGAATTAAGAAAAAGTTACCACGTGAAATTCACCGGAGCGGGGTGTGACCTGAGTCATATGCTCAGCTGAGATTGCATGTGATGTTTTTGTTGTAACCATTAAGACTCATCATACTGTGTGTGCAGGTGGGTGTGGGTGGTGGAGGTGGTGGAGGTGAGTGTCAGCCTGAGGTTTACACAGGCCAAATTAAATGTGTCACTGTGGGTGTGTCTGTGTGTGTGTGTGTGTGAGAGAGAGAGAGAGAGAGAGAGAGAGAGAGAGAGAGAGAGAGAGAG
>NC_056504.1:11488498-11490941 GCF_014905685.2 Nematolebias whitei
GAGAGAGAGAGAGAGAGAGAGAGAGAGAGAGAGAGAGAGAGAGAGAGGTATTTGTGATTTTAGTTCATATATTCTAAAATTGTTGTGTAATAAGCAATATCTTACCTGCTGCAGATAACTTTGTATAACCTCAATCCATCCATCCATCCATTATCTTTACCCACTTCTTCCTTTTTGGGTCACGGGGGGTCACTGGTGCCCGTGTCCAGCAGTCATGTACGAAAGGCAGGGGACACCTTGAGCTGGACAGGTCTCTAGTCCATCACAGGGACACATAGAGACAAACGAGACAAACAAGCCTCTCACTCACACCTAGGGACAATTTAGAGTTACCAATCAGACTAACATGCATGTTTTTGGTCTGTGGGAGGAAACCGGAGTACCTGAAAAAAAAACATGCATGCACGGAGAGAACATGCAAACTCAGTCCTGAGAGATCCTGGGCCGGGATTTGAACAGGCAACCTTCTTGCTGAGAGGCAACAGCTCTACCAATTGAGCCACTGTGCCGCCCTTTGAATAACCTCAGTTTATAAAATTAAGGTTTAATTCTGACCAGATTGATGAGGTAATGGCTAGTCCTAATGAAGTGGCATTTCTGCTTTTTTGAAACCGCTCCTGTGTCTAATTGTTTTTTTTATAAAACAGTGACCACTGATTTTTACACTTTTATATCACCGTCAATTTCATGTTATTTGGTAATTGTTACTGATATTTATGCTTGCAAATAATCAAAAAAATATATGTAAATATAATAATATGTGAAACTAATAAGGATTTAGTCCAAATAAGGTTTGTAAAATACTGTTCTGCTGAACCGATACAAACAATTATAAGTTGAAGTTATTTTAAAAGGGGAATTCAGCCATTTTGAAGAGGGTTTTTTTATGTTAAAGTTCAGAAGAGAGAATGTCTTCTCTGTTGTAGATAGACAATTGAATGCCCTCAGTTTAGGGAAAAAATTATTTATGTCTGAAAGGATTGACAATGCAGCTTTGACCAACGTGGCTTGTTGCCATCTTGAAACAACACTCTCAAAACCATCAATCATTTTTTTCTTAAATGTTTACACTGCAGTCGGTTTTGCATTACAGAGTTATTACATGAAAATTGTATGAATATTTGCAAGTGGAAATAGCAGCAGCAGCTTGGTGTAGCACTTCATGTACAACTTAAGGCGCAGAAATCTAATATTTCTGTGAAATTAGGAAAGATGTAAAGTTTCTAAGATAGCACTAATATAAGCTGCTACAACATTTTAATGATTGCAATTGTTTGATCTTGGTTCTGCTTGTGTTATATTCTGTTACATGCAACTAGTGCAAACTATGTCCCGTTTCAACCCTGCAGGTTATACTATTTTCAACTTTGGTGTGTCAACTATATACAGCTCAGGTCTGGTCACTTGTGCCTTTGGCATCACACACTAACAGGTCCGTGTGCAGCATGGACTTGAAATGTTAGTTCCTATTGTTACAGCTTGGGCAATTAATTGTGTCATTTTTATGTACTTTTATCCTGGTTTTAATCCTGTATTTTTATCCTGACGACACCCCATGCTTAGACGTGCGCTGGGCGCCATCGTTTACACGAGGGAGCAGCTGATCGGTCTTCAACACTGTGGAGTTTTTGGCCAAGAATATGAACTCCCTGAAGAGTTCAGAAAGAAACGTCAGGGATGCAGAGCAGGAAAAAGACGGCAGCTCTTGAGGAGGAAGTATAAATTGTACCTTCCATCTATTATTAAGGGGAATGTTCACCCGCTGGTAAATAAGTGGACCGTAATTGTTGGTATTTTCATACCTCTCTGTTATTTTTTATATTCTCTATTTTTATATTTGTGGTTATTTTTTATATCTTGTGTGATTCCTTGTGTATGTTTCTTTGTATTGAAAATCTGACACGACAATTTCCTGCAGGATCCATAAAGTTTTATCTTATCTTATATTTATCTTATCAATCTAATCAGATGGAAACCCATTTTTTCAACTTTGCAAAGAAATATGAACAGCAGGTAAGATACTGAGGAGGCACGGCAGCGTAGTTGTTAGAACAATCACCTCACAGCCAGAACATGGCTGGTTCATCTCTTCTGTGTGAAGTTTACATGTTTCGTCCCACTGACCAAAAACATGCATGTTAGGTTAAATAACAACACTATACTATAGGAGCAGGTGAAAGAGTGAATGGTTGTTTGTCTCTTTTGTCTCTGTGTCCCTGTGATGGACTGGACGTATGTCCAGGGTGTTCCCCAACTCCTGCACAGTGACTGGTGGAGAGTGACACCTGCTCCCAATGACCTGGAAAGCAGAAGCAGTGAAAGAAAATGAATGAATTGATGGATGGATGGATTTTTATCTTATAATTACTGTATCTAGTCAGAAACAAACATGCTTGCACACACACACACACACACACACACACACACACACACACACACACAC
>NC_056504.1:11490951-11498347 GCF_014905685.2 Nematolebias whitei
CACACACACACACACACACACACACACACACACACACACACACACACTGCAGGGCTCCTGTTTATCAGTGCTGCTCACATTGGCAGCAGCACATGCGCTGCCAACACTGCCAGGCTATGGCCATGCTAATGTAACCCGTTAGTCTAACAAAGGCTCAGGTCAGTGGAGCCTCCAGTGGCTAATTGCTTCAGAGAGATAAGTGGGTTTGACGACGCAGCAAGGAAGGGCTCAGCAAGAGGAAGTGGTGAGGGAGGAGATGTTAATGAATCCCTCATTCACCCCACCGTCAATATCAGCCCGTTGCAGACCTGCTGCAAAATGAATATTAAAGGCACTTTTAATTGTTTGGCTGCTGTTTTTTTCTTGGTTTCATTGAATCTTAATAGGCTGTATTAGGATGTGTTTGACACATATTTTATGCTTGGTAATGGACGTGAGTTAATGCAATTAATCCCCACGCCACCCCCCAACCAGCTGTGATTGCCAATAAAACCTTATGACCATGTTGCTCTATTCTAAAGTGTTGCACTGTAAACAAAATGCACTTGTGGTTTAGAGAGGGCTGTCATAAATAAAAGGGCTGAATACAATTTCTATAAAGGGTTTTGTCAATAATGGCAAGCCTGTTTAATTAAATATGCGTTATTGTGTTTGGATTCAAATGAGATGAAATAAATAAAGAAATGCCTTGTCTTGATTTAAAGTGATGTGAAGTGAGATGAGCGATTGCCATCAGCTCTGATGATGTCACCGATCAGGTCGTCTTCATCAGCTAATCTAACCGAGAGCTGTGTCAGTTTCAGCAAGTCGGAGTTCGAGCCTGCTTCTTGTACAACAAACTTCTTTTTGTTCCTTTCCTCGTGCTGACTCAAGTTGTCACACAGCTCTCTACCTGTGACAGGCTCGCTTCATCTGAAGATTACCACTCTCACTCAACATGAATCCCAAACTCATTTTTCTTCCTGGAAAATGACTGCAGGCTAAAACAAATTGGACTAAAAGATGATGTATAAGCCAAGACAACAGAGTTCCCTCCCTTTGTTTTTACTTTGTAATCTCTGATTGAGCAAATTTGCTACAACTGTTGAGGCATTTAGGCTGACGACTCAGGAATCCTCTTGGAAACAACCCAGGGAAGTAAATAAACAGACGTACTTAAAATACTCCTCACACACTCACCCTCTCCTGAACACTCCTCAGCTCAGCTTTTTTTTTTCCATTCAGCTCATTGTTCTTGTGTTTTCCACTCCTGCACAAACTGTCTGTCCTCTCATTACGTTCCAACGTTTCTTTCCTGCTGTTTGTTTGCCTTCATGGCTCCTGCCCTCTGGGTCCCACCAGTCGCTAACAAGTGGAGATGAAAGCCTCCCCTCCCGAAGCCATGTTTGAAGTTAGGCTCCCCACTGACACTCTGCAGACAACCCCTTTCACTTTAATACAATCTCATTTTCATACATATTTCTTTAACAGTAAGTAATGTTCTCTGTAACCACAGTTCAAGTAACAGTTTCCTTTCATTATTTTTGAAGCAAGCTAATAAGGCTACTGGAGGCAGAGTTCAAAGGGATTGTGTTACTCTTGTTTTTTTCTTTACTTTTAATGTATGAAGCGTTTCATGAATATAAAAGGTCTGCAAGTTACAAAGCTCAACGCACTCACTGAAGGAATTCACACGCACAGGTTTTGTTTTTTTACCTAAAGGTTTGTTTTTGAAGTGGGGATCCATGCAGATAGTTGTGTGTAGTCAATAGCTTACCTGCAGCAGACAGCAGTCATAGTAAGCTCAGTTTGGAGACTGAACAAGAAATTACTTTACTTTGTCTGTTAGCAGCTTATCAGACTGAGGCTGGTCTAAAAGCTGATTTCAGCTACTTAAATTAAATCAAACAACAAACATTTCATAGCAGTTTAGGTAAATACTCACCTGTAAACATTTACATCGCTTCAGTTTTGCATCAAGCTGTTATTTAAATTATTATTTCTTATTTAATGTTAATTTTAATGGTTATTTACACTCAATACAAACATGCTAATTACGCCTACTTGACAATTACTTCCTACCTCTTTAAACTGAGATAACTTTCACTGTGTTCTATTTCAGGTAAGATGTCTACTATTCATAACTCTCAAAGAACCCCTTTAAATAAAATTTAAACTGTCCCTTTAATGACACTGTGAAACAAGTTTTATTAACCTATTGGCAGCCAGCTGTTTAGTTAGACTTAAAGCAGCTCAGTTACTATTTCTGACTGGAAAATATTAGTATTTGTTCAACCAAAATTGTGAGAAACGTGTGCAAGTGGATCTCTTTGTGTGTAACCTATGGCATGCATGTAAACAGCACTGCAAATGTATGTTAAACCAAATAAAAAATGAATAAGATTCAAGTATGTATTTATGTTTAAATAAATGATTAATTTCCTGTACAATTCCATCTAATGCTGTTCTTGTGTCTTTTCTCTAAAGCTATGCTTGCTGTTGACTGTAAAGTCTGCAACTTGGGAATAAACAGGACTGCCATCATGTTTCCCTTGTGGAATGACCAAAAGCATTAAGTGTTTGCATGGCTTCAAGCAAGATGGCAGCAAAAATGAATAATTTCAAACAGAAAGTGAGCAGAAGCAGCAGATTTCTGTTTTTTTTTTTTTTTTCTGAAGGTTTCTAATACTCCTCCACTTTGATTGAAAGGTTGCACCAGACCATGATTTTACCTTTTAAAATTATTTTATACATGAAATGGGCACTGTAAAGACCTTCAGATATTCACGTGTGTCTGCTAAATTTGCAAGCTATGTAACATCTTATTAAAGGTGGATATGGTAATGTGAATTTCTCTGGGATACCTTGAGACCTTTAAAGCTCAGCCGTTTCCTTTTTTATATATAAATTGGCAAATGTGGAGGAACATGCATCTGTACTGCTGCAGCGCCGAGCAGCCAACACAGATACATACAGTGCACTCTGCAGATTTTCTACTGAAATACATAGGTGACCCCAGGAGGAGGTGTGACCCCATCTTTTTGACTGTAACTACAGAAGAAGCTGCATTGTCACACCCCAGCCACCAGGGAGCAGCACAGAGCAAATAGTCCTCAAACAATGACTTTGCTGCTGCAAGATACCAGTATGTAGGACAGAGGGGGCACCAGGCTCATCCACAGAACATAAAATATTTTGGGGTAACAGAGGAGTAAAGAAACCAGGATACTACATAATAGGGATGAGAAACAGTTTGACAAGCAATTCCTTTAAGAAAAATACTCACTTTCTCCTCTTACCCTTCTTCTCCCACCTTATGTTGGTGGATGCAGGTGTGTGTGCACATTTTACTTGATTCATTTTCTGCTTGCACATTGCTGCAGAATGTTACTCCATTCTGTCTCTAAATAGACTATTGTTGTTGAGACACTGCACAAAGAAAGAGGGCAGTGTGGTGTGACTGGCCTAACAGCAGTGTTCCACCGTAAGCCTAAAAATATTTCATGTCAGTGGTCCCAGGAGAAGCCCCGTGCTATCCAGGCCTTTCGGTAATGAGAGAGTGGAGCTGCCTGCCACCTGTAGCCCTGCCGTCCCCGAGCTCCCACTGGCTCAGAGCTCAGCACTGGAGCTGGAGAGTCAGCGGCTCGGCTCCCAAAGATTTATCATAGCTCACAAGGCAGCATGTCTGAATGTCGAGGCTCTCAGTCGCAGAGAAGCAGGGCCCCAGCAGGCTCACTGTGGGCATGCTGACCCAACACTTTCACATATCACAGAGACAGACGGAAACTGTGAGAGGGAAAAAAGTGGATAAGAAAACTTCCTTTCCAAATCATGACAGTGAAAAAAAAATACATTCAAGTTCAAGCAAAAAGATTGTGAAACAGTTTGTTGGACAAAACTTTTCTTTTTTCCAAAGGCAAGTAATGATGAGACTCTGGAAGAGGAACAATCAGGTTTGCAAAGCTGGCATTAGTTGCTGCAATTATTTCAGTACATCTCACTGAATCATTGATTTACTGCAATTCTGGATGCAATCAATGGGAAACGTTGAGCACAGAAACATAAATCTCCTCATAAAGATAGCTACGAAAAAAATCTATTATTATAAGTGCTTTGTATTTACAGTGCTTTTAAACGTCTGAAGGAGAGAAAATGCTTTCAATCAATAGTAACATAAAGACAAAACCAACTGCTTTGCTCCAACATTTATGAGCCTCCTTAAAAACCGTTGACATAAAAAGACGCCGCAGACTGAACATCGCAGATCAAAGATACATAACTTCCGAGGCCGAGCTCATAAATGTGTCTGGGCACAAAAAAAATAAAATAATAAAAAAAACGAGACGTACAACTCACACAGTGCATGTTCGTATCGCGCCAAAGCAAAGTTCAAGAGGCTGCGCCGTTTATAACAAAGAACTACTCAGATTTAGTGGGTATGATATGCATATTTATCTACAGTTCTTCAAACGTCAGACATGTTACAAAACACTCACCTTCAGTTGTCTTTTGTTTTCACAGCAAAACATGTGCAATATCTTGGAAAACAAAACATTCCCAAATGGTTCTGACTAGTGCAAATATCCTACATACATTTTTAATACGCTGTTATGGTCCTACTGCGGTCCCCTAATTGGAACTGCTAAATGACTCCTGCAACACCAGTCTTCATGGTGGTGACTCAACCCACAAGAGCAGCTGACGCTAATTCACTATTTTCTACTCATGAGTTTATCTGTTTCATTGTTCCCAAAACGTGTCCAGAGTTTTCAGGATCGTTTCTATATTCTGACAGCAGGTCTGGATTGAACCCAGAAACACTATCAGATAAGCCTTTAGGTATCGTTTCACACCCAAACCCAAACGTTTGGCTGAAATGTCAGTGTTATCCATCCACACTGACCATTATTAGAAAATAGGAGTAGATTTGTTGTCTTTGTGCACCTCTAATGAAGTCCGTTAGGGTCATCAATAAGTTAAATGAATATGCTGCATGTGTGGCTCCAAATGGTGCAGAGAGTTTTCATTGAGCGCATTTTATCCGTTTGGTTTGTGACAGATGTCCTGACAGCGCTCCGTTCCTTGATGGTTGTCCACCTTCGTACCGTATGAGTCATCCTTCAGGTTTCTGTAGGGCTCAGGGGCTCTCTTGCTATCGTGTAACCTAAAAAGGAGACAATATGAGTGAAAATGAGTCGAATCAAAGTAAAAAGGCATAAAGGAGACAACTTTATGTGAATTAAAAGCCTAGCGTTTTATAAAGGACTTGATTTATGCCACAAGCACACCAAATTTAGCAACTTTTCTGTAAATTTAAATATGTTTTAGGAATTTGTGTGATGGCTAAAGTTCATTAGCTGTGGGAACCATTTTAATTTGGGTTGAAGCCAAAAGTTTTACTAAAATCTGTTACACCAGGTTGTAACGGCACAGACAAACCAACACAAACACACACACACATGGGCAAATGCAATGCCTTTTGCTGTGGGTGAAAATCAGCGTTCCACTTTGTACTCAATGGATAAATGTTTCCATGTGAAAGAGACAGAGAAAATATTTTACATGCTCTCTCTGTTTCTAGGTTGGTGTTTTTCTGTTTGCATTGAATTTTCTATATGTAGGTTAGCTGCGGGGCTGAAAGCAGGAAATTGAGATGTGAAGAACTTGATTTCCATCGCCAAACCTCAATCTGCATCCATTTAAAATATACTGATACATTCAGAAATTCAAACTCTCTCTCCTCTCATGTTCCAGTAATGAAAAATGTAATAAAAGTTCATAACATTAAATGTATGAGACATTAGACGTAAACTCTGTGCAGTGTTTTTTTCCGGCTCTTCTTTGTTGAGGCGGTCCGTGCGTCTTCCTGCCGCACGCCAACGCAGTGTGGGGGTGAGAGAAAAAGCGGACAGACACAGATCATGGTGATGAATAAGATGCTGAGGTGGTGAAAGGAGGTCACGGGTGGAGAGAGAGACGCAGCGTAAAGAAAGCCACCGAGTGCAGCTGTGTGAGCAGTTGCCAGGGAATCGATGTTTCAACACAACTATTTTCAGTGACATCTGCCACCAAGTCTCCAAGTAACTGCTCCCCGGCCCCTAAACATCTCGCTAATGCACAATTAATGTCCGCTGGTGCAGTCAGCTGATCAGCTAGGAAGGCTTTAAGGGACAAAACAGTGAGGGGAGGTAAAAAAAAAAAAAGGTGGAGAAACTGTAACGGGAACATGCAACAGCATGAAGATGATTGCACCTATCGCTCCCAGAGTTGGTGTTGGGCTCAGGGTCATTAATTTCACTGCCTGCCACTGAGCTCAGAAGTGCCTCCGCTCCTCCGTCTACCCCACTCACCAATTTAATTATGACTCTTAATTGTGCAGCCTCTGTGGAAGGCCCCGGCCATAATGCATTCTAATGAACGCGACAGATGTTGTGCTGTTGTGCCATCTTTCAGACAATTACTCTAACAGCGCCTGCGCCGCTCTCACCTCCAACTGTTTCTCTTTTTATATTTCACCTGTAAATAAAGGCACCTGTTCAGTCCCGTGACGTGAGCTCCGGCAGAGACGCCCGTGAAACCAGGTCGTCAGTCTGACAAATTAACTTTCACACTTCAACTACTTACAAAGGGCCATGAAGGACCCTCGTTTAAATCGGCTTATCTCATCTGAGCGGCATCCGTTTACTTGGCATTACAGAACATACAGAGAAGCACACGCAGCTGCAGCACGGCTCACTCAGAGACTTACTCGTTGAGTTACTCTGATTATCTTTTTCACTTTTAGAGATCACTGCCAGGGGAGTTTAGGTACAGCTTTATGGATGTTTATCACTGCTAATGTTAAATTAATGTTGACCCATGTGTGTGAGGCCAGAAAGATGTTTTTCTCTCTCAGAGAGGAGCCTGCAGGCACCTGACGCCTCCGAGTCTAAGAGGCCGAGGTCATCGTGCTGATAAGTATGTATATAAAACACTTTCTGCACGCTGCTTGTTGCAGATCTTCGCAACGGGGACTTCAATGAAACATCTGTGTAAGCCAACATCTGCCATTGCAAGTAAACAGGGTTAAAAAAAATCTTCACCTGTCTTCATGTGTGGCTTTTTTTAAGTAAGTAGATAATGAAAGGATACTTTTATCCAACAATCATTTATTTTAATAACTATAAACGAGACATAAAAAATAAAACCTTTTTTTTTCCCTGGTTGGCCTTATGAGAAGATTCAGGTTAAATGCAGACATTTCAAGTGTGGAAAGAACAGACTTTGTTCAGAAGTCACTCATTATGTGGCAATACAGTAGTTCCTCATTTATTGTGTGGGATCTGTACCCTGAAGACCCGCAATAAGTGAAAAACGACAAGTAGGAATAGTAGCACAAGTAGTAGTAGTTTATTTATATATATATATATATATATAT
>NC_056504.1:11498747-11558184 GCF_014905685.2 Nematolebias whitei
ATATATATATATATATGAAGGCATTTTAAACTCTTCCCACACTCTTGCAATTTTCTAAACAACGTTTCTAAACACTCTAAGATCACAGAACGTCATGATTTCAGCTCCCTGCCTCCTCTGCTCTTTGCCACCTGCAAGCGTTCTTGGCCACGCCCACTTCTCTGTTCTGCACGCTGAACATCTGAGCAGCTGTTCAGCTGCAGCAGGAAGTTTATCCTGCAGTAAGAGCTGCACAAAGCTGCAGGAGGAAGCTTTTTCTGCTGCTCTGGGCTGCACCAATGTGCAGCAGGTGCTAAATAATTTTAAATAATTTATTTTCATAAAAATTCCGTGCCGATCGTGCGGCTCATCCGTCAGTCAGCCAGTTGTGTGTCATGGCCAATCTTATTTTGAAAAACCGCGATAAACGTATCACGAAGTAGCGAGGGACTACTGTATGTCACAGAAATAAATATGTAATTAAACGTTAGGATATTTTTAATTTACATTGAGAAATTAAGGAGGTGAAGGCACACATTGCTGTAAATGACACACATGGAAAGCTTTAACAGAAGTCCACCCATTTCAAGATGAACTTTAATATGAGCGTAGCTGAGAACCATACACAACACATACTCAGCGCACTACACATCCTGCAATATTTTTGCTAATAACGTTGGCATTACGAATTTAAGACAACAGTTTGTCTGTGAGCCAACAGAAAAATGTCACAGCATCATATTGTGTGGAGAAGAGGGCAACAGATGGTGTGGGGTTAAAGGCCATGTTCAAGGGCCCAGAGTGGGCCAAATGAGGGTGGGAGCAGGTGCCTCACCTTTCCCAACCACATTTTGATGTTATGATCAGGGGGATTTGAACCTGCACCATTTTCTTTCTCTAACCTCTGCACCACCTCTCTCACCTTTCACACAATAGCTTGCACAATACAATAGCTTGCACAATATTATCTTTAAAGTTTGACTAAAACGACTCCAGTATAATTCCATCTTCTCTCATCATTTGATGGTTCCAGTCTTTAACTCTGGCATGACTGGCAGCAGGGAAGCAATATGCAATCCTTTAATAAATGCTAGGCCTGATGAGGTCATGTGAGCGCAGATGAACTGCATGATTTGTTGTTGCTGCAAAAAAAACCTGTGTCAACAACTGCAGTTGCTAAGAAACAAAAGGAGGTGAAATTTGAACAAAATCACGTACACAGACAGACAGATAGTATATAAATAAATAAAATGAACATGCAGCTGATGTTTGTCAATCACTTGGACAGCAGAGAGAAAATAAATGACATGCACACACAGAAGCTGACAAACATCTCATTCCAGACAGGTAACCGTCCTACCTTGGTGGTTTTGACTTTGTTCCCAGTGCTGCATGACCAGCCAGTCAGGTCAGGCAGAACCTTGCACTCCTCACCATCCATACAGGGCTGCATGTGGCACCACCACTTCTGGCCTACAATGGATGCTGCAGGCATGGAGAGGAGATTATTTTAAAAAGAGGTTTACTGAATGGATCATATAGTGTAATTAGAAGACCGGATTATGACAGCATTAGAGAGCACTGTGCATTATCATGTCCAGAAAATAAATCATTTAGAGGTGAAAATGCTTAGTTAATCTCATTTATGTGCAGATGGCAGGAATTACGTTTCTTTAGAATAGCTAAAAAGATGTTGGGACTATATCGTGCTGTTTTATTAAAGGTAAAAATGTCCCAGGCTGAGCTCATGAGGCAGATGGAGTCAGAACAATGACAGGATGTGTACGACGGACAGCGCACGTGGTCAACAGTGATTCTTTCCAAACCTTCTGAATGTCTGTGGGGCCAAGAGGAGATTGGGTCATCTTTTTTTCACTTTTACAACAGATTTGAATATGAATAAATTCTTACAATCCAGCAAAGTGAAAATAACAAACAGGAATACTTTGCCACTGGTTAGTTTTGTGCAAACGTGTGACTTCGCATGTTGTTCTCTGAAACACAAAGATAAAATTGCTCATCTTAAAAGCTTTTTGCTTCTAGTGAAATTAGCTAAACAAAAGGCAAAGTGTGACAGTGAGACAATCAACAGAGTTTTCTTGAGGTCAAAACAGAATGATGATGCTTTAATCTATCGTATGATGTCTGCAGGCAAACATCTCTCTTACAACTCATACAGCTCAGACAAAATGGAAACACTATTTATTTGGTTACATAATAATATACCTATATATGCAAAAATCAAGAAAAAATGTAAAGTAAATTTAAAGATAATTGCAGGCATACTGACTTTATGACAATAACACCAAATGGAATAAATATTAATTGTTTACTTTGCATGTTTTTTTTGTACTGAACACATTTTTTTTACTAAAGATTTGATAATTATGTTGAAAAAGTCAAGCAAACATGGATATTAAAAACAAAATGCATGTTCAGATTTGTCTTATTGTTGCCCAACATTGCTGCTTGAATAGAAAAGTATTGTTGAGCCTCATGTGACTGTGTTGAACTAAGCCCCGAACCTGGGGAGACGGAGCCTTCTCCATCGCTGCCCCAACAGCTTCGTGCCTGCTCCGAGCTCTCCACTTTTAAGAAAGAACTCAAAATCCACCTGTTTAAAATTGCTTTTAATGTTTAAATGTGCCCTTTGTAAATGTTTTATTGTGTTTTGTGTTGTGATGCATTGTTTATTTTTTTAATTTTTTAACTCATGTAAAGCATCAAAGTTCATGCTCAATCATCCAGGTACCAAATCCAATAATGCTCAGTCAAGTCATCTGGACATGTAAAGTATCTTTGAGTATTTAGAAAAGCGCTATACAAATAAAATGTAATATTATTATTATTATTATGATCCATCCATCTTATTCCAACATTATCTGATGATGTTTGGGAGAGATCTTTATGTCAAAAATGGAGTTTCCTTTGTTTTACAGATGATTTTTAAATGCTCTGCATGGTCGGCATGTATTGAGAGTGCTGTGTTGTCATCATCATATATTCCCATAAAATGTCGAAAGTGGTTCTCTGCATTGCACCTGGGGTGCACCCAGGTGGGGTGGTGGGCAGCTATGTGGGCGCCCAGGGAGCAATTAGGGATTGGGTGTCTTGCTCAGAGTCACCACGACAATGGGAATGGCTGGGGATTGAGCCGGGGACTTTCAGGTCCCGAGCTGGCTGCCTGCCTCCACCCCATCTCGGCCTCCAGCTACAGTACATGAAATACAACAGACAGAAAACACAAAGCACTTTTTTAAAAAACAAACAAGTTTTCTCTGCTGCATATCCTCCTCTGCCCTGGTCTTCTTCTCCCATTATTGTGTCATGTCTGCATCAGTATGAGTGAAATACTTGTGTTTCATGCTTTACCTCGAGCGGTTAACCTCGTTTTGTGAGAAAACCACTACATGTCCTCTGGGATCAGCTTTAATTTCACAGTAGTTTTGCTAAGTGGAGTCCTGTAGCCTTTATTTCACAAAATCTGTCTCTTTTGGCTTTTAGCGCACGAAGCTTAAAGTATTGATCTTCAGCTGCCGTGTTCTCTTCAGTTTGCTAGCTTTAGACTCCCACAGACAACCCTTTAAATCATCTTAGGAGACAGACCTCTTCTTTGTTTAAAAAAGTGCATGCTGAAACTTTCTCATCCTGCAGTTTTAATGTACTGAAAATGCTAGTTGGTAGCAGTAGGCTGAAACCTTGAGGTATAGCCATGTTTGTATCAGGTGCTGTGCATGAGTTGATTTACTTATTTATGCTGCTGAGTTGAGTTTCATCAGCAGACGAGACCCATTTACTACATGGAGTCAGACTGGACCTCACAGAAGAAGAACAGCATGAAAAAATGTGAAATTTATCTGGAACCACAGCTAATCTTGAGTCAAATCCCAAAGATTTCTTATGTCTCTGACGCTGAAACCCTCCAGATCCTCTGAACCACTGTTTAGTCAGGAAACAACTTGACAGCTGAGAATAACTCGGTTCCGTTTTTCTAAACCTATTTATTTTCCTGGTGACTCCAGAAAGAAATAAAAAAACTGAGACACTCTCTCCAACTTCATCAAGGTCGTACATTGATGACGTTTAGAATGAAATCTGATCTCAAGTGTCTACTGTTTGCAGCAAAGGAGCTGGCATTGTGACAAAAATATGCCTTTGTGCACAGAGACGTCGTTAAATCCTCTCAAAGCATCACTTAGGAAGAAAACACTGTAACTAAAAGGAAGAGTAATAAGGACGGAAGATGCGGCTAAATAATGGGTTTTCACCAGTAAAACATGGTTTGTAGTGAGAAAATGAATAGCAAGGGTGACTAAGTGAAAGAAAGAGAGAAGGGTGGGAAGTAAAGGGCCATTTGAGGAAGACAGCCCAGGACTGAAAGGAGAAGATACAAAGTAAAAGAGCAACAAATTGGAAGTAGGGTGGAAATAGAAATGGGGAAAAAGTTGTTCGGTCACCAGAAAACAATTCTGGTTGCTATCACAGAGCATACTGTTAAACAGACTCGTGATGCATGAGCTTAGTGGCTGTAAGTGCTTTTAAAATCCAATGATTGTGTAATGCTCATTAATGTGTCCACTACAGTGTCAGCAACAGGGCCCTGCGCTGGTGGAGAGTTATATACAGCTAATAGACATGGCCTTTGAGAGCTTTCATGGGGTTAGCACTCCCTCCAGCTTATCTCATGCCGTTAGAAGGGCGGGGCTGACATAGAAGAACCTAGCTGTCACGTCAGAAGATGGACAGGCAAGGGACATGGCCTGTGATGTCATGGATGATCCAGATATTGGACAACACTCAAAGACGAGTGTCAGCAGGTCAATGGAAATGCAATTACATTAGTCTCAAGAGGACAAGGTGGTAGCACCGCTCCCTGGAAAATACATTATCTCAATTGTATAGAGCTCTTTAATTTTAGGCTGTGACTAATAATGGAGATACTTCTATTTTCAGATAGAATAGTGAAGATGGGACTGCGTAAGTTAATTTCCTGCACCTTATCTCACACTGTTTCCACAAGGGTGGCAGGGTGCAGGCACACAAGAAGCTGGCTGTCGAGTCTGAAAATGGACGGGCACCTGTGATGTCATTATTGTTGGACACACAGGAATCAAAAGGTCAAAGTCAAGGATTACAGACACAGAGAGTTATGTTTTGCCCTACAGATAAAATCTGACCATAACTGGTGATTAGTCACAATAAAATCAGATGCATAAACTCTTTTGAAGCTTTAACAAAAAAGCTATGAGCAAACTCTGCTCATTTTACAGCTGTATAAAAAGACTATCTTAGTCAGTGTCTGTGGAAAAAATATCAGCAAATCAAACTCTGGCCAAAACTGAACTCTCTAATCAACATGTCACATCTTGGTATGTTTTGCTCATTGTTCGCTGTTTGAATGCAATCCAGTGCTTACAAATAACTCGGACTAAATTTACCAAAACTTGGACAAAGCCGAGCAGAGTTTGTTTGACTGTTAGCTTCACAGTACTGACATGAGGCTTTCAGACAGAGAGAGAGACAAAATTGAAAATAATATATATATATATATATATTCTCGGCGTTCTCAAATAGGCAAAGTACAACTTCTAAAGGCTTTAGCAAACTGGTAAAGTCAAAGTCAAAGTTTCTTTATTTGTCATTCCACCACTTGTGGTACTTGTACATGTGGTGGAATGAAATTGTGTACACAGGTTCCCAGTTACATCCAACAAAATTATAAATTGCAAAGGAAAACAGTAATAAGATCTAAGATATGAACTAAGAAATATGTTAAATTAAGAATAAACTAAGCACTAATAGTCCAACAACAATACACCAAACAGCAGTTGCACGAACATGAGTCTGTGTGAGCAGATGAAATGAACACAGCAGCATGAAATAAATCAGCAGCAAGAGTTCAGCAGCACAGATAGTCAGCAGCACATATCAACAATCAAAGTTTCATTACAGTGATTTTTTTTCACAGTGATTATCCTGATTAGGGATTCATGAGTCTAACAGCTTCAGGGTAGAAGCTGTTCCTCAGTCTAGTGGTTCTACACTTAATGTTCCTTAACCTCCTTCCTGAAGGGAGCGGCGCATAAAGTGTGTGTGCTGGGTGAGTGGGGTCCTTCATGATGCAGGTGGCCCTCTTCCTGCATTAGGAGGTATAAATGTCTGTGATGTGGGGAGACTGACTCCAACAGTCTTCTGTGCAGCCTTCACCACTCTCTGCAGAGCTTTTCTTTCTGCAGCTGTGCAGCCTCCATGCCACATGTTGATGCTGGAGCACAGGATGCTCTCCACTGCACACCTGTAGAAGGAGGTGAGGACTGAGATACCCAGTCCAGCTCGCCTCAGCCGCCTGAGGAAGTAGAGTCTCTAATGAGCTTTCTTGATTAGTGAGCTTGTAAGCTGACAGTGTTAAAATAAAACAGTCAAGCTGGTTGCCATTTGTTTTGGCTAATCTTCCAGCTAAGCTAAGCTAACTGACACACTTTACTTTTATTTTGTTTCTTTGGTTGGTTGGTTGGTTGGGGCTATTTTGCATATACACGAGTGGAATCTGCTTAAAATGTGCAATTTATAGTTTTCTGCAATACCTTTCCAATACTTAGTTATGGCTCTAATCCTATCAGCTCAGTTATCGATAATGTCATTCATTTGATCTGATGTACAACTTTTAATTTTGTCTTTTTCTTTTCAAACTATTTTCTATAAGATTCTTATTACAACAGCCAAGAAGTGAAAGTGAAAATTAGCAAAACTCTTAAAATACTCCCCATGACACATAGCACATGGAGCGCCTTTATAATTGCATCATTCTCATTAGGAGTCTGCATTTAAATATAAAAGGTGCCTATGCTAATGAAAAGGATTTACAGCTCAGACGTATATTTCATCACACTTTCAACTCATTACAATGGAGATGACCTCCAAGTGGCTCTCTTTTAAGCACTCTGTCAAACTTTTCAGTATGAGATCAGCTGGGGGCAAATATCTAGGCGGCACTTTGCTGAAGGTGCAGGTGATTAGGCGAGACAAGGGACCGAGGCTATGTTATTCCCCGGGTCCTCACCTAATCTCTGACGGGGGGTGTCTAAATAAGGTTTGTGACAGTTTCACGCCACAAGGCTGCCTACAGCTCTGTCTGTGACACAGCACGTCAATCTAGAAAGTGTCACTCATGGTTGGTTACACCAGTTTTGGCTACAGCTGTTCATTTCTGCCTACGAGAACATGTGTGAGGGCTGACAGAGCACTGAGCCTTGTGATCATTGCTTCCTGTGCTGCTGCTTTCACTGTCATTGTAATGTTTGTGACATCAAGTGGACAAAGCAGAAACTGCAGGCTCACCCATCAGTTTAGCTTCAAAACAGACAAAGCTGATGTTTTTTTGGCTAAATATAAACTCAATATTTAATTACTTCTTCCAACAATTAGCAAACTGACAGTGTGAGTCATCATTTCCCCTGTATTTAATATGTTTCTGATTTAATGTCAAAACAGCCACAGTTAAAAACTATACAAACTTAAGATCACTTTGATTTGAATTTAAAAATGAATTAAAAAACTAGGACACTCAAAAACACAGAAAGATAAAAGTTTATGTGCCTAATTACTATGCTCTTTCTGACAGAAACCATATGTTGGAGCAGAAGTACTGTAGTCCCCCATCAGCACTGTAAAAAGTACGTCATCTTGCATTAAAAGTCACTCATCTAATATAAGAATAACTTATTGGCTGTGGAAATGACAAACCTAAGGCTCTGACAGTTACTTGGTTTTACTGTAAACTGTCTTGATGTGAGGTAGGTCAGGATAATGCAGGAAGAATGCACTCAGACATGCATCCTGTGGAGTGTTTCCACATTAATACTTTACAAAGGTTGGCCTAAAGTAGTTCACTCAAGCCATGGGGAGCAGAAACCACAAAACAATTTTTTTTCTTGTCCATGTGTGTACACATAAGTGTTTTTTTGCATTTGCATGTATGCAAATGCATTTTTATTATCCTCCGTGTGTATTTATGTGTGGATAAATTTAGTGCCCATCGTGCATTGAATATAAGGAATTATAAATAACAGTAAGCCTTTTTCTCTCAGGTCATTACTATTTAAAGGCAAATAGCTTCAAACCTTTACACACAAACACACACACCAAGACAAAAGGATGAACCCAGAGGCTTTGGAATGGCTCCACTCAATGATCCTGAAGTGTAGGAGCAGAGAACATCCATCTTTTTTCTACAACGATTTACTAACAAGTGGCACGTCTGCAGAGAGCAACACATTCACACCAACACAACGACGAGCTTACATGGTGAGGAAAACTCGCGTGGAAGGTGCACTGTGAAAACTGTCAGAGGACGATTGGACACTGTGATATGTGCACACGCTGGTAGGAACAGACTGACAAACTGGAAACAGCACAACATTAGGAGGGAAAGATAGAAAACAACAGCTGGTTGATGCGTGATGAAAGTGAATTTAGCTGCACAGCAGTGAAACAGTTTGTCACTGAGTCGCACAGAAAACAAAATCCACTCATCTAGTGTTTTTTTGTAAGGTCACTTTCACCCGTTTATTCTCCTCACGAGCACAAAATGTAACTTTAATGATATCGTCTGTGGAGGACTTAACATCCTTCTGTCTCCAAAACAACTCACAGTTTTATTTGTAAGGTTTATAGATATTACACTTTTCACTTTCCTGTAAAGTCACGCAGGGGGTTCGAATGAAGCAGAGGAGAAATTGTTTTCTAACACACATTAGGAAACATAAACTTTATTTTATTTCAGTCCCTTTTCCTTGTTTGTGTCAGGGTCTGTGTGTTCTTCGTGTAGTTTTTCTGTGATTCTTGTATTTTGTTCACTGTGTTTCAGTTTCTTTGTGTTTTTTCCTCACTTTCTGCTCCTGCCCCTCCCACTCTCACCTGTTTATTGTCCTCCCCAGGTGTTTGTCATTTTCTGTCCTTAGTGTTTCTTTGAATCCAGTGTCTTTCTGTTACTCCCTTGTCCGTGCATCTCACTGTTTATTCATTCAACCTTTATTTATACAGGTTAATCCCACTGAGCCTCGGGGACTCATTTACAAGAGAGGACACTGGACAGGAGCGGAGTAGGAGAAGGCCCTTTTGTCTAGTTCAGTCCTCACTGAGGGAACACTGCAGGTAATAATGTCCTGAGATCGCACGCTGTAGCTGCACTCACACAGAGACATGTAGGAGGAGATGTATGAAGGCAGCAGACCAAGAAGTGATTTAAAGATGAAAATGTACCAGTGAGAGAGTCTGCGTGAAGTTAATGATGTCCAGTTAACCAGTGAATACTGGGTGCAGTGGTGGGTACGGTAGTTACAGCTAGTTATGAATCTTAGTGCACCGTGATAGACAGCGACATGCTGACCTCTGCTCAATCACCCACTCTACCTATAATACTGTTCTGTCAACAGTCTGGCCTTCTCAACGGTCAATACATATCGAACATTATGTACATATTGACATGACTATTTTTAAAAACTGCACAGTATTTTCTATTATAGTCTTGTTTATTATATTTATTATATTTATTTATATTTACTTTATTTATACATACTTATTTATATATTATATTATAATTGTTGTTGTTTATCTGATTTCTTTATATATTGTATTTTAACATTTTAGGAACTTTTTGTGTGCACCTTTACATCTGTTGCAGCTCTTACGCTTCACTTTCCCCTCTGTGGGACAATAAAGGCTGTTTCTATTCTATTCTATTGTTACCAGTGCTCCTGAGTGGTTTTTTTAGTTTTGTAGTATTTTTGTTTATAAGTACTTTTGCTGCCACGTCAGCCGTTTGTTTTCTTGTTTAATTAATAATTTTTTTTCCTTTGAGTTATTTTTGAGTTTTGTTTTGCCTTTGGGTTCCACCGGTCAACTGAACAGCTGTTCCAAAATGTTTTATGGTCGTAACTGAGAGTCACTCACAAACACAAACTACAAGCTTTGGAGTCAGTCCTGTTTGACTGTTAGCAAAATATCTCCTGATCCATTGGATGAATGTGGTTTTATATATTTGTGAAAACTGTTTATATTCGGTTTAATAAAAATAGGCTATTAATAAGTATGTTTTAGTTGTTTTTGATAACTGGAGATGACTTTAAGACTCCCACTCAGTGCTCCTGTGCCTTAAACTTTGTGAACCACTGATTTGGATGATTTGGCTAGTAGAAAACACAGCTGCCTTGCAGGCACCACTGCGTGGAGTTTGCATGTTCAGAGAGCAGAACTTTAAAACAACAAAACTTACAGTTTGTTCTTGAGGTGAAACTTTTTCTTCCAGACAAGCAGGACTTGTGTTTAGTCCAAACTTGTGCAAATATCTCCAAACATCTGGATTTATGTGTTGTTGTTTCTGTGATTAGTGTCACCTTAAGAAGACATTAGCATTTACACATTTTACCATTATTTTCCTGTACCATTCTCATCAAAAAGTTCTTTATTCCTATGCAGCAAAATATTTTATATATATAAAAAAGGTAACTGTGTTGAAAAAAGAAATCACTGAAGCAGCAGCCAGTAACAGAAGCTCTGACCGTTTACTTGTTTTTCAGCCATCATCAATAATGCAGCTCCATTTACACTAAGGCCTTTCCATAAAGGCTGACTGCAGGGGAGGGGTTATCTTTATTTCACCAGTTGTCAACTCTTAAAACATAAAAACAGCATGCATGGATGAGTGTGCATAAATGTTTGGGTGCACAAACTGATAGATGAGGTGAGATCTCGTTACCCCAAACCTAGAGGTATTACATGAATCATGAGACAAGCCCTGCAGAGCAAAGGGTCCGGTGGTGAGAGGTGGTGAGGAAGGTGAACCAGATATTAGACGCCACCCTGACTCATCTGAAGGAGGAAATGCTCCAGTTTGTGGGAGAGATTTGTGCGTTAGAGGAAAAGTCATTAAAGACACTAAAGCAAATTTATCACTGACTGACTTTCAGTCAAAAGGCAAATCTATTAGCACCTCATCAGCTTCATTTCTTCCTTTCAGCATACCCCAACCAAGTGGTTGATTTGAACAAACAAAAGCAAAGCATCAGGGTAATGACTACTCCTAAAGGTTGGCAGAGTTTCACATGAATCCTGATTATTTTTTGTCTGACTTTCATTACAAAGCCAATCATCTCTGCTATGGTTGTCTGATTTTATCATTATCAAGCAACAGTTTCCATCTAGGAACTCATCAAAAAGGTTAAAAAACAAATTTACGTTTTATTGCTTGAAAATAGTGCTGAAATGAACCAGCAGGTATGTCAGTCCTGGAGTCATTTCAGTGGGAAAAGCGCCTCCTACTGGTGGTCTGATGCAACAGCAACACTGTTTCTGCAGGAGAGTTGGGATCAAAGGTGGAAAAGGCCTGAATATTTAACATGCAAACACACTGTATGACATTTATTTTTTTTATATTTATATATGTATTAGATATAGTTTCAATAATTTGTTACATATATTAAACAATTTATGACATTTGGTCTCAAACGTTTCAGTTTCCTGTCCACTTAATCACAGTTGTAACTTGTAAAGTTTTTCCCTGAGCAAAATCTTTTTAAACTAATCAAACAAGGCCATAATGACAAAAAACATTAAACTTTTTGTTCATTTATAACGACACTAACCCTGCCTTCTTGTAATAAATAAGGTCAAATAAATATATAAATAAAATAAATCATTACAAACCTAAACTTGATGGTTCATGATCTACAGCGAGGTCCCAACACAAAGTTTGAAAACCATTAATATGAATATTTATAAAATATTTTCTTACTTTGTTTAAATCTAGAGGTTTTTTTTATGGTATTCTGTTATATCTTGTCTACAAATGTGTGTAAAATGTGTCTTTAAGAACAAGGGTGCTTTTTTTTTTTTTTTTTAAATTGCATCAACAAATTGTTGAAGCTGCCAAACATGAGTTTAGATTTGCTCTTTAGCTGTAATGTTTGTAACAAATACAAAAAGTTACACATGCACCTTATAAAAACTGTACAAAAAAGTATTTCATTTGATCAAACGATATAATTCAAAGCATATTCTGGGTTTTAGACATAAAAATAAACAAACACCATTCGACCATTTTGAAATTATGCTTCAAAACAACTAAACAGTTGGTTTATTTCTAATGATTACCAACGTGCTGACGTTTTATTCTCATAGGAAATTTAAAAAAGTCTTCTGAAATTCTGATAACTTCATCTAAGTGTGAGTTGAAGTGACTCAGTGACCCTGAGCTCATCAGAGTCAGTGGCTCTCCTGTTTAGACCACCGTGTCGCCTACTTCCTGTGTCAGAGGGCTAACGCACTGTGATTGGATCAGGTTTGCTGGCACTGTGTGTGTGTGTAGTGGTGTGTGTGTGTGTTTGAACTCTGCAGAGCGCCTGTGGATGATAGAGGTCAGTGACTTCTTGTTTCTCACAGGGACGGAGCTGACACACGGGCGTAAGAACAGTCTATGAAAACAAACCCCACATTTCGTCTGTCTATCATCTCCACAACACACACACACACGTCTCACACAAGCAAACAGACATGGTGACACGTGTATGTGTTTGCTCTGCGTGTGTGAGCAGTCGTCTGTACAGTCCAACATGAAGACAAACTGAAACGACGTGTGTTGCTTCAGCAGCAGCTCGTGATGCGACACGTTCAGTTCACAGAGCAGCTGGGAGAAGTTTAGCCCTTTTTTACTTCACATCTCAAGGTTTAAACACAAAAACAGAGAAGTGCTCGCAACAGTCACAAAGCTTGATGGAGAAGCTACTGAAAAGCTGAAACTATGTCAACGGACAGCGGCAAAGAAAAAAACAAGTGTTTTGATTCAAATAAGACCTGCTGTGACTGCAGAGCCACATGAGCTAAAACAGACTAATGAATAAATGAAGAAAGCTCAATGCAAATAAAGCAATAGTTGCAAAACATTAAAAAAACTGTAAGAAAAACTAAAACAAAGCCTGAACACCATGACAGCACTACATAAATAAATAAAACGCATCTTCAATGATTAAACAAACTCTTCGCCTCTGTCCCCCAGTCAGAATACCGTACTTGCTGTCGTACACGTCGCACCGCCGTATAATTCGCATCTATTATGCGTCACCACTGACCACCTGGAAACATGGGCTGGTGTTGTGCCAAAAATCAATTGGCTGCTAAATGGCAGCCGCGGGAGCATGCACGGGAGGAATTTAACAAGAATTTAACAAGATTACCACTTAAAAACAATTATTTGTTTGCTCGACATTATAGTAAAGATGTGTCTCAGTCTAACTTTTCCTTAATAAATACCATACCATACCAATTTATTTATAGAGCACTTAAAACAGCAACAAGGACAACCAACATGCTGTACAACAGAAACAAACAAGCACAGCGGACAGGAAAACATAAAATATAAATAAAGATACAAATAGTGGATAACTAAATGGCCAACACTGCTGACTACAGACAGGATCAAAACAAATCACACCGTGTCAAAGGCAAGGGAATAAAAATGGGTTTTCAGGCGAGACTTAAAGACTGTGAGTGTGGGAGCCTGCCTGACACGCAGTGACAACTCATTCCACAGTCTTGGACCTGCAACAGAGAAAGCCCCGTCACCTCTGAGCTTGTGACGGGTTTCTGGAACTGAAAGGAGCCTCTGGTCTGCTGACCCCAGAGAGCACGGTGGGACATATGGCTGCAGAAGATCAGTGAGATAGGATGGGGCTGAACAGTTCAGTGATTTAAAAACATACACGAGTATTTTGAACTGGATCTGAAGGTGAATGGGTAGCCAGTGCAGGGAGGCCAGAACTGGTGTAATGTTCTCTCTATGGTCTGTACCAGTTAAAAATCGGGCTGCAGCATTTTGGACCAGTTGTAAACGTGCAATGGAGGATTGATTGATTCCAAACAGAAGCGCACTGCAGTAATCGAGCCTGGATGTTATGAATGCATGTATTACTGTCTCAAGATTCTTTTTGGACAATATGGGCTTCAGCTTAGACAGCCGCCTCAGCTGAAAGAAACAGGATTTAACAATCATGTTTACATGTTAAGCTTTAAGGAAGGATCCATTATCACTCCCAAATTGGTGACTCTTTGTTTTAACAGAGCTAGAGAGGAAAGGTCGATGCAGTGGTTCATGGACGTGCCATTGGGATGGAACAAGATGACTTCAGACTTCTTCTCGTTGAAACTTAAGAAGTTTAAAGCTATCCAGTCCCAGATGTCAGCCAGGCAGTCAAGAAGAGGCTGAATAGAGCGTGTGCCTATTAAATGCACTTTAATGGTCAAATTAGCTGCATTTCACCTGGGCGGTGCGGCAAAATACAACGGATTAGACGTTAACTCCAGGAGTTCCGATGCGAGATGAAGGTGACTTACTTAGGCAAGCCAAGTGTCTCATTAATAGCTACTTTTACCTATTAATGTGACACTTGGCTTGCCTAAATGCTTGAGAATAGTAGTGTTTAATATTTTCCATGTCAGAATGAATGAAATCGTCAGATCTCAGTCAAATATTGAGTTATAAATATGGGGGAAAAAACGTATATTAGTCGCTTCGGTGTTTAAGTCACAGGACTTGCAAATTTATGCAAAAAGGTGTGACTTAAATGGCGAACAATACGGTAATCTAATTTCTTAAAGCAGACAGACTTCTAGTCAGTTTAGTGCTTTTTAAATGAGAGTAAATAGATTTGGCCTAAATATAAAGTAGTTTTTTTTTTCTATTTTTACACAAACAAGTGACATTTGAATATTTTTTGGCCGCGTTCAGCCTAAATAAAGTTCTCTTCTTCTTTTACGAGCTCAGATCCAATGATCAGTAACACGCTCATTGTGACTTATTCAACTCTTCTTTGTTCTGTAAAACAAGGAATGCAGAAACAATTTCATTGCAACTAATTATTTTTGGGTGAACTTCCCGGCTTCAGGAATGACGCCTGAGAAAAACAGGGTGCGCAGCTGCATACGGTTATTAAAACTTCCCCAAAAAATAAACTAAATAAGTCATTGGTTCACCTCCTATCACTGAAGGAAACACAAAATCCATTTACACAGCCACAATCATAACAGGGACACCTCCTGTCCCACTTCTGCCCTAAAAATAAAACAGTACACATCACTAAAAGCACTCACAACCACACTGATGAACAGTTTCCTCCCAAAAGCCACCCAGTCTCTAAAAACCTCATAATGAATTTAATGTATGAATATTCATGTTTGTTTTTCGTTTACTACTACTTGATGTCATGTATCCTAAAAGCATCAGTATTCAGAATGAACTACTTCCTGTCTGCTGTGGTAGATACAGCTGCTGTTGATTTGATGCAATCTGTGTATTATTTTTATTTTTACTTTGCAACATTAACACTAGTGTGACGAGCATCTGCATTACTGTTCAGCAGGGCTATTCAACTGGTGGCCCGGGGGCCAAATCAGGCCCACAGGTGAGCTCAGATCGGCCCACCAATGGGTTCATTTATAAATAAAACTATTTTAAACCGTAAAACAAACTTACTTAATGACAATAACTGCTGGATGTCCGGCCCCTGAGCTCTTGGCTTCAGTTACTGTGGCCCCCTGAGCAGTTTAGCTGAATATCCCTGGTGTACAGTGACAGTCTTCACTCAGACATGAACACAAAGATGGTTACCTTCCACACAGGAGGGTCTGGCTCTGGTGGTGCCGGCGACCTGCCCCGGAAAACAGGAGCACTTGACGGTTTGCGAGCGCTCCTCGATCTTGTTCTTGTTGCAGCAGCGATGGACAGCCACCACCTCACACGTGCCCTGCTTCACCTGATACGACACTGGCACAGAAACATGCAAGTTACTGGCTGTAAATGTCTCAACTTGTAACTGTTTGTTGATCGTTTGCTGCTGAGAATGAACTCACGTTCTGATTTTTGTGTTGCTGTTGGATAAACAAATTTTACAGCATCTCATATGAGAATTAAAAATAACCATTGAAGTATTTATGACAGTTTAAACTCTGCAGTTTCCACCATTTCCAGGCTGTGATGCATAAATAAACCCCTCTTAGCTTTTCTTTGCTCTCAGCCGTGCGGCCTCATTAACTTTAAAGGCAGTTCTGTTTGTGTCGTCGTGTGCAGGAAGAAAGAAGTGTTTGTTCTGAGTCAAAGCGAGCCACTTGATCAACTCACAGACACACCAGCATCATGAGGGACACTACAAGGACATTAAACACTCTTAAATAAGAAGATCCTCACCAGAACTCACAATTATTTCTGTGTGTGTTTGTGCTCGTTAGGGCTGTGTACACTGGTCTCCCTGAGCTCATTCCTGTGTGTTCCTGAAAGTCATTAATCATGTTCAAATGATTTAATATTTTTATTTACCAGAGACTTCCAACACAAAGTCAAACTCTCTTTATTCTCCTCATGCCTGCCTAATGATGTCCATGTGGTTCTCCGGATAGAAAATCACGCTCGGCTCAAGTTTAAACCAAAACTTTCTGCTCTGAGGACACCATTGTTTTTAAAGACGTATAATATTTCTGCCACAATGTTTTCAGACAGATTAGCTTTTCTTTAACTAAAAATTTCATCAAAACTGTTTATTAAAAATAACAAAGAAGTGCAATTCTTTTAAAGGTTCAGTCAGATAGACTCACCTGAACACATGAATACAGTTTTAGATGTGTAAATGTTTTATTTCATTTATTATATCCCTTGGTGAGAGGGTTTTCTACTTTCTGTGTGTGCTCATTGTTTTCTTAAACAATAATCTGAGCATTTTAGGATTTTCAGTCTTTCTCCCTCCTTGGATGGCGTTAATCTGTCCTCCAGCTCTAATGTTAAAAATCTTGGTGTTATTTTTGATCAGGACATGTCTTTTATCCTCCACATTAAAAACGTTTCTAGAACCTCCTTCTTCCACCTGCGTAATATCACTAAAATTAGAAACATCTAAAAATGATGCAGAAAAACTGGTCCATGCATTTGTCACGTCTAGACTGGACTATTGCAATGGTTTATTATCTGGGTGTCCAAATACTTCTTTAAATTGTCTTCAGTTGATCCAAAATGCTGCTGCCAGAGTCTTAACTGGAGTTAGTAGGAGAAATCATATTTCTCCAGTTTTAGCTTCTCTCCACTGGCTCTCTGTCAAATCTGGAATTGAATTCAAAATCTAACTTCTAGCCTACAAAGCGCTCAACAACCTAGCTCCATCTTATATTTGAGACCTTTTTGTTCCATATTTTCCTAACAGAGGACTTCAATCTCAGACTGCAGGTTTACTTGTGGTTCCTAGAGTTTCCAAAAGCAGAATGGGAGGAAGATCTTTCAGTTATCAGGCTCCTCTCTTGTGGAACCAACTTCCAGTTTCTGTCCGTAAGTCTGAAAAATTGTCCAGTTTTAAGACTGGGCTGAAGACTTTCCTTTTTGATAAATCCTATAGTTAGGGTTATTTTATTATGCTGCCATAGGCTTAGACAACTGGAGGACAAAATGACCTCAGTTCTTAAAATGAATTGTTAAAATTGAATAGTTTTCATTTGATATTATTTCTATCTTAACATGATGCTTGACCTGCCATTGTGTATCTGTTCCTCTCAAACCCAGCTGGTTGAAGCAGACGACCACTTGTCCTGGGTCTGGTTCTGCTAAAGGTTTCTTCCTCATGAGGGAGTTTTTCCTTCCCACTGTCGCCTTCATGTTTGCTCAAGATGAGTCTGTGATGGTGTTAAACTCAAAGCAGTCTGCTCCTCAGATAAATGTTAAATTATTATTTTTATATAAATATTTCTGTTCAGTGCCCTGAGATGACTTCTGTTGTGACTTGATGTTATAGAAATAAACTGAATTGAAATTGAATTAAATGTTTAGTAAATCTAATATCTGCCAACGGCTGCAAAATACATTCCTTGTTTTTCTTCACAAAGCTTGCTATGTGCTCGTGAAAATCTTCTTAGGCAGCTTTCTTTTTCTTTCTTTCTTTCTTTTTCTTTTTTTTGTTGTGCACAACAAACCCTTCTGGTGACACTACAAGCAACCTATAAGCCTCTTTACCCCCCTGGAAAACCTTGCTTATACTGTACCATAAGCCCAGATTCCATTTATGTGACGTGACTTCACACAGACTGAAACTTTTCACGCTCAGCTGAATGAGCTTTGCAGACAGACACGAAAAGTGTGTCCAAAAGCACAAACAACACACACACACACACACACACACACACACACGCACACACCCTCTGCAGAGGGTTCCATTTCTGCAGGCCATGGCCCCTCTCATCCTTTCTGATTTAAAGTTTGTTTGTTCTTCTCTCTAGAGAGGCCCATCAATGATCCCTGGCTCTCTGAGGGCACCCCCTCCACCATCATCCCTCCACTTTCATTTCCCTCACTTCTCTGGCTCTCCTGAGGCTGAAGCAGTGGCCACATATACCCCCCATCACCCCCCCCACACACACACACACACACACACACACACACACACACAAACCTCCATCTAAACTGGTAGAGAGACCAACAATAAAAGAATGGACAAAACTGAAAATGACCACATCATTCTATCAGTGCAGCTTTTATTACAACAATTGTCCCAATTAAAGCTGTAACAATGTAAAAAAAATAATAAAATAAAAAATAATGAAGCCTAAATCAAGCACAATCAACTGGCCTTGTTTAATCCTCATTAAAACTATTCCATAGTGAAAATTCATTCCACTGGTATTACAGAACTAGAACTTGTTAAATCTGTTGGTTCAATCCCTGGAAGTTAAAAAAAAAAAAGTCATCTTATTAGTAAGAAACAAGGAGGAAGATGGATGGAGTCAAGCGAGTGGAGGAAGCGATGGTGTCCCGGGCAGCAGACGGAACAAAGAGCAGCTCGTGTTCAGCTGCGTAATGAGGTCACGAGGTGCTCCGGTCTCTCCTCATCACCTCGTTCTGAACTTGGTGGAAGAAGCTTGTGTTTAAAACCTTAAAAGCTTCTGACGAGGAGGACGAGGAATCTGCCAGGCTGTCTGCCCACAGCTTGTACCTGATTAAAATCACAACAAAGTTTCAATGCTAATGAGCTAAATTCAGACAGGTGTGTGTGTGTGTGGGGGGGGGGGGTGGTATTTTATTTTATGGTGTTCATACACAGCTTGATGAAAAGAAAAACAGTCCAAGGTGCTCTTCAAGCAAACACCACAGCAAGGCTGCTTTCATGGCCACACAGAGAACAACTTCACCGTGTTTCAGATATTTTACCGTCGAGCCTTCATCTGGGAGCAGCTGCACACGTTTTTCATCATTAATGATGGTAATGATGGTTACCTTGTGACTAATAGGTGGAATAAAATGATGCAGGATAAAAGGCAAAGTGCCTGCTCTTTTGGCGCACGAGCAAACGTTGAAGAAGATGCTTTAATGTCTAAATCTGGTGCGTGGATTTACAACATGAAAGTCATTTTGTGCAGAAGACAAAGGATTCTTCCTGATGACTAGAAACGTGGTTTCATTTGTGGCGTCAGTAAAACAAATCAAAATCATGACCTGGAGCCAAGCTCCCAGGCGCCAAACCTGATCTAAACGAGCCTGATATAGATTTAGATGTATTTTATATGGACTTTAATAATTAACAGTTGAATAATTAACACTACAAATAAAACATTATCATGCCAAGCTGTAAAAGTGACAGCGTCTGAAATGTGTGCTGGAAATATCAGAAATTGTTTGTAGCATTGAACCTTTATGCTAATATTCATCTTGCTGAGCATCCGTGATGTTTTTATCAATAAACAAAGAGCTGAAAAAAATGCAACTAAAGTTATTTAATGAGAAAAATGTTCAACTCAAAGCCACAGATTATAAAAGCCTTTTCAGAGCGTTACAGACGCGGCCTTGGTTTCTAGCAGCGTATCATTGTTCGTGAATGAATTATAGGCAACAAATGAAGTGCAGCCTTCACATCTGACAGGAGCAAAGGTGCAGTAAGAGCCAACGTGTCTGTAATTACATGCTTCTTTGCACTAAATGCTAAGTCAACAAACTTTCAAGGTCACCCTGACGTACAGCT
Organism: Nematolebias whitei; assembly: GCF_014905685.2. Classification (NCBI taxonomy): domain Eukaryota; kingdom Metazoa; phylum Chordata; class Actinopteri; order Cyprinodontiformes; family Rivulidae; genus Nematolebias; species Nematolebias whitei. Next base: position 11,518,763 of record NC_056504.1, read on the forward strand.
GCTTCCAGGACAGCAGGGACGGCTCACATGAACGATGGGCTCGGCTGGGGAGAGCAAGGAACAGATGACTGCTCTCGTTAATGTTGTTTTTCTTTCAGCTGCTCCCTTCTTAAGAGAACTCGCAAGAACGTTTGGCGATTGTTTTACTCTGGAAGCTGTTCCCAATGAAACCTCTGCTCAAATCCACAACCTTAGGCGCTAATGGAACCAACAAAGCTGCCGTTTATTATGAACGTTCAGACTCTTAAAGATGACGGAGACTCATCCATACATCAGTTATCTTTACCCTCTTCCTCCTTTTCGGGTCACGGGGGTCACTAGTGCCCATATCCAGCAATCACTGTGTGAGGGGCGGGGACACCCTGGACAGGTCTCCAGTCCATCACAGGGACACATAGAGACAAATGAGATAAACAACCATTCACTCTCTCACTCACACATAGAGACAATTTAGAGTTTCCAATCAGTCTAACATGCATGTTTTTGGTCTGTGAGAGGAAACCGGAGCACCTGGAGAAAACCCACGCATGCACGGAGAGAACATGCAAACTACACCCAGAAAGGCCCCGGGCCGGGATTTGAGTCAGCGATCTTCTCACTGAGCTCTACATGCTGCGCCACCTCACTGATGGAGACTCCACTTAGCCAAAGTTTGAAGTAAAAAATAAAATAAAAACCAAGTCTGATAATAAAAATAGTGAATAACAGAACTAGATTAAAACAGTTTAAATCCTCTAAACTTGGGATTTATGGAAATGAAGTTACGTGTTTGGTTGTTTACAGTAAAATAAAATAAAACTAGAACAATTGCATTTCCTGCGAAAATGTGGTGTGAATGCTTATTGGTGAAAAACTTGCTGGAAAAACAGCTGAAATTAGCTACAAAACATGCTGAAGTGTAGCTGAAATAGAAGAACACGCCCAAGTTAGGAGAAGAAAGCAGAAAGAACACATTTTTACTAAATTAGGATTAAATAAGCAGAAATTAGTATAAAAATTAAGAAAGTAAAAAGAAAAGCTGAAATTAACAAAAAAAAATAGTGGAAAAGAGCTGAAAATGCAGAAAGAAGCTTAAACTAACAGAAGGAAGTGAAAGAAGCTGAAATTAGCTACAAATGCTGAAATTTGCATAAATAAGCCGAGAAGAGTGTAACAAGCTGAAATTAGCATAAAGAAATTAATTGAGCTGAAAGTAACAGATATTACCACAACAAACTTGAAATTATCTGAAAACAACTGAAATTACCTAAAAAATGTTAACAAGATGGAACAAGCTTAAAACAGTAGAATAACACAGAAAGAACACATTTGCCCAATTAGGTAGAAAGAAGCAGAAATGAGCACAAAAAAAGTGGAAATAATCTGAAAAAGCTGAGATTAGGAGACAAATAGCTGAAAAGTAGCTAAAAAGGCAGAAATAAGCTTAAATTACTTAAATTACACTTACTTAAATTATAAGTAAGTGGAGAGAGCAGATTTTTGCTGAATTAGGCTGAAAAAGTTCAAGTGAGTGGGGAAAAAACCATAGAATTAGCCAAAAACCTAAAATTAACATAAAAGCAGCTAAATAGTAGCTGAAATAGCAGAAAAAGCTGAAACTTGCAGAACAAGCTGAAATGAGAAGAAAGTAGTTAGAAGAAGCACAAAAATGTTGTAGTTAGCAGAAAGAACCTGAAAGGATCACAAAACAGCTGAAAAACAGCTGAAATTATTTGAATGTAGCTGAAAAGAAGTTAAATTAGCACAAAGAAGCTGAAAGAAGCTGAAGCAGAACAAAATGTGAAAGAGCAGTAAAAGGTTGTAAACACATTTAAAGATTTGAAGGATGTAAAATGAGCTCAGTTCATTTTCTAAGAGCAAAAAAGTGTCAGAAAAGGCTAAATATTTTAAAAAGCTAAAGTTGCACCAATACCAAAATCCATAGCAGGATTGTTCTGAATGAGCTGAATGTTTTGATTCATGATTTGTTGAAAAGGCACAAACATTGTGGAACGAGAAAGATGCTGAAAACCGTACGGAAGAAATATGGATCACAATAGTGTGAATGCTTCATAAACATTCGTGCAAGAAGCAAATCCAGACATGTTTAAACAAACATAAGGTGTTTCAGTTAAAAGACCAAACCAATCTGTTTAAATAGAAAATAAATATACCAGTTGGTGTAAAAAGTTTCATAACTAAAAAACAACAAAGAAAGTCGAACAAGTGTGAATGATATTCTGCCTCCTGTTTAATGCCCTGCTGCCTTCAGCCCTCGTCTGCTAACGGTTTATGTGTTGAGCATCCTGCCTCCAGCTATATACACAGAATAACACTGAGCACAATGTCTCTGTGCTGCTTTTAAAGCATTCTGTTATGGCCATATCAGTGTAATAGAGCCTAACACGCTGCGATGAAAAGACTTCTCAAGCATGGCTAAATGCCTCTATTCCTGTGGCAGTCAGGAGGGAGGCGGCGTGTCGGGGGCTGTAACAAAAGCTGGGCATTCAGGCTACCTTGAACTGATGGGTTAGTCAGGCGACTGATGTATTCTGACAGACACAGGCGAGCGGGAGCATTGTGCAATTTATCAAAAAGCTCTGTCTTTCCCCTGTCAATACCTGACAAGCATGTCCGCCGCTTTGAAAGGCCAGGAATCAGGCGACTCTGTCAGAGGTCGTAAAAACAGAGAGGAAGCTCTGCAATCACTGCAGGAGCTCCGAGGGCGCTTCAGCAGAGACGGTTTCAAATGCATGTTGAGATGTCTGCTTATTGTTGTTCATCAGCTTGTCGTTCGTCGTCTTGTCTGCTGTCTTTAAGCCCTCACACACTTTTACTTCCTTCCTCCAAATCCTTGGTCCTCCACCCGCCTTGTGCTATCCCTCCCAGATTAATGTGGATTATCTTCTCAGTTCTCTGCTGCAGATGAGGGCCGCTCGGCTGCAAAATTATCCCCATTAAGATGTGCTCACTTCACCTTGTCTGCTCTAATTATTTCGTATAAATACACCGTCAGGACAAACAAGCAGCTGCGCATGAAATAGATGGACAAGCAGATGGAGATCAAACGCTCACTTCTACTAAATATGCACAAACGTGACAGAAACGTTTTAAATGTGCACGAAGGTGCGGTTGTGGTTGCAAACAGGGTCTGGCTGTCACTCCGTGGATCTCTGAAAGCTGCGGTGGTTGTTGTGTAGAAGTGTTGGGTTTGTCATGCAGGCTGTAACAAGCTGTGATGGGAGTCCATATGGTGGATTATCAGCTGTGGAACGACCTAAATAATCTCATTTTAAACATTCACAGTGGATGAAAAAGTGAGCAGCAGATGTCGTTGTCACAGCTCATCAAGGAGTTTGCAGGAGAGCGGTGTTTTATCAAAAAATGTACACCTACCAGTTACAAAGTCTGAAATTTGATTTATGCAGTGAAAAGGATGAGTCAAGCTGAACTGGTTAAAACCTCCTGGAATGCAGTTTATTGTTTTACTGAACCCTCCTGCTGCCCTTGGGTCAAAATGACCCACGACACCTTGGTTTTAAAACTAAGGTTCTTGACCCAAGGGCAGCTGGAGGGTAAATCTGAGCATAGTTTTTATGAAAGCCTCAAAAGTTCTTGACGGAAACCTATTTTCATGTCTTTATTATAACCTTTTGGAATTGTTTTTATTATGCTTTAAGAATGTTCTTAGTTTTAAATACGCTCATTTCATGTCTACGGTTTTACACAGACTTCCTCCACCGCCCTTAAACCATTGTGTCAATGCAGAAGTGTGTTAGTGAAGACAAGCACTGACAGTGAGGATGAGGAGCTCTGCAGACGTTTCACATTTGGACAACTTGTGTCGTCAGATAAAAGTTGTAAATACTGAAAGAGTTTACCTTCAACTCTTAGAGAGTTCTCCACTTATTTCATTAATATCAGCTGAAGGAACATCAAACCTGTGAATCTGCATCATGTTATATAAAATGGTCAAATGGTCCTCACTAATATAGACGTTTCTAAACCTCTGCAGGTTAAAACAGTGTTTCTCATTCACCCATTCACACACAGACTAAAGTGCTTATTGATATAGATTACACATTTCAGTTCTGTGTCTTACCATAGGATGAGATGATGCTCTGCATGAATGTTTATACTTTTTGTGATTTTATATTTTATTCAACCTTGGGTTTTTGTTGTTGTTGTTGTTGTTGTTGTTTCTTTGTTTTTTGTTCTTGTAACCTGCAAGGAACTATACAGAGAAAAGCTTATTCTTTCAGTTAGATCTGACATATTTCCAGGGTGAACACATGCTCAGTAACGTGCGTTGTTTCTTTTTATTTTAAAAGAAAAGACAATAAAACTTTTTGTTTGAATACTGTGAAAAATAGTGCAGGACAACATCCGAGCTTTGACAGGTGATTAAAGTGCTTGTTGCACCCAGTTTTATGATCCTCTGCATAAAAACAGGAAAAACTTTTAAAATGACAGTAAAAGTTTTTGTTTGTTTGTTTGTTTTGTTGTTGTTGTTGTTTTTAAGTGCTTGTGTTGATGAGGAGCCTCATACTTCTTACTGTGGTGTGATTCAATGAAATCAACTCACAGGAAGTGTTTTCTCCTGTGCACTGTTGGATCAACTGGTGGGTGGGGTGGGTGGGGGGGAATAAATAAATAAATAAATAAATAAATAAATAAATAAATAAATAATCTAGCTGTTGGACACTTTAAGAAGTAATAGATGATTCACGCATTGCTGAGAAGCTGAAACTTTTCAAAAACAGGAAAAAGTATCCATATTTCTAGAAAAAAAACACTGTTTCACTGAACAGTAAGTTGTTTTAAATTAAATAAATAAATGAATTAAAAAATAAACAAATAAATATTATATTCTTAACTCAGTCCTCAGTCTTTTTAGTAAGAGTTGTGTGTGTGTGTGTGTGTCTGTATATATATATATATATATATATATATACACAGTATTTCCAGGTACTTCATGTACAGTATATTAATGCATTTGCGTCAACATTCTTTGCCTTATAGTGCCCTCTGGTGGTGGGTGCTGGTAAAACATCTTAAATCAACCACTGCTCAAGCAACAAAACAGGAGCCAACGAGTTTAAGAGGAAAAGATTGAAACTGTATCCAGCACAGCCATAACATGCACCCAATTATTTTTCTGCCTCACACTGTAATCTGTGTTTTATTGGTATTCACAGACGACAGGTCCTAAACTTCCTCCAATTAGAGCTGAACCATCAAATGAAAAGCACTTGTCCATTCGAGAGCAAGATATCTTGTTTCTGAGTGAGACATGGGGGGGGGGGGGGGGGTATGCAAGCAGTGATGCTGACCTTCACAATCCACGGGGCCTGCAATTAGCAGTGTCCCAGCCGTAAGCAGGCAGCCTCCTCTTTTTTCCTGATAAAAGGAAACTAATACAATCAGTCACTGAGAGACTGGATGCTGGTAGCATTTCTGTGGCCTGTAAAGGTCACCCTGCTCAACACAAGCAGGAAACAGGGAGAAACTGAGACATAATTAAGGAAAATTGTCATAATTAAATGTGTGGCATGAAAAGTTTGAGCCAACATGTGGCATAAGTTGCTGTGACTCAATATAATTGTCTCTGTAGTCACTTGGTGAGAATCACTGATCAGTTCTTACATTTTCTCCAGGACTTTTGGAAACTAAGGGATAAGAAAACCAGACTTGGCCTTAATGTGCTTTAGTGCTTTCGTCAAAAAGGGACTTTACATGATGGAGACGGATCATTTCACTTAAGGGATGTGACTTATTTTAATGTAGGTTAAGAGCTGCAGAACAATGTGTGAATAGCTGCACCTCCTCCCTCTTGAACAGATCGCACGTCTCACTCAGGCTGACGTGTCTGTGTTGACACTCTCTGACAGCTAAAGTGTCATTTGTATCTGAAGAAGCTGAATCACTCAAACGGAGGTTTTGTCTGGAAGCAACAACAAGGTCTAGATTACAATCTGTCATACTGAGGCAGAGCTCCCCTCCACCCCCGCCGCCCTATGATGTCGACGGCTCAGTCCCGCCGGCTCCGGGGAACACATGTTATGCCTCTGAAATGACAGCGTAATTAACCTCTCGTAGTGGTGGAGGGGGGATTCAGAGCGAGACCTGGCGTACCTGTCGGTCCCCGATGATTACGACTGCCTGCAGACACCGGGTCGACCCAGAGCATCACCACGGCAACAAGGAAGGCCACCTGCCAAGGCCAAGCTGACCTTCCCCTCAGATTCATCCTGAGGGGACGAGAGGAGGAGAAGGAGGAGAGGAGGAGAAGGAGGCCATGAGATAAACAACAAAACTGTAGCACTCTGAAGGAACAGAAACAAAGTGAAGGGCAAAGGTCAAGGAAAAAATAAAAAACTGATCAACAGACGAGAACTGAGGTCAGAATGTTTGCGCAGACATGATGAGCTGCAGTATTTATTTTATTTATTTTTATTTCACGCTTTTTTTTTCACCACTTTGGGGTCAAGTTTCAGCAAAAAACAAGCTCAAAAGCAACATGGTGTGATCACATCTAATTATTTTAAACACTGACTAATTCTAAAGATTATTACTTGTTCCGGGAATTGGACTTCTTAATGTAACATATTTGTAATTTTAATAAATATTAAAATACCAGAAAACCTAAAAACAAATATTCTGGTATCAAATCTATAGCTGCACTTTCCAAAACTTCAATGCTGTTCATAATAATAATAACAATAATAATCATAATAACAATAATAATAACATGATGTTGTGTTGTTGCTGTTTTAAGAAAAATCAATTAAAACCAGATAATAATTAATTATTCAGATAAAAAGCAGATCAAATATCTGCATTGCACCTGGCTGCTTTAAATTTGTCCTAATATGACTTTGCTGTGAGTTGGCACCATATAAATAAACTAAACTGAGCTAAATACTGTAACTAAATAATGATCTATTAACTGTATCGAAGAATCACTGATGGATTTATGGTGAACAAGACTGAACATGTTATTTTCTCTATTTACAAAACTTCCCCTCATGTGAGCTGGTAAGTGTTTAGTTGGACAGTCTTTGCTCAGAACGTAATAATTGTTCTAACTTGGTGACGTGAACTTGATCAGATGAAACAGTTGATTCAAGCAAAGCACAGACAGCTGTCATCATCTCACTCAAATAAATTCATTTCACCTGCCGGTCGTCTCCGTCTCCTGTTGTCTCTCTTCCACTGTGCACCTTCTCATGGGGTACCGGCCATGGCCGCATTCACACACACCTTGAACCCGCTCCTCTTCCTCCTCTTCCTCCTCTTCCTCCTCTGCCTCACCTCAAACACAAGGAGCCTCTGGAGAAAGTAGGTACAAAGACACTCTGTCAGAGAGGCCAGTCTGCCCCAGGGTGCCTCTGTGGCCTTCACTGGCCTTGCATGAAGGTCTGCTCCTACACACACACGTGCACACACACTCACACACGTGTACACAGCCATACACCCAGGGTTGGAGATGTGAAGGCCTAGATTCTGTCAGATCCATTGTTTACAATAGACTCACCTACCCCCGGGCTGAATGTGATCCCCACTCTAAACATCACACACAGGCCCCCCTTCACCCGCACAGACACTCCAGCAGCCTGTCATGCACGCACTCTGACACACACACACACACACACACTGAAAGGCAGATGGACACACGAAACAGTTTGCATGATGAACTAAAAACTGAACTGAGTCCAAAATGGGAGTGCATAAAAAGAGACGGGGGCCTATTAACGAAAACATTTACCAGCTGATTAAATATGCCGTCGTAATAAGTTGTGCCCACACACGCTCTCACACACACTGACAGACACACACACACACAATTTGCACAGTATTTGCAAGGTAAATTCAAAGCCTGTCAGAGGACAGCAGGAGAGACTCTTCCTAATTACAGCTGAGTGACAGCCTCTGATGCATCTGTACTTACACACACACACACACACACACACACACACACACACACACACACACAGAAAGAGTGTCAATTACCATCCGGCAGTAATAGTGTGTCAACACACCTCTCTAAACAAGAGGACTAACTGCAGCAGAAATAAAAGACGACAGATTTGCTGTAGTAACAAAAATATTTCCCTTCAGTCTGTTAGTCAAACTCACAGCTCCACCTGCTAATATGATGGGGAACTTCCTGGGTAGGTCTGACTGACCACAACTCATAAAAACTGCACTAAAGCCAGTCTGGACAGTTCCTCAGCCATCTGTGGAGTTTCACTGCCCCCTAGTGGAGACATAAGGGATCAGCAAAGATCACCTGTTATTTGAGACAGTTGAGAAATTAGCTGAGCCTCAAAAGATTACTGATTATAGTTTGTGAATGTTGACAGACTACAAAATACAACAGGTGACACAGATTTTAAAAAAAAGAAGTCAGAAATCTTCCAGGATATTTTTTTTTCAAAACAGCTAACACGAAAATAAAAATAAGCCTGAAGGCCTCTGCAGAAGAGACTAACTGTATCATCCACACTTATCTAATATTCATATATTTATATGTTTTGAGGTTCCTGTGTGAAGAGCAAATTGGTGTAATTCTGTGCTCGAGATGCGAGCGTGACACAAGTACAGTATGTGGAAGTATGCTCGGTGCATGTGCACAGAAAGGTGATTAGGCATGCTGTGTGGCTGCACAGAAGCTGATTTCTTATTCCCTTTTTAACAGCTGAGCCATGGCGTGCATTTTTATCAGCTTTTGTTCTCAGATACACTCATTAAAAGAGAACCATTGTGTGCCCGTGTGTGTGTGTGTGTGTGTGTGTGTGTGTCTGTGTGTGTATGTGGTCTCCTGATGCTGCTTATTGGGACCCCTGGGAGCCATATTGGACAGAGGGTCTTTACTGAGTCTCACACTGATAGTGGCCTTATGAATTAGTGAAGTATCTGAGTTCATGTTCAGGAAGACACACATTTCTATAAAAATCAATATAACTAGAAAGCAGTGGTGTTTTCTTTTTTTTTTGGGGGGGGGGGGGGGTGCTTGCCATCATTCCATTAAGGGGTTGTTGGATTTGGCAGCAATAAGGACACACACATGGTGTGAGTGTGTGGAGTGACAGCTAAACCCAAGATTATCTGAGATCATCAATCCCCCCCAAATGATCCCTCCTTCAGTGTGAGCCTCCCGTCTCCTCCTGCCATGGTGCACCTCAGAGGGCTGAAAGGCTGAGTTGTGTCATTTCTCCCGGTAATCACATGGGACTGACACGGAAGCTCATTGACATGCAACGAGGCAATCCTGCCTCGCCACAAATATATATCTGTGTGTCCTGCATCCAAACGGCATCATCTGCCGGCCCTCTCCACAACTCACACACTCACACACACACACAGCTCCTGTCACACACATACACAAATTTACTAAATTACTTTTGCGCATACGGTCTCTGACCTCGCCTGCTGCATGAAGACGAGGCGGCTGTGCAAAGCCTGGGAAATAAAACACTTTGTGCATGATGCAGCTGTCGCTGTTTGTCAGGAGCACGGATGATGTCATTTGTCATCAGGACAGGAAGTTTCTGTTCAGTGGGACTGCAGGAACAGGAAGCGCATCATTACCTGATAACCTCAGTTATCGCCTCTTAGAGACAGGTAACATTGTTCATCGCCGGGTTTCTGTGGATATTTCACCAAGGAAGAATAAGAATAATAACTACAGAGGATATCCTGACGCACGCTCAATAAAATCTAACAAAGTTAAGTCAGGTCGTCTGGACGGATTCCAAAAAAATAAACTACTGCTGAACTACTAAGGAGTATTTCAGGTGGTTGAAAAATATTAAGACACACCGAGAAAAGGTATAGCAATGATTGAGTTTGTTCAGATTAATGTTAAATTAGATTTTAATGGTGTTTATGCTCCTAATATTGTTACTAGCAATATAGACTGATGAATGTTACACAGTTAACAGGGTAATTAACTGTTTTTGTGTGTGCTGACACAATCCTTGCAATGCTTCTTTTAAGTTTTAAGTTGTGCACATATCATGGTGATAAAAAGAAGCCATCACTGCACCTGGACTGCATCACTTCTGAGCTCTCTGATGTTTACCACCAGTTTGGTGCCACTGTCGAACATCCTCTTTGCCATGAAAGCAGAAGTTTTAAACAGAATTTGTATGATCTCTGTGTTGAGGATGACTTTCAGCTACTTTCACACCAATTGTTAGCCCAATTTCTGCTAAATTGACTGAATTACAGACGTTTCTTTGTTTTCTCAAAATGATTAGCTGTGACAGCCATCTTAAATTGGACTGATGATGAAAGTTGAACAGCTGTAGAGGTGCATCCACTGATTGTTACCTGAGAGTTTCATCAAAATCTCTTTAGTAGTTCATGAGATATTTTGCTAACAGACAATGAGTCCAATGAACACATGATGAAGGCAGTAATGATTGCTAGCATGTCATAGTGGCAGAGGATAAAATGTTAACGTAAGTACACCTGAACGATTAAAAAGATGATATTTGAAAAGAATCAACCACAAAAAGTGAAATTAGTTTGTGTTTCTTAAGATTTTTTGAACTTGAGTCTTTGCTTTGCCTGCAGGATGTACAGTACTGTGTGTGAAAAGAAAGGCTGAAGACCACACGAGCATCACGCCACCACCTCAGTGCACTGATTTCTTCTGCCCAGACACAAAGCGAGCAGACAAAAAGCATATCAGTGTAAAACAAAGTGCATCTCCCCCAGGCGGAAAGATATTGAAAATGAAATGGGCGCGAGCACAAAGCCCAGTGGAATCTCACGCTTCAGATTTCCACAGATATGCACAGTATTAACATTCAGCCGGGGTGTGTAATCTGCGGCTTGTTGCCTGATTCCACAGCCGAAGCGTTGCAGCGAGCTGCTCCTGTGTTGTTTTGCTTTCGGGTCGTCGGGCAGGCACAGCGGGTGTGTGCAAGTGGAAAAAATAAAATGCTCTAAATGACACAGTTTGCAAACTTAGATCCTTTACTGCACAGTGTGTGGCTTCAGTCAGCTTGTTGTTGTTCCTGCTTTTTATTTTAAAAAAGAAGAAGTTTTGATTGTTTTGTGTTAAAAGCCTATTTTTTTCAGATTCCAGCAGGAGGTTGGTTTGAAACACAGCAGTGAAGGCTGGGACAGATCTGGTCGGCAGGCTGTAGACTGAAGAAGTCCTCTGGATGAAACGTTTCTCACTTACCTGGTCCAGATTTAACCTGTTTTGTTGTTCTTGCTTTTTATGGTTCTCGCCATGCACCTCCTACAGCTCCAGTGGGTTTCATTCATCTTTGGATCATTGCTGTTGCAAAATAATTTAAAAAGTAACCTGCATTCTGATCATTTCACCCGATTATTAAGAACAGTATAATGAAAATCACCATAAATTGTAGCGTACGTTGTAATTTTTATACATTTTTATAGAGAGAAAAGTGAGAAAACCTAAGAGAGACATGACATTAGACTGGTTCCCTCCTCCTGGCTTGTTTATTCTAATAAAACAACGTGCAGATGAGTGAAAGAGGCTCTGTTTGTTGAAATGCTCCTGTTGGTGAGTGAAAAGTCTGAATTCAGGACCATTACCTGCTGCTGGTATTGACTGCAGGGTTCAGAGAACGGCCTTGGCACTAAGGTACCATTACAGCTCGATTGATCGGCCTGCACTTAAGTCTAAATCCCACCTTGTTGCACAAACCATCGTCTCAGGATCCGGTGACAGAGACGTGTGTGTGTGTTTTGTGGAGGGAGGAAGAGGGAAGTGACATGTTCAATAAAGTAGAAAATTCATCTATTCATCCTGTTTTTCAAGGTTGCTCTTTAACTCTCCTTGTTATCTGTTTCTCAGCACCTGTTGTTGTTTTCCCTGCAGTCATGCTTTCATGGATAAATGTCCAAAATGATCCGACTCCCAGTGCGGGTTAGATGTGTTGAAGCTCATGACCTGCCTGGTGTCACCGCTTCAGGTGCCTCCCTCCTGCAAACACGACGCTCGGCTCCATGCAGAGCTGCGCAAGCGTCACTTTACCTCTTGAACATAAATGTCCTCATTATTTAGAGCTCCTGCTTTGTGGCAGGTCATGATGGACAGCTCCTTATCTAAAGCAGGTCTTCTTCTACGCTTTTTTGTTTCGTGTTAAGGACAAAAGTTCAGCTGTTTAAACATTAGCTCACTAACACATGTGTGTGTTCCTGGATCCCTTTGTTTAAAGTCTGTCATTAAACCCCAGACTGGACCGTCCTCTGACAGACGGAGACCCGTGAATCCACAGCGTTCTAATAAAATGTTAAAAGGCCGTTAAAAGTCAGCGTCCCTCTGCGCTGGAAGATGGATGGATGGGGCAAAATGGAAACGAGGCACTTTCGGATGACAGCAGTTCACCCGTCAGCGGGCTTTCTTCTCTTTCTTCTCACAGCAACCTGCAGTTCTTGTACCTTGATACTATTGTTTGAAACACTTACTGTCTGCACTGCTCATACAAAGTCAACATTTTGGAAAGGTGCGCTGTGCATGCAGTGCTTTGTTTTGTCAGTAAGCTCTCTAACCTGAGCCCACTTTCACTCACACAGCTTCTAATTTCACCTGAACCGGAATCGACATGTACAGATCGAGTGTTATCGGCAGGTTCTTGTAAACCAGACGTCCGTTTTACTCCTTTCATTTCACTCTCTGTCTTTTAATTCTTTCAATCTGAGCATCCGATGTTTTCTTTCACTCCCAGCCCGTCTGGATCCAAAAACAAGAACAGAGGAGGTACGAGGAAGACGGTGCAACTAACCTGCTAACAAGCTCTTTACACTAAAACCTCTTTCCTTATTTACCCATTCATACAGCACTCTACTATATTTATAAAGAATAATCAGTTTTATCACATTCAAACACTGATGGGACGCACATCGGAGGCAATGAGGGGTTCAGTGTCTTGCCCAGGGACACTTCAGCATGTGACTACTGGTGGACTCGAACCCCCAACTCTCCCACTGGAGGGCGGCCGCTCTAACCACTCAGCCCCAGCCGTCCCAAAGACAGCGTCAGGATCAACATGTGCACGGCACCGTGCTCGTACTCCTGTTGGAGCAAACAGAAGCCGAGCAGGCTCCTGGCAGAGACTCTCAGCAGCCGTTCAGTTTGTCCTGCGCCCAAATTATGAATAATGTGAAATAAAAGAACGTCGGCGTGCTGGCTGTGAGTTCCTGTGAGCTCTGACCTCCTGCAGATGAAGTGGACCAGCACCACGAGGCCCAGCATGACACCGTCACCACAACTGGCTCCTCTTCATTTAAAACAAGCGACCGTATTAACCCACAAACGCACAATCGTTCCTGTTCGGGGTGCATTTATACAAGTACAGAAACTCAAGCGGGACTAAGGCGTCTCGATAACATCCATCAGTTAGATGATTTATAAGATTATTTTTATATTTATTTAAGTAAATTTTACTCAGTTGCATTAAAAATAGTTGTTGTTTTTTTTGTCAAGCTGGGGAAAGACAAGGAACAGAATGGAGAAAGAGGAGGAAGCTCACAGACAAAAGTGTTGGAGACAGTGAACAAAGTGTGTATGGTGGTGGTGGAGGTGGAGGTGGGGGTGGGGGAGATAAAGCAGGAGAAAGAGAGAAGTCAGGGAAATGGAGTAAGAAAGGGCCGAGTGAGGAAGCTTGATCAATTGTTCATCTTACAAAGTCACTGAGACGTGTCAGCAGTGTCAATAAGTGAATTAATTTGTCTGCGAGTGTGCGGAGCATGACACCATCACTCTGCTCCCCGCAGACAAGCGGGGCCTCCAGCCCTCTCCTGCACTCTCAGAAAGCAATCTCAGGCACAGATCGAGCGCAAATATTACAAACGGATCTGCCGACGGAGAATATTTTCACACAATTACACCAGCTGTTGAACTCCAACTGTGTAAGACGTTGGTTTCTTTTTAAGGGAGGGGCTCGTGTTGTCCCAGAAACATGAGGCCAACAGAAGACGTCACAATGAATCACTTTTTACTGTAGAATTCATGATTTTCGTTTCGTGTTAAGGACAAAAGTTCAGATGTTTAAACATACGGAGTAGATTCAAATTTAATTCATGGGTGATATGGAAAACAAAAGGATAAAATATGTGTTCACAATAAGCTCCAGTGCCCCCCGCACACGCACACACACACACACACACACACACGAGTGATTCATCAGAGCATCCTTGGGGGAGGCTGCTGTACGCCAGTGACTGACATCAGTCAAGCATGAAGAGAGCCCCTCCACCGATGACCACATGCTGTTTTTATTACAAAGCCATCACCTCCAGCACACACACACACGTTTACACACTCACTCACTCCTCTGACAGATTCCTCCTCAGTCCATGCTCCTCTCTGCTCAAGCATTTCAGCTAACACGCACACGTTCCTCCTCAGGAGCTGTGTCACACTGGGGGGAGCAGGGAGGTTTCCTGTGGCTGCCCTGGGCTTCCATGTGTCCCACCCACCCAGAGCGGCTCGGTGGGAGATTTTCATGATCCCACAAACACACTCACACTGTCACTCGTGGTTACCCTGCACATCTGCCAGCTGCTAAAGGGATGGTGGGGGGGCTCCGTCTCTGGAAGAGACAAACGCGCTCAGAGACACACGTGGAGGCAGCAGATTGCATCCAAGGTGATAGATGGAGCCCTGAGAAGGAACTGGCCTGTTCGATTACAAGCGTTACCATCGCTTATGGAGATGTGTCATGGTCGAAGTGAGCCGGAGCTAAACATCACCTCGAGGCACGAGAAGTGAAAAGTTGTTCTTGTGCAACGCTTTCTTCTGATCAACACAAGTCCTACTTAATGACTTCAAGACTGCACCAACTTTGCACGTGTCTGTCGCTGCGTCCCTCCGCTCGGGACGTGAAGAAGAGGAAGGACGAGTGAGTTCAGACAGAACCAGGGTGGACTGTGACTGCCTGGACCTGCAGGGTCTGAACAAATATCTGCTGGGAACGAAAATAGTTTGAAAAGTTTGCAGACAGGAACCTTAAAAATGGTACTTTCAGTCCGTGCATGTGAGCAGTGCACACAGAGCCTGAGCTGTTATCTGCTGAAGGTGATAAATAAAAAGCCCCAGCTCAGCAGATCTGCTCCAGCTACACTCAAACACCGTATCGTGTGTTTTACTCTCTCTCCACAGGTCATGACCTCTGTCCACTTGTGGTTTTTGCTCTGACAAGACGCCAACACACATTGATCTCTCCCTCCCGCCTCCATTAGACCATCTCCTGCTCATGAAGATGCATCGGACCCTTCTTGTGTTTTTTTTGTTTTTTTCCTCTGAGAGATATTTCTCTCTGCTGCTGCATGATCCACCTCATGCTCTCTGATTCAACACACCCAGCAGCGGAGTGGCATGAAAAGCTGTTCGGGACACGATCACGTCTGAATGGGAGGTTTTGTCTCATCTCTCAGCTCCATGACAGAATGACGCTGAGCTTCTTTTCTGCTCTTTCTGTTTTGGGCCTTTTCTCTCCTGGTCACATTCAGGTTGTTAAAGTGTGTAGGTGATCTCCAATCTGTTGCTCTGCTGTCACCCCATCAGTCATGCATGCGTAATTATCTGATACATATCACCTACACCCGTCACATAACACCATCCAAACATGTTCTGCAAGACTCACTCCATTGTGACGAGGGCTTGCCATCAGTTGCACATCACTGTTATCTGTTCAAAACCTCATCACACAAAAATCTGCCTCCCCGGCTCATTGCTCTCGTCTCACTTGCTCTCCTCGCAGCCACCTCTCTGCTTGGCGTGTCCTCGTGCACAGTCACAAATGCGCACAATCCATCGCCCGACCAGTCATCCTGAGCAGCCCCCTGCGGGGCACGAGGACGCAGAGATGGACAGGCAGCCGAGGATGTACCGCCGCCGCTCCTGCTGCTGCTCACAGGAGCTGCTTGGAGTCAAACGAGAGGAGTGCTTGTGTGAGCAGTGTGTGAATGTTGTGCAAACCCCCCCCCCCCACACACACACACACACACAGACACACATACAGGTGTGTGAGTCAGTCCTGGGTGACAGGGCGTCAGGATGGAGAGACAGTGAGTGAGAGTGAGAGTAATCTCCCCCAGGATTAAAAGAGCTGCTCCTGTGTTAATGTGACTGTCAATGAACATTAAGACCAAGGGCTGATCCTTTCCACCAGCACCCACAGACACCCCCCGCCCCCCGCCCCCGCCCCCCCTTGTCCACCCTAATAACAGCACTTTCTGTGGAGTGCCAGGAGGAAAACTAAAAAGACAAGAGAGAAAACAATGAGGAAATAATTACACTCTCTCAATACAGAACAAATTGCAGAGCTGAGCTGTGGGATACCGAGGAGGGAGGGGGGGGGGGGGGGTCTGTTCTGCATCACACCTCCCAGCCTCCGTGCGCGATCTGCCCAGATTTTTCTTTTCTTCCTACACCTGAGCTCTGTGCGCGCGCTCCTCCGTTCCCAGTCCCGCTTGTTTAACCTCTCCCTGTGAAATGAAACAAACCCTGCACCATTCTCACCTCGAGCCTTCTCTGCCTCAGCAGCAGCACGCGCTACAACCGTTCTGACCTGTGCCGGTTTTACGCACGAGCATCCGAGAGGACGCAACGACCGACGCGTCTTTCTGTGGAAATTCATGCTCTACTAATTTATTTATTTATTTATTTATTTATTCATTTATTTATTTATTCATTTATTTATATTTATTTTACCTTTTTTTTTCCTCCACTGTGGCGAATCTTAAAGTATCTAAGTCAGGAGTTCCGAGCCATTCTCACTTGTGTACAGGGAAATGGGACAAAGTCTTGTTTCATTTTGTCAGGGCTGTGGAAACACGAGAACAATTCTACAAAGTCTAATCAGACTGGATGTGGGAGGAGGGGGGAGATAAATGCCGCCTTACCCAAACTCACACCCTCGATGTCCTGATCACTGTGTAACAAATCCATTGGAGAACTTCCACCACTTTCTGCTCCAACTCCAGTTTGTGTTTCCCAAAAAGTGAAGAGTTCAATCCCTCTGAGACTCTTGTCCAGATCCAACTCAGAAAAGATAAAAAAAGAATAAAAAGCAGTAAAGAAGTCTAGAGAGCAGAACCAGCCCCCCCGAACCAAAAGCAGGCTCCGCGCAGAAGCGACTTATTGTTCCAGTTCACCATCACCTCCCCGAGTCCATCTGAAGAGCAGACTGGGAATGTTCACGACCCCCCCACACACAAACAAACCACTCCACACAAGTTCATAACCCTCCTCCTCCTCTTCCTCCTCCTCCTCTGGATGAGGCGCGTGCAGCCGGCAGAGAGCTCATGCGTCGTGGAGAGGTTCGGCTCTCCCGTCGCTCCTCACGAGCACGGATCGATTGGACCTGAGGACTGCGATGCCAGCCCGTCCTCCCCATTCAGAACACGTGCAACAGCGCCCGCCCCGTTCACCAGTACCCCCTGTGCACCCCCCCCCCCCCCCCCCCCTCACTGATGTCATGTAGTTCTTTACTCGTAGCCTGGACTGAAGGTCCAGAGCCGGACTAGATCACAACAAGATCATCTGGTGGAGGATGATGAAAGGATAATAATAATAATGATAATCAAATGTTTGATGATGATGATGATGATGATGGTGCATGAAACAACTTAGAGCAGTTAATTATCTTTTTTTTTTTTTTTTACTGATAAATGAATGATTCAGACCTGCTTTAGTGAAGCTTCACTCGGCACCATTTCGTGTGTGTGCGTGTGTCTGTGTGCGTGTGTGTGTGTGTGGTGAGGAAGAGCTGAGGAGGAGGGGGTGTCTGGTCCCTGACGGACCTTTGTTCCTGCACAAACTGACACGTGCAGGACTCGGAGACCCATAATAGACACTCACTGTCTCCTCCTCGCTCATGTTGCACATCAACGCTTGATGCTGATGGCGCGCATGATGTAAGTTAACCCGCCTCCTCTCCCGCAACTTTACCCCTTTACCACCCCCTCTACACACACGCGCGCGCGTGCACCTCCACACGGACCACCACCATGACGTTAAACCGAATTTAATCACCGCAGCCTCTCCGTTACGCGCCAGGAGACAAGCCTATCAATTATTCCATCCCAGAATATTCCGGCGTGTTGATGGCGATTGATTGTCTCGCGCTGTATTTGCAGTCATTAAGACTTAGAGGAGATCGATGTCCACTAACGACCCGAGGTGAGCGGGATCCGATCCATTCACATCTCCCTCATGTTTTCCGCGCATGCACAGCTTCGGGCACGTCGGCTCTGCTCACAAACATTGAAATAACCCTTTATAACGCGTTATTCATGAAGTCGCTTGGAGCTCATAAACACACATGCAATGGAGCTTTAAGTTTTATTTCCAGACATTTAACTCAAATTCACACTTTCCTGTGACCAAAGGACCCACAGGAGGGAAAGGAGGAGGAAAGAGGAGGAATATGATTTCATGCTGCAATAATGAAGCACCTTCCTGCACATCAAAAGTTTGGAATAATCTATTTCTCTTTAGAATAAAAAAAAAAGCTCCACGAGGACAAGTGAAACATCTTGAACTGCTGGAACTGAGTCCAGTTGTCTTCTAGTGGAAACTCTCCGGAGTTCTTCCAACATTTAGTCAGGCTCAGTTTGGCACAGTGCTGCACTTTGTTCAGTCAGAGAACTGGAACTTATTGCTCTACTTTTGAAAACGAATAACTTCCTCTAAAACAAACATTGTCTATAATAAAAAAAGTACCTCTTCCACCATGTACAGTGGAGGTATAAAAGTAACAGTGTGTTTGTTTTCAACCGATTAATCTTCGCTTGAATCTGTTACAAATCGATCCGTCTGGCTCTGACCAGTTTGAGGCAAGAATGGAGGTGCTCCTGGTTCCAGTTCCACACTGAGTTTACAGCTCGGAGGCAACAAAACGTTCAAAAGTATTGTTTAAATGGGGATAAAAGTTCATATTCTGACTGCTTCTGAACCTGCACGTCCCAGTGGGCCCCCTTTTCTATCAGCTAATGGAGGCAACAACCTGCAGCACTTATCTCATCTCTTTGTCTGATAGGATCAGTGGAAACTGCATCATGTGACGCAGACTCTTCCCCCCATGCTGATGAACGGTGTGAAATTTAATGGACCTGTTTTCATACATTACAGAGCCATCTTCAAAAGATTTTGTCTTAGATTCTAAACAAGAATGGCACACAATCATCCCCACGTGTTGTGGTTGAAATAAAAAAGGTAAAACACTGAATATGTCTTCTTGCATCATGTAACAGGAGCAGGGCTGCAGGATCTCATCTGGAATTATTCACCCAGAGGAATGAAAGCACAAAAGAAATATCTGCCCATAACTTAAGGTATATTTCTTGCTCTTAGATCAATATCCCTGGATAAACTCCTCTTGTATTTCTTATATGTGGTGTGTGGAAAAGAAGTCAAAGTAAAACGAGCAGACCTTGATAGATTTTATTCAGCAGGGAGAAGCTGTTTGTCTTTAGAGATAAACATTACATTACGGCAGGTGAAGGATGAAAGTGCAAACACGCAACTATAAGGAGATCAGGACAGGAAACCAGGAATAAGGAACCAGAAAATGTGTGTTTTATTGAATTTCTCTCGAAAATGTTTAAAAAAAAATTTAAAACGTGAATGCCAGCTCGGAGGTGATAAAGAGGATGCTGGGTGCAGCTTCCTTCATCAAGACTTTGCTGAGTCTTTCCTGTAGTGTTAAAACCTTCAGCAAGGACATGCAAGTTAACTAATTCTTGTCATTTCTGCTGAAAAAAACGACATCCTCGACGTAGAGGTTTACACCTGGAACACGATCAAGACCTGAGACACAAAATTTGAGTCCTGGTAGTTCAGAAAATGTAAAAGCATCACCACTAATTAAGGTAATGTACAAACTTTGCACCTCACACCAGTAATAACTGGTTTTATTTGCTTTTTGCCAGCGTTTTATAGATTCTCCCCGAAAGCCTGACTTGGTTATCTTATCACTCTACACAAGGAGCACAGACATCTTAGTTCCTCTGCCTTTTGATCCCCAAGTAAAGAGATTCTTCATTTCTTTACGAGGTCACTGGCAGCAACCCGAGCAGGGCCATAAATAGTGTCCATCCCAGCTGGGCTCGGTGTCTGTCAATACCCAGAAAATTCAGATGCAACATCCGCACAGGAGCTCCACTGCTGACAGCAAAGTTGGCTTATAGAAGCAAACGCCCCTGAACAAATAGTATTCATGGGACCTTTGGGGGGTATTTTTGTGAATCCATTATTTTTACAGTCAACTCCACTGAGCTCAGGTCTGGCCTCATGTGTGGGGTTGTACTGCCCCCCTGTGGTCAAGACTAGTCACTGTCAGACGTTTATTTTGGAGGTCACGCAGCTTCATTTTGCTGACAACAAAACAGACCACTTTTGTCTTCTTACACCCAAACTCACAAAAACAACGAACAAAAGGCCGTGTAGCAACAACAAAACAGAGGCTTCTGTTTTACCTGCAAGGTCAGACTTTAAAAAACGACTGATTAAACTGAGATGAAATAAATGTTTGATGCTTGATGTGGCCTGCACAGGAAGAGGATCACATGCTCTAATTTGCCCCCTTTCAAAAAGTCTTCATTTCAAAACGGCACACATCTGTTGGAAATAAAACTGACCAAATTTCAAGCAAAGTCAAAACCCATAAAGGTCAGAATCAGCATCATAGAATCAGATCAGCAGTTATGGATAAAAGCATTTAGATTTGTGCTTATATTGCTGTCATAAATCATCCATGATCAGTATAGATTGGCATTTTAACAAACGAAAATATATTTAAAAAAATCTTCGATGTTAAATTTTATTAGAATTTCTATTTAAATTGTTGTGACTGAGGCGGCACGGTGTATCAGTTGGTAGAGCTGTTGCAGCTCAGTAAGAAAGTTGCTGGTTCAAATCCCAGCTGGGGACTCTTCTAGGTGGAGTTTGCATGTTCTCTCTGTGCATGCATGGGTTTTCTTCGGGTACTCCAGTTTCCTCCCACAGACCAAAAACATGCATGTTAGTCTGATTGTTAACTCTAAATTGTCTCTAGGTGTGAGTGAGAGAGTGAATGGTTGTTTGTCTCTATGTGTCCCTGTGCTGGACTGGAGACCTGTCCAGGGTGTCCCCACCTCCCACACAGTGATGGCTGGACATGGGCACCAGTGAACCCTGAAAAATGAAGAAGCAGGTAAAGATTATGGATGGTTTGGCTCTTTTGGGGATTTAATGTTTTCTTCCACAGCGTCTTTCTCTTTTCCACTCTCCCATAAAGCTTAGACTGGTGAAAACATGGGTAACAGTTGGTGTATGCAGAGGTTCTCCCATCCCTCCTGATAAAGCTTTTAACTGCTTCAGTGCTCGAAGATGCCGGTTGTCTCTCTCACTAATGTCATGCTTGCACATGGCTCAGTTTGTGGGCACGGCCTGCTCTTGGTAGATTTACACATGTTCCATATTCTTGATGGATTCACCAGAACCCCTGGATGTTTATGGTCTTGGAAATCATTTTGTATCCATCCCTAACCTGAGTTAAGTTAAAACTGACACTTTAAAGGGGTTGAATATTTATGCAATCACATATTTTACATTACATGTTTTTATTCCTCTAGAAATTTTATTTCACTTTAACATTAAGTGTGTTTTTTTAGGCTAATTTATATTGATCGTGACTGATTTAATAAAAGCATAACATTTAAGGGAGTGAATACTTTTTACAGACATTGCAAAACATCACAGAGAAGTTCAAGCAGATTATTCATAAAATATCAGATTGCTAAAAATCCCTATAATTGTTCCCTATAATCCCTATAATAGTTGGATGTAACTGGGACCCTGGGTACACGGTCTCGTTCCACCACATGTGCCACAAATAAAGTAACTCTGACTCTGATAATGTTTTGCATCTAAATCTTTATATTTTTTTTTTACATCTTCATGAGTTTAGGAAATGCAGCAGACGGTAGCAGCCCTCATCATTTTACATTCTGAACATTGATTTTTAAGTAAAACACAAAATAAGTTGTGCCTGAACAAGCATGAGCACGAAAAGCTATTTTATAAAAATTAAACACAGCTGAAGTTAAAATGACATAAAAACTAAAACTCCTTCAACAAAAAACAGTACTATAATTACAGTTTGGTGCATTAAAAGTTCCTTCCACATGACTTTAACTTTCTTTACAACACTAGTTAACACTGGTGTACAATTCACAAATAAACAGGAATGATGATTTCAAAATAAAAACACTTTCTTTGGTTTTGGAGTGACACATTCTTCCTGGATTTTAACTATTACAAAGGACGAGTGCTTAATGACCAAAACTTAACCACAAGATTTCCTTACAGCGAGAAAGAGTGTGGGGTTATACAGAGAGCCATGATAAACAATAAAAATGTAAAAAAGGAAGTTCTACAAGGAATTAATATTCTCCGTTGCTTAACCTGCCAAAGTTTTAAAGAAAAATTGTGCAAATTGGAGTGCTCGGTGCATGTGCTGTGGATGACTCTCAGCTACTAACACATCAAGTTTTAGTTTAATATATGTGGACTTGTCTGGATTATTACCATTTTTTATATTTATTAAGGTCACTTAGCTGTGGCAGCCATCTTAAACAGAATTATGTCCAATTAGTCAAATAAACGTAGAATAAATAAATACAAAATGACAATGATATTGTTTATCACTGTCTCAGTTCTTTAACATGTTGTGATTATATTCATCCATCTATCCATCTATCCATTTATTTTCTGCTTATCCATGGTCAGGTCTTGGACTCTCCTCAGCACCACTCTTCAGCTCCTCCTGAGGGCTCTAAAGATGATCCCAGGTCAGAACGGACATTTAATTCTTCTTAGCGAGCTTTGTGGTCTCTTCCAGGAGCTCTTCAAAGAAAAATGTCCAGAGATACATGCCTTCACAGAAAAAATAAAAATCGTGATTTTACAATGTTTATCACATGAAATTCTTTGTAGAAAAAAATGACCACATAAACATGTTGAACATGTTCCCAAATAAAACAGAAAACAGTTACAAAACGTGTTTCTCATGTAAATTTAACATGTTTTCACAAGTAAAATCATGTCAGTCTCCAAAGGTAACGTCATATGTTATTAGAAAACGTGCAAAACACGTGTTTTACATATGTCTCCTTTTAATTTATTCATGATTCACATGTGATTAAGTGATTTCCACAAATAAAGTCCATGTGGTTTTTCTACGAGGTTGATAATATTAATGTTTGCCTATTTTAAATTTTTTTTAAGCAGCCAAAGTTGATTGAAAAGTGAATCCAACATGAAAGAAGCACACACTGTATAAAACAGTTAATATGTGCCCAGAAAATGCAGCTTGGTTGTCAGCAGCTCCCATCAACGTGGCGTTGATCAAACGGGACAAGATGCAGCGTGTGAAGATACGCTGCAACAGCTGCTCATTTACTAACTTTGACGACATGGAATGAAGTAGCCGCCGCAGAGGTAATGAAGAAATATGGGAGACATCTTATTACTCTCCAGCTGCTTCAACTGCTCGTACACCTTAACTGATCTGACACTAATAAAGACAGTGAAAGTGATTCAAACGTGAGGTGTCGCCATACTGCTTCCTTTTATCTTGATTTATCAAACTAGCAGGCAGGAGGAGACAACGGCTATGTGTGATGGGGATGCACCAAACACTTTTAAGGACTAAAAAATGGAACATAGAGGTCTTTATTATGTTAAAACACCAGAGTTTCCCTCTGATACTCACAGATGCTCTAAAGTTCATCATGATGTGGTCCACGCTGCCATTTGGGATGACGTGTGACGTAATCAGCTGCCTCCAACACGATACGCATGAACTCCCCCACATCAAAGGAGTAGTTGGTAAACTTAGGATGATCCCCAAGGGTAGGGTGATGACCCTAAGACAACAAATGAGGAAGAACAACTGTACATTTTTGGTGCTTTTAATATTAGATTGCACATAGTAAGTTGTGTGTTTGAGTCCAGAGAGCCTCAGTTGTGCTCCAGGGCAGCCAGCGGCTTGTGAGTGAGTTTTCCCACCTTGTCCTGTGGGAGCATTTTGTCCATTTTCTGCCAAGTCGCATACTGAATGCCCCGCAGACGAGCCAAATCTTGATAGCAGCTCTCATCCTGACAGTTATATCTGAAAAGAAAATATGCAGACACTCATCTCTGAAATTCTTCTCCCTGCCCTCTCAATCTCCCCCCTCTCTCATTGTATGTGTGCGCACTCTTCTGTGTCGTTCATGGAAATCCACACAAAACCATGCCACCTGGGCAGCCACACACGCTTTCCTATGAGGTTTCCTGCCAAGGCTTGCCAGGTGTGATGAGCGCCTGATTAATTAGGCACTTTTTCACACTCAAACCGCGAGTGGTTGAGTGGTACTTTTAAAAACCGGATGCTGCCAAAGCAACTGGTGTTTTTTTTTGTTTTTTTTTCTGCTCCACAGCCTCTGTTGACGTTCCGTCTTTCACACACACTTGAACCAAAAAATAAAAGAATAAAAAAACTGCCACTCACAGCTCAAAGATGACAGCCCAGTCAGGGAGGAAGAGGAGGTGAGTGAGCCCGGCCCCGTGCATCCCGATGAAAATGTCAGAGTTGTGGGTGATCCTCAGCTGCTCCAGGAAGGGAATTTCCCTGAAAGACGTAAGTGGAGTCACATGTATGTCAGGCAGCTCAAACACAAACAAACAACCCATAACTCACTTGTACTTATAATCCACCACACTGACTTCCAGCAGTGACACAGTCTTGAGGGCATTTACCAGCTGTAAACAAACAAACAAACAAACAAGGAGGCACTGACTTCGTAAATCACAGTCTTTTTGTACTTGAGCCATTTATAGCAAAAACAGATTTCAAATAAGCATAGGTGGATGGCTAATCAATGACAGGGGTGGTGCAGGGAATGGGAGCGTAAAGTTGCATAAAACAGAAGCAGGAAGAGGAAAAGAGGACAGCATGATGAGAGTGAAGTGAAAAATAAAACAGGGGAGGGAGGAAGCGGTTGAAGTCACCTCCACTTGGTTAAGTATTCTTCTGTATTCTGTGCTGCGCGCCAGCAGGGTGACACGAACACGCCCCTCCTGAAAACAGCATTGAACCCAATAATCAATCAGCCAAGGACACAAAAGAAAGGCCGCTTGTAAAACATGCTGCTCATTATAGTTCTGCATCAAAAGCCTCTTACAAACAGCAAAGCAGACGGAGAGAAATGTCTGAAAATCATCTTTTTTTCCTCCTCTCAATCTCCTCCTGGATGTTTGAACAGCCAGTGGACGATTACTTTTCATTCTGCAGTCTCTGCTGCCACCTTGTGTTCAGAAAGTGTATGCAAGCTTAGTAAGAGAACAAACGCCAGAGATAACACGTTCATTGTTGTCGGCTCAATACCTTAACACATTCCTGTAAATGCCCAAATTACAAAACCTGGAAGCAAAATGTTTTTCTTCATTTAGCTCTGATCTAATTTATATTATCTGACTAAAATAAACAGGAGAAAGCTGTGGTAAGTAAAACAAGACTACAGTGATTATAAGAGAAGATAAACTAGAAGAGATGACAAGAAGGAGAGTAGCAGCTTTAAGACTGGGAGTGTATGGATGATGCTATTAATCTGGGGATAAATGTAAGAGCTGTGGAGAGGGTCAGGACCAAGAAGACCTCTTCTTCTGGTATCATCATCAGCACTGTGTCTCACTGCAAAGCCTCTTAGCATGAACAGCCAATGAGCAGCTCTGGACAAAGGAAGAGGCTATCAGGAAGCTGATGCTGGTTATAAAGATACATCCACTCTAATCTGGGCATAAAAAAACTCAGTGTACTGATGTATGCCTTCTTTTAACACTGGGTTGTTGGAAAGAGTTATTGTTACCCAAATTTATACCTAACATTCATGACAACAGAGTTATGAGCGTGTAGTTAACAGCTGCTTCCAATGCCCCTACATTTTACACAATTTATGATATTAACACTGCATTTTGGAGAATGTGCATCCATGTGTTCTATAGCATATTCAACTGTTCTTTTTTATTTATATATGCATTTTATTAAATTGTATTAATTATACATGCATTTTCATAACTTATTTACGTGTGGTTTCTATCTTTACCATTTAACCCCTGAATGATGGTCAGTGTGTCTGATTTACATTTGTTGTTGTGAGTGCAGTTGAGCGTTGCTCTGTATGTTGTCGATGCCTTTGTGTTTTTATTGACTGAATGTCACTTGTATGTTGAGTTTCGCTGCAGGTGTTGTATGTTTTAGTTATGTTGCACTGTGGGTCTGGTTTAGTCCTTTGAGTTGCTGCTGCTGCTTTTAATGCTCCATTTTTTTAACTGCCCCTTGAGAACAAATAAAGTGAATTAGACAGATTGCAAAAAAAAAAAAAAAAGTTAGGCGGCATGGTGGCATAATTGGTAGAGCTGTTACTTCTCAGTGAAAAGGTTGCTGGCTGAAATCCCAGCTGGGAACCTTTCAGGGTGGACACTACCAAGTCATTGGTTCAGGTATGTTGATGACACCTGGGTTAAAATTAAATCTCATTAAGTCCAACATTTTATTGATGACATCAACTCTGTGGATAAATACATCAAGTTCATCTCAAAGATGACAGGTTGGCTTTCTTGGACTGTGAGGTCTCAGTCTCTGATGGAGGACATTTGGAAACTGCAGTGTACCACAAACCCACCCACACAGACCAGTACTTGCAGTTTGACTCCCATCACCCTTTGGAGCACAAGTTAGGAGTCATCAGGACTCTGTATCACAGAGCAGACAGCGTCCCCACTAACTCAGGAGCCAGGCAGAAGGAGAAATCCCACACAAGACAGGCTCTAGAGCAATGTGGATATCCTAACTGGGCCTTCCTGAAAGCAGAGAAGAAACCCAAACAGGACTCCAGTCAGCCATCAGGCGAAAAGGAGGAACCCAGACCCAGACCAGTGGTCATTCCATATGTTGAGGGAGTATCAGAGAAACTGAGACGTTTATTTTCTAAGCATAACGTCCCAGTGGCTTTAAAACCCCAAAATACATTACGGCAAAGACTGGCTCATCCCAAAGATCCAGTCCCCCGGCACAAACAGAGTAATATTGTGTATGCTGTTCAGTGTCAGGAGGGTGATCAGTCTTACATCGGGGAAACTAAACAGCCATTGGCCAAAAGGATGGCCCAGCACAGAAGATTAACATCATCAGGCCAGGACTCTGCGGTCTACACTCATCTCCAGACCAGCGGTCACTCTTTCAGGGATGAAGATGTTCACACATATCTAAAAAAGTTAAATCTGGTCCTCTGGACATTCAAAAAAAACAAAACAAAGCAAATCAACAAAAAAATGTAGAAACGTTTCGTCTCTCATCCGAGAGACTTCCTCAGTCTGAGGAGCTGTATTCAGCTCAGTCTCTTAAATAGCACCGTCTCAGAGTGGATCAACCAGTTTTGCTGCTGACAACCAAAACCAGCTGTCAGCAGCAAAACTGGTTGATCCACTCTGAGAAGTTTCTGCTTATAAGGCTGGGTTAATTGCAACTCCTCAGTCTGGAGAAGTGTTTTGGATAAAAGACGAAACGTTTCAACAAAGAAGAATCTGTCCAGAGGATCTGATTCAACCTTGTTAGTCTTTCTGTGGAGATTGCACGTCTTTGTGCATGTGTGGGTTTTCTCTGAATACTCCAATTTCCTTTCACAGACCAAAAACATGCATGTTAGGCTAACTGGTAGTTGCCTAAAAATACACATCTTGAAAGATCTTGTAATATTGTATGATATTTACAAGGTTTAACTAAACTGCTGTAACTTTGGTATTTCTCATCAAAACATGATTTTAGTTTAAAAAATATGGCATGAAAGGCAGAGGATTTACTCCTTGAAGATTGTACTACCTTCTGCCCATCTTGAAAGATGTTCAGCCGGTGCAGGACATGCTGAGAGAAAGCCCTGAACATCCCTTCAGTGTAGCAATCAGAGACCTGCAATGAACACAAAAAGTTAAGGGTCCCTTTCCTTCATGCATGTTTATATGCTCAGTATCTGTAATTTATAATAAAACCCCTATAACCCCTATGTCACAGAAAAGATAATTTGTCACAAAAAATACTCGACAAGTTGAAAAAAAAAAAATTCAAGGGTAACAAGATTCTGACCACACAGCGTAACACATCATACTGGTGAAAAATGTATTCAGGAGTGAGAATTAGACAACTGTTAGGTTGTTTCATGGAGATGAGGTTATTTCCTTATCTCCATGAAATGAATTTTATATGAGCCAGTGAATTTCTCATACTCAAGACTCCTGCAGAGCAGTCCTAAATGTGAACACATGAATATAAACATGATATATCCTGCAACGAAAATCAACATCAGCTTGAGGCTGACCGAGCAATGTTTCACTGCTCAAGGCTGGAACCACGGGACAACACATATTTATATGGTATCATCTTTATAGTCATTACCTTGGAATTATCATTTAAATAACCTAAGCGCAGTCGCTTCTGCTGATGTTTGAATGCATCCAATAAATATTGGGCATAATAGGATGGTTTTCGTTGAACTGGATATTATTGTGCTTGTTGTGAAAATAGACCAATGAATAACTAAAAAATATAAAATATATATAAAATTGCAGGCAGTTCCTTTATTTTGGAAAATGTCACACGTGAAATGAAATAATGTATTTGTTACGTTTGAAGTTGTGTTGAAATAAAGTTAAAATAAACTAAAATTGACTTGTACAAACAACTCACACAAGCTAAATTATTATGATTTAAAGAGCTTTAAGGCTCAATAAACTTTTCATTTGGTTGATTTTTCTATTTGGTCTCATTGGTTGTTCAAAGATCATACATACCATAATGAGTCTTGCCTTAGACGGGCTTATAAATATGACTGCACTCCTTCAAAAGTGAAGCCACACAATGAAAATGCTCCACTGAAGGTGTCATGCAAATAAGTTATTTATCATATGATGTAATAATAATAATAATAAGTAATGAAAAAGTGTTACACTGTTATTTTGTAAATCCCAGACTACAAGCATGATTATTGTTATTGATCTAGTGATGTTATTCTATCAGAAAATTGTTGTAAGCTGAGGGGGACAATAATTATTCCTGAAAATTTCAGGCAGTTTTTTAATTTTTAATTTTATTTTGAACTTGTTTGAAAAAAGACACAATGAAAAAAAAAAAAAAAAACATGCATGAATATGTGAAGGACATTACCAGTGGTGTGTTGTAAAAAAGGCCATATCTCATTCTTGGAAGAAGGGAGAACAAGCAATCTTTGAAACAAACCTATTGACAAATGAAAATAGATCAAGAGGGCAGTCATTCACAACAGAACATTTTAATAGTTTATTTTTGTAGATATATGTGTTCCTACTCAGGGTATTTGATTACAAAAGGACTGAAAGACTCAACCTGCTGATTGATATTCTCAGTCATCTTTGCCATGGCAAATCCAAAAAAAAAAAAAAAAGACTATACTTCTATTCAGAAGATGAAGAAAGTTTACCTCCTATCCAGGAAGCGTTCTCAATTTAAAACTGGAAAGTGTGGCGTACCAAGCTTCCCAGATGGGAAGCCAAACATCTTCAGCTACAGAGCTGAAGACCAGTTGCTTTGTTGAAAACCTATTTTCTCCACAACCACAATTGGTTGGTTATCCAGAGCAATAAATTCAGCCACTCATTTTATAATCATATGTGCCTTTGAAATATATAAATGAACTAAACAAGAGGTACGCTGGTGTCCTCCATTGCTGTGTGACTTGAATAGTTAAGATTGTCTGTAGTTTTTCAAATGAGTGTTTTTCTGGACTGAAGTTGAAAAGGGGATGCAAGTAAACCTTAATGTTTTTGGTACAAGATATTCAAATGGGTATGAGTTATAATGTGTATAAGAATAGAAGTAGGATCATGTCAAGTCGAGGGAGCAATTTTATTACAACCATGCAAATGGTGGAGCCAGGGGTGACCAAGGGTAGCCTGGGCCACCATAGATTAATCTTCAGCCACCCTAAGGCCCATGCAAATCATTTGAAGAAACTCTACTTTGAGGCAATATAAAAACTGTAAAGCTTAATAGTTTCCTCAAATGGTAGGGGAGGCTTGTTTACATATATATACGGTGATGGTTATCTTGGACTTGTACTTGGCAACCTGATTTTAGACAGTGACCTTTTTAAAACCTAGATAGAGCCACACACCAAAGAGGAAGTTGGTATGTTAATTACTTTTCAAGTTACGCAGGTTCCACATACAGGTATATTCATTCATATATGGCGGTCATCATCTTGGATTTTGATGTGGCGGTTCTTTTTTTTTTTTTTTTAAGGGATCTTTCTTATGCCTAGCCACACACCAAAATGCAAGTCATCATTTTTTTTTTTTTTCAAGTAATCTAGCTCACATGGTTGACATTATGTACATGGCCACCAAATTTTGTGTGTTGAACCTTAGCATTACTATTAGCTTATAGTCCAGTGGCCCGTTTCTGTTGGGCAGACCAAATGTTTGCTACTGTCCAGCAGTCTGTTGTCATTCAGTGTCCCAATACCTCTGGCAACCAGTTACTGTCTGACCGCCTGCTGTTTGCTACTCTCTGGAGGCCTATTTTGGTGCCTCGCTGCTGACTGTGGCCTGTTGCCAACATGTCTTCAGAGCAGTCCAGTTCTTCCAAACTGGATGGCAACCCGATGATTGACTGATTCATTGACTGAATCATTGATTGAATGAACACGTACCAAACTGTGATCCTGAAATATGTACCCAACTATGACTTAGGTGCATTATTATACCTCTAAAATTCTCATTTCTTATCTGTTATGAGTTTAGTTGAAATTATTCAGTGCAAAACTGCTATAAATAAGCTTAGAGTGTATCAGAAAAACAATTCTAAAGAACTTTTACAGGCTATTAAGGAATAATTAAGAGTGTCTTATGGAAGAGTAAAACTAGCTCACAGAAATTAAGTTGTACTCACTCGTTTTGAGTCATAAGTCTTCAAGTGGATGATGTCAAACTCTGTAAAGGCTCTCCACGTTTCACTAAACAGGTCTCCATAACCATAATAACTCTGAGAAAAAGAAAACAAAAAAAAAAAGTTAAAAAATGTTTTTTTTTTTTTTAAGTATTGGCCAGTGGAGAACCTTCAGGGCCTTTCTTAGAGAAGAAGAATTCAGCACATTTGAAATCTAGTTTTTCTTATTTTTATTATTTTTTTATATTGTGCTTTTCCCACTTATTTTCTACAACAATCAGATTGCAGCTGAGCAAGAAACTTTTTGTAAATCATGAAAATACAGTTATCCAATCAGAAGAGTTAAAGTTGCGTCTCCAGGCAGAAATATGTTTAAAGCCTCTCTCTCATTGGTTAGGACTTCACCGTCATTAGATGAGGCTAAGGTCAGTCATGGACACTCCAGAAAATTAACCACTCTTAATGTTAATGTAAAGTGGGAATAACCAAAGCTCTTTTTTTTTTTTTGCCCTGTCAAGATTTGTGATGGATTCAGTTGCAACCTCCAAATTAAATGATTTGCACTGAAATTGTAGTTGCTATAAAAATAAAAATAAAAGGTTAAAAATCTCTTTTAATCTTACAACAATAATTTTCAAAAATGCACTTGTGTTTTGTTTTCATTACATGATGAGATTTTACGGAAACAGGACATTCTTTGCGTTACTGTTAAATTTCAATGTAATTATTAAAATTATATGCAATTTAAATGCAAGTGACTTAAGCTGCAGGGACTGCTGGATAATCCTAAAACAGAAATTTGTAATTTTTTTTTCCAGATTATGAGTTCAGATGGGTTGTCCGTGTTGGCTGTTCCATTTAGTATTGATTTGTCATTTATGTTTAGGTTGTTGTAAGTTATTGTAAAACAAATATGTCATAAGTCACATGAAGCAGCTGTTATATATATATATATATGTTAGGAAAGCACCTTTGGTTCAGCAAGTTTCTGTTTTGCAAAACTAAAGGTAATATGACACAATTGTACCACAACCTCATGGTATATTTGACCTTAGCATTTCATAGCGTGCTTCAAGATTATATCCTAGCTTAAGGTCCAGCTCTAATAGCCACGGTTCTCCACTGGTATTGACATAATCTGAAATATGTTTACTTCAACTACTTTCATTCTACTACTTTGTAATTTTAATTTGTTATAATTCAACAAGTTTTGTTTTGTTAATTGTCCAGTGTGTGTTTAAGCACAATAAAATACACTAAACTAAAAAAAAGAAAAAGAAAAACAGAATCCATCGGTGGATAAAACTCTTTCCACCAAAGGAATTAATTGGGGAGATTGGTACTCACCGTATCCCACATGACAATGTTAATATCTGTGTTGAAGGAATTGTTAATGTGCTGGGAGATGTAGAGGTTGACAAAGTCACAGAAATGGTGGTACATGTTCACCCCTGTTAAAAAGAAAATATATATAAATATTATTTTTAACATAATGATGTGCATACTTCTATCTGGTAGGCTAGCAAACAATAAAATAAAATAAAATAAAAGAAGAAATAAAGAAAAGGAAGAAAAAAACTTGGACTTCAATGCAAAATTCAAACAAGGTTCTGA
The DNA here is from genome assembly GCF_014905685.2 of Nematolebias whitei. NCBI lineage: Eukaryota > Metazoa > Chordata > Actinopteri > Cyprinodontiformes > Rivulidae > Nematolebias > Nematolebias whitei. The sequence goes on from NC_056504.1 coordinate 11,551,351, forward strand.
GCTTCGAGGAAATTGACAATTACAGTTTGTAAACATAAAATGACTGCTTAAAAATTAAGATAAATTGGCCAACAAAATATTAACACCAAATAAATACATTAACACGACTGGTCACAGTTTTTAAAGGTACCAATTTCAGTCTACACGAGTAAGAACATGCTGCACATACATGTTGTCAAACGCACGTGAATAAATCTCCTGCTGTGGACGGATCAGCCAACACAAGCGCATAGATCCGTTTAACTGTACATGTGACTTTGGAGACTGTCTTAACAATCTAGATTCACAAATGAAGTGCTGCGTTCAAGGTTGGTGATAAAAAGGGACATCTGTACAAAACTATCAGACATGGATAACTTCTGTTTTAGATTATTAATGGTAATACATGTTTACTTGTTTGATCTCACTGGCAACAACTGTTGTCTTTATTCTTTCTACATGCACATACTTATTTTTACTTTAGAGGTTTTGCTGCAGTCGTCACCCTGCCATCCTGCCAACTGTCCACTAGAAGAGGCTATGGAACTGCTGCAAGAGCACAATGCTGCTCTCAACATTTTTCTGGTAGTTATTCCAGAAAAATAACTTGCCCATTTTTGGTAATTTATTTCAGCTGTTCAATGTCAGTGTAAGTGTATGTGTTTTATTTTAGGGGTTAAGACGTACTGATAAAGTCATATGTGTTGTTTCTAATAACCTAGTAAATCCCATATGTCCCAGCGTTTCACCAGCCTAGAACACAGCATTACATTTGTGAATCAGAAATGTGGAAAAAGCCTCAAAATCACAAGCACTGGCAAATTGAAATGTGGGCTTGTGCGACTGATCCGTCCACAGCCAGGAATTTGTGTGAGCACATTATGTGATTTGTATGCGTAACATATTTCTACTTGTGCTGTTTGAAATGTGTACATTTGAAAAACTGTTTATGCATTTGTGAATACTTTTGAGACCAATTCATCTGTATACAGTGTTTCCCCTAAGTCACTTGCCCTGGGAGGGCCCTCATCTCTTTGGTGATTTTTGTTGATGGGGTTGGGGTGGTGGTGAGAGAAGCAGAGCTCTATGTATGCAGCATTTAAGCTAGTGCATCTTTGTTATGTGCCGCTAGCTTAGCAATACGTCAGTGGTGGCAGATTTCGGGGTGGGGGGGTGGGGGTGGGAGATTTCGGTAGGCGGGGTGCCCTCCTTGGATAATGGTAGGGGAAACACTGGTATACCAAAACATAATTCATTTTGCAATTAGCATTAATTTAAATTTGCACAAATTATACACAAATGTACCACATTATTGTTGGGTTTTTTTTTTTAGGCGTAATCCATAATAGAAGTAAAACATTTAGCAATTCATTAAGATAGTAAAACCTAAACTAAGTCAGACAAATCTTGATTACTTACCAGCATCAAGTTTCATAAAAACAGTGGGTTTTTCAACAATGATGTCACAATGTCCATCTTTTATTGGATGGAAGTCTAGTTCAGTGTATGTCTGCAGTTCAGCATACCTACAAAACATCAACATATAATGGTAACTATTTGAAACTAAGGATAACAAAAACAAGTTGCAGATCATGAAATTATGAATCAGATGGGCAAAATTAAATGATAACAAGCTAATGTTAAAAAAAAAATCTGATTTTTTTAAAAAGAATTAACAAGTTTATTTTTTAAAAGTTGATTAACATATATTAAACATTTTATTTCAAGGCATGACAAAGAACTTTTTTGATTTTATTACTCTTCATTTATTGTGCTATATCCAGAATATTGTTAGTGCAGATACAAGTGCTTGTGCCAAGATGGCCGCGCTCAGCCGGGCTGCAGCTTTACAGTGAAAACCCAGTTTTTATTAGTTTTGGAATTGGCTCCATGCCCGATTCCGCTCTCCTTAGGTGTGTGAATTATATCCTGATGCATGCTCAATAATCCAGGTAGAAAAATATCCTGATGCATGCTCAATAATCCAGGTAGAAAAATATCCTGATGCATGCTCAATAATCCAGGTAGAAAAATCCAAAAAAGTTCAATCTGGTCCTCTGGACATTCAAAAAAACAAAACAAAGTAAAAAAAAATGTAGAGACGTTTCGTCTTTCATCCGAAAGACTTCCTCAGTCTGAGGTGCTGTATTCAGCTCAGTCTCTTAAATAGCACCTTCTCAGAGTGGATCAACCAGTTTGCTGCTGACAACCAAAACCAGCTGATCACATGATCAAGAAGGACCATCAGCCTAACAATGGATCATTAGCACACTGATGGCTGTTTACTATTCACAGGGGGTTGAGTGATACTAGCAATAACAGCATTGTAAGAGGGGGACAGTTGAACCCGGAGGCCTACACCCCTGTTTAATGATGGACGATTTCTTTTCACAAAGATGGCCTCCTTTACTCCTCTCTCAAACCATCGTTCCTCTCTGTCCAGGATGTGAACATCTTCATCCTTGAAAGAGTGACCGCTGGCCTGGAGATGAGTGTAGACCGCAGAATCCTGGCCTGATGATGTTGATCTTCTGTGCTGGGCCATCCTTTTGGCCAGTGGCTGTGTGTGAATTATAGCTGAACCGAACTTATGAGCATAAGAGAGGGTTTAACTCTGGATACATCAGCTATCAACAACAATTTGAAAACTACGCTCGGCAGACTTCAGATTCTACAGATATCAGTGTGGAGGCAGCAGCACTTTAATGGGAAGAGGAGGCATCGTGCCTGGGGAAAAGAGAGGAAGCTGGGCTGGCGTGTTAGTGAGACTATTTAGTGAGAAGGCTAATGCTAAGGCTAACAGATTACATATCCCGTCTCTCTTCCTGTCCAACGTTTGCTCCTTGGAAAACAAGCTGGATCTGCTGCGACTGACAGTCAGTTCCTCAGAGGAGATGAAGAAATGTGCTGTACTCTGTCTCACAGAGACATGGCTTAATAACAAGCCAGACTCAGTGTTCCAGCTGGATGATAGCAGGGCTGGGTGATATGGACCAAAATGAATATCTCAATATTTTCAAGATAAATCACAATATACAATATATATCTCAATATTTTTTTCTTTCCATAAAATAATAACAAAAATATATTCCTGAGGCAAAGCTTTGTCCCAGTTGGCACAGGCACAAATAGTAAACAGTTTGAATTGTACAAAATAAATGTCAAAAATAAATTATTTACATATATTAAAGTTTGTTTTGTAGACATTTATTTACATATATAAGTACAAGTTGTGCTGGTGCTAACAAAAACATTTTTCTGAGTCAAAGCTTTGTCCCAATTGTCACATAGGCACATATAGTAAACAGCTGTAACAGTACAAATAAATATCTAAAAAATAGCTATTTACATATATTAAATAGTTTATTTTTTAGAACTTTAATTACACATATTAAATAATAATCCTCTTCAGCTGCGCTGCCTTCACGACGTTAGTAAACGTGTGTGAACTGCAGCTGCAATGCCGACTGTGTTTTCAGCCTCCTTCCCTGAAACAAACCACGGGTCAAGACTCATTTAGCCATGCTGTGCCTTATGAGAGGAACAGTGTGAGGTGGTGCGACATTAATAAATCAGCCGCTTGTTCTATCGCTAAACACAATCCCAGTCTCAACTGTGGAACAAGACGGATCAAGATAGCCATTTTGTTAGCCGCTAAGGACTGTGTCATTAGCCATATGATAAGCCACTGCTTTATATGCTGCACCACCTCTCACTGTATGACTTGAAAATCTGTGATGTTCTCCTTTTTCTGTCCATCCAACTTGACACAGCCCCTCCTCCCTCATGTGCTGCTTCACACATGCTTACTAATGTTGTGGAGGCGACACAGCTGAAGAGGATTATTATTTAATATGTAAATTGTTTTTTTTTAGACATTTAGTAGAGTTAAAGCTGTTTGTTAATAAATGTGCCTGTGTGACAATTGGGACAAACCTTTGACTCAGAAATATATATATATATATATTTTATTACTGTATGGAAAGAAAAAAAATGTTCATTCATTCAACCTTTATTTATACAGGTTAGTCTCATTGAGCCTCGTAGACTCATTTACAAGAGAAACTTGATTTTAACAAAGAATGATGACAAGCAGTAGACAACAATGACAACTGTAGAGGGCAGGTCTCTGGTGGTCTAGTGGCTAGGATTCAGTGCTCTCACTGCCACAGCCTGGCTTCAATTCCCAATCAGGGAAGCAAATGTGTCATTGCACCTTTTTGTAGTAAAGTTAAAATAGCAACAGACTCCTTAATCAAATACATCCACCCATTTATGCAACATGGCTAAAATACTCATAATGTTAAGACTTAAATTAGTACAGTATTTTCCACCCTATAAGTCACATCAGTCCAAATATGTCTAATGAAGTGGAAAAATCCATAAACATGTCACTTCGCCGTATGTGTCACATCTATTATGCGTCACCGCTGATGTGTTACATTTGTTATGCATCACCACTGACAACCCAGAAATGTGGGCCGGTGTTGTGCCAAAAATCAATTGGCTGCCAAATCAATCAATCAATCAACCTTTATTTATACAGGTAAATCCCATTGAGCCTCGAGGACTCATTTACAAGAGAGACCTGATTTCAACAAAGAAAGATGACAACAATGGAAAACAGCAACAACAATAAACAGTTATAAAAAAGCATACTACAGTTTTTTTTTTTTTTTTTTTTAACAAATAGGATGGCTAAAAGGAAAAGGTAACAAAACAAAAAAACAGCTAGATTCCAAGACAAATGTAGAAAACTAAAAACAGGAACATGTCAGCATTGGTCCCTGCCAGGTGTCCAACAGATTCTTAAAGACACTTAGAGAGGTCAAGGTCGAGAGCTTCAAATCTTTTTGTAAGATATTCCAGGAAACAGGAGCGGAATAGGAGAAGGCCCTTTTGCCTAGTTCAGTCCTCACTGAGGGAACACTGCAGGTAATAATGTCCTGAGAGCGCACTCCGTAGCTGCACTCACGCAGAGACATGTAGGAGGAAATGTATGAAGGCAACAGACCAAGAAGTGATTTAAAGATGAAAATATACCAGTGAGAGAGTCTGTGTGAAGTTAATGATGTCCAGTTAACCAGTGAATACAGTGTGCAGTGGTGGGTACGATAATCACAGCCAGTTATGAATCTTAGTGCACCATGATAGACAGCATCCAACATCTGCAGGGTTCTTGTAGGAGCGTTCATGTAAATAATATCACCATAATCAATTGAGGGAAGGAAAGTGACAGATACAAGGCGTTTTCTAGCATTCAGGGTTAGACAGGATTTAATGGCAGTTGCGGGAGCGTGCACGGGAGGACATTAATAAGAATTCAACAAGATTAACACTTAAAAACAATTATTTGTTTGCTTAGAATTATAGCAAAGGTGTGTCTTAGTTGAACTTTTACTTAATAAATACACTTTAAAGGTCCAATCAGCTGCATTTCAAAATCTGATTTGCGGAAGCGGGCATGTGCAGAAGGACAAGCCGCTGATCATTTCTTCGAAATTTAACAAGATAAACACCTAAAAACAATTATTCGTTTGCTCGACGTTATAGCAAAGGTGTGTCTCAGTCTAACTGGTGCTTAATAAATGGATTTTGAATGTAAAATCAGCTGTATTTCAAAAGCCAATACGAGGAAGTAGGAATGTGCAGAGGGACTAGTCGATATGCGTTTTTTCCTAAATTTAACAATATAAGCACCTAAAACAATTATTTGTTTGCTCAGAATTATAGCAAAGGTGTGTATCAGTTGAACATGTACTTAATAAATGCACTTTTTTGGTCGAATTAGCTGCATATCGTGAGGGAAATCCAGCGAAATTAAGCTGATTTGACAGTTGCTCCAAGCAGCGGGAAGAACGAAGGTGGCAGGCTTTGGTAAGCCGATTGTGTCATTAAAAGCTGATAAATTTTATCAGTCATCGAGGACATGGTAAATACAAAAAAGTTCAAGGAAAAAACAACAAAGTATTAAGTAAAGTATAATAAATAAAGTCCAGTTCTTTTTGTCTTGAACTTTTTGGAAAGTTACTGAGGCCACTTTTATTTATTACATGATACAACGGCATGCCTTACAACTCGAGCGCAATCTACAGGCTGAAAATGGTAGTGTTCAATTGTTTCAGTAACAATGAATGAAACCGAACAGCTCAGTCAAAAATTGGTTTATAAATATGGGAAAACATCCATCAACATGTTGCTTTGGCCAAAAAGTCGCAGAGCATGTGAATTATGCAAAAAAAACAGCGACAAATAGGGTAAAAATACGATACTCACAAAGGACAGAAACAGCTCATGTGTAGCGATTTCTTATATATAAGCAATGCCATATGTCCAACTGTAAAAAAAAAAAAAAAAAAAGAAGTAGGTACTAGGCATCCATCTTTTCTTGACCTTACTGGAATAAATGGAAAGACGGTAAAAATTGGCAAATCAAAAAACAGCCATTTTAAGTTGAATCTAATACAGGCAACATGTATGACATTTACTGTATAAAAAGCATATCAGTGTATTGATCCACTTTAAAATGTCCAAGTTTAAAAACTGTAACATCTTCCTCTTCTTTCCATGCCAATCTAAACTCACAATGCTTCAGCTGTGCACAGAGAATATTCAAGCTTTAACACACTCCCTGGTGGTCTAGTGGCTAGGATTCGACACTCTCACTGCCACGTCCCGTGTTCATTTCCCGGTCAGTGAAGCAGATGTGTCAGTAGACCCTTTTTGTAGTACAGCCACAAAAGCAACAATCTCTTTGACCCAACACATCTAGTCTTTTATGCAACATGACTAGAAAACTCATAATGTCAAGACTCAAATGAGTACTCACAAAGGACAGAAACAGCTCGTGTGTAG
>NC_056504.1:11558284-11563787 GCF_014905685.2 Nematolebias whitei
ATATATATATATATATATATATATATATATATATATAAAATGTACATACTTCTTGTTCAACACAATGCTTTCTGACAATAATCTACTGTTTGCACCACCTATGATGAGCAAATGAGTAAAATATGAGTAATTTATTAAAAAGGACATTTAAGTTTGTTTTTAATTTAATTTTTCAGTGCAACATTGTATGCAGAGATCTGTAGAATTGATTAACCTCATGTAATTTGTTTATTAGTAAGCACACAATTTTTAACTGCTCTGTGTTAAAATAACGTCCTTTGTCTACATGCTCCCACGTTTAATTTATTTAGCTTATTCTTTAATATTATAAAAATCAAGAACCTTTGATTTGACAGTTGTGGGTCTGTATAGACACTGGTATAGAAATGGCTCCTGATTAATGGGAAACGTAGCATGAAGATGTGTTCCCCTGACTGTGACCTCTGACCTTTGGGTTGTCTACCAGACTCACCTTGAAATGTTTATTTAAAGTTACTTTAAACTTGAATAAAGTCTGGTGTTTTCACACATTCTCTGTCCCTGGACTCAGAGTCAGCTACAGTCTGACTAATGACCAACTCTTTGCTTTTTTTGTTTTTAAGAAAGAAAAAAATCATTAATTAAGTTTGTTTTATTTGATTATGACAGGTGTGAACATGATTAATGTTTATTATTGTTTCCAATCATTACAATGAAATCATGTGAAATATTATAATGAGTTTTAATGAAATTCTCTGTTCTGTTTTTCAGAAAATAACTTTCCTTCAGAGACACCTGAGTGTTTTTGAGCTGGAAGCTGTTTACTTCAGAGGCGAGTCATAAAATATGAGAGTTCGGCAAAACACTTCTGAGAGCTGGAAGGTTCACACAATGTTTCTTTGTGTGATACTTTTCAGTTCTTCTTGGTCCCCGTCCTGATGTGTTCATGTGAGGTCCGTCTTTGTTTATTACAAAATAAAGAAACAGGTTTGCTCAGTTACAATTTTTGTTAAAAGCAAAGACGTTTCATGTAACTACCAACGATGAAACGTTGTTTTTCTCACTGAAAGACTCAGTTTTCGGCTTTAAGTGTAAGCCGGCTGAAGGTTGACCATCACTCGCACACCTTCTCATCAGCTGTCGTCCTCACCAACCCCAGAAGCTGTCACAGTGACCTTCAGCTACCTTGGGCAGTTCCTGGCCAGTCCTCTCCTTGTGGTGAATCCTGGTCTGATCCACCAGCAGAACCCCAGAAAGACGAATGAACCCAGCCCTCAAACTGACCGGGTCAGGAGCTGAGACCTGGTGATGCAACTTTGGGTCTGGTTATGCCATTTTAGCTGAAGTAACTTGATAAATCATTTCCTGGCTTACAGTGATGATAAATGACTTGATCTGGTCTCATTAAAACCCCGCCCCTCGCACAGTGATTGCTGGACATGAGCACCGGCGACCCCCGTGACCCAAAATGGAAGAAGCGTGTAAAAGATAATGGATGGATGGTCTCATTAAATAACTTCTCTCAACCAAAATCCAAAGCAAACTATTAAATAGTTTAACGTTGTCTAAATTTGTGCATGTATAAAACCCAAAATAATTCCTGTTCAGAGTTAATTTTGCTTCAGATAAAAGATAATTAATCCTTGATTGATTAATTATTTTTTAGATTGTTCATTATTATTTTTCAGTCAAGTTATTCTCCTAAATCCTTTATCATTTTTGTTGTTCAATTTGTTTATTATTGTTGATGATTCTTATATTGATGAATTATTTTTGTAATTAAATAAAGACAAATTCAGTCTGCTCATTTGGATGAATATTCATGTTCTGGTAAAGAACTCCCTGTAATTAACAGATTCTACTTCAGTGACCGAGTTCTGATTATTAAAGGGTGAATACATTAATTGAGTTGTTGCTGGTCAGTAAACGGACCTGCTGGTGACCTGCTTTAACGAGTACAAAACAAATAAAAGTGGAGTAAAGTGAGGAGCAAGGTCACCCTTATTCCTCCATTCAGTCATATATAAGATAAGATGAGATGAGATGAGATGAGATGAGATGGGATGAGATGAGATAAGAAGAGATGAGATGAGAAGAGAAGAGATTAGATTAAATGAGATGAGATAAGATGAGAAGAGATGAGATGAGAAGAGAAGAAATGAGATGAGATTAGATGAGATAAGATGAGAAGAGATGATAAGAGATGAGAAGAGAAGAAATGAGAAGAGATGAGATGAGATTAGATGACATGATATAAGCTAAGATTATATGAGATTAGATGAGATGAGAAGAGAAGAGATAAGATGAGATGAGATGAGAAGAGATGAGATGAGATGAGATGAGAAGATAAGAGAAGAGATGAGATAAGATAAGATGAGATTAGATAAGATAAGATAAGATGAGAAGAGATGAGATGAGATAAGATAGAACTTTATTGATCCTGCAGGAAATTACTACAAAGTCTCTGTAGAGAACAGCTCTGTGACAACACCAGAACCCCAGATGAGATCCGATGTGTCATGCTCGACTCATCTCCATTCAACGTCATGGATTACATGTTGGTGTGCTTTGGGTTGAAACAGGGAAATAAACAAGTAAAAGATCTGTAAAGCAGCAGTCAAATAAATAATCATTATGGCAGCTGCTGACAATCATAAATTAATCTGGCTGACAAGTGTATTGGTTGGTGTGTCTCGTACCGTATCATGGGACGAGGACAGTGATGTATAGAGTGCCCATTGGAATATGAGGCACTTTAACCTACAGATTGCTGCAGTGCCCTGGCATGCTTCTGGGTGCAGAATGTTCTGAACTGTCCTAATGGATGCTCAATAATCCAGGTAGGAAAATCCAACAAGGTTAAGTCAGGTCCTCTAACTGAAAGAACAAGAATCCGTCCAGAGGACCTGGCTTAACCTTGTTAGAATGTTCTGAACTGTTTTCAGCTTATTTGGTTTTAACAACTTAAAAGGTACAAATGCAACTGTAAGTTAAAATGCGATGACTTGGATTTTTGCCTCTAATGGGTCTTTGTGTAAGACCTTCCTATTATAATCCGAGTTGTGACTTCCATTTTTTATGTGCAGTGATTAAAAGGATAAAAACTGACACAAACATAAAAATGTCTGATGGTGTATTGTTACTTTTCACAGAAAATGATAATGTCTGAAGTCACAGAACCACTGCAACCAAGTCCTTTTGTCATTAATGGTTTTGGAACGCTCTTAGTTGTCCAACTTCACTAGATGTTCTTTGTAAAGCTTATATTTGCTGTGACTCATGCCCCATAATGGCTGTAATAATAGCCTGCAAAGCCCCCACAGGTAAGAAGTGTGCCCTTTTCACAAATTATAGGTTGTTATTCAGAATGATTAAGGAATATGAATGTCACAAAGCACAAAAACAGAAGTGCTGTCTTTGAGAGTAGTGGAGGGCCCTTTTTCGTGCCCCAGTCATTTAAATGCAGAGTAAAGCTTTGAGCTTTCTCATGTTCTCTCCATGGATGTGTGGGTTTTCTCTGGGTACTCCGGTTTCCTCCCATAGACCAAAAACATGCATGATAGACTGATGGCTAACTTTAAATTGTGGTTGTTTGCTTCGTTTGTCTTTATGTGTCCCTATGATGGACTGGAGACCTGTACAGAATGTCCCCTACCGCTCGCACAATGACTGCTGGACATGGGTACCAGTGACCCCCGTGAGCCAAAAGGAAGAAGCGGGTAAAGATAATGGATGGATGGTTGAATATATATATATATATATATATATATTGCTCAAGGGCCCAGAGTGTGGCAAATGATGGTGGAGACAGGTGTGGGTGTTTCACCTTTCCCACCCATATTTTTTTGTTGTTGTCAGTGTAGTGAACTAGGCCTGAGGTCAAATCCTGACCTTAAGGACCTTATGGGACAGAAACTGTCATTTCATTGATTTGAATCCAGAAATACAGGTTGACCCATCCTGAGACTTTCTTTCTTGAATTAATCAAGTGAAAGAACACTCTCTTTTCTATTATCATTACTATTTTACAAATGTTTGATAATCAAAGTGTTTCTAGTTCAAACCATTTTAGATGTTGCAGTGAACTAATCATTTTTAATTAACTGTGAAACAGTAATAATGATTTTTAATTCTCATGCAAAGTTAAAATTCATGTTAAGGTCTGTTACAGAGTAATTATGCATTTTCTGATTTTCGGTCTTTGAATGAGCAAGTTGTGTAAGTTGGTCCAAGGTTGGAGTCAAACGCAAAACAAGTTGTTGGAACGAACTGTCATGTTTTTAAATCCTCTCAGACGTAAATAGAGAAGCTGGCACCTGTTTTCACCCAACTCGTCCAAACATTTCTCTCTCTGTCTCTAAAAACATTTTCAATCTGTTCCATAACATTCTTGCTGTTTTTCTGACTCCTAGTGACCTCTTACGTCACAAAAACACACCCCTGTCTGGTCGAAACGACCAATCAGGAAACTCCCAAATGAACCGGAAATAGAGCCCTTTAAAATGTCGGTACTTCCTAGTTCAAACCAGTCGCTTCAGGCTCCGGCTTCAGTCGTTGCAGCTCCAGTGCTGGGAAAACAGGAAAATCCCGATATGATCCAGAGCTCTGCCGAGTATTGTGGGATTATGACATCTTCCTCCTCTGAGTGGAACTCTGACGGACTCCACTCATGTGAAGTCCACTCGTGAGGTGAACTTGTGTCGAACAAGTACCGTCTCTACTTCGGACGATTCACAGCTGTTCCTACGGAGACGCTGAAAGGGTGCGTTAAATGGAACTTCGTACCAGGGAGACATCTCCAGGTAAAAGAGATTTATACCACCTAAGTGTACCGGGGAAGAAGCTGGGAAAAACCCGGAGAGTGCCGTTCTGATGCCGACACAAACATTTTCCCTCGTCCATCTTTTCATCTCCCTCCCTCTAAACTTCATCTTTCCATCTTTAAACTCTTCTACCTGCTAGCAAATCATTCCAGATATTTTTAGAAATGTCTGTTGTACAGCTGGAAGCAAGGTTTTCAACCATCGCCGCATGGTTAATCAAAATTGTACAGCTTGCTAAATTAGTCATGTTGTTGTTGAAATCATTTTGCCAATTAATGTAAATGTGTGATGTGTTAAACTTGATTCTGTTAATAAATGACCACGTTCATTTTGATGGGTCAAAGATAATTAACGTTTCCGTCCACATTTTATTAAATTCAATGCACGTTATTACTCAGTCCAGAAAAATGAAAGAATCCGTTTAATTTATGAATATATATCATGCATATGTTCATCTACATCAGTCTGGGGAGTTGAACCGGCAACCTACTGATCACTGGCCCACCTCCTCTAACATCTGTGCCCCTAATAAGTGCGTTTCTACCAGCTGCTTCCTTCTTCGGGGGTCACCACAGCGAGCGAACTCGCTTGAAAGATTCGGTAATTTGTTTTGTGCCCTTCCTGATGCAACCTGGGCTCGAACACACAACCTCAGGATAACAAGACTGCCACACCAACCACCAAGCTACCGCATTCCTTTT
>NC_056504.1:11563887-11569897 GCF_014905685.2 Nematolebias whitei
TATATATGTGTGTGTGTGTGTACTTTGTATGTATAAAGCTTTATTTCCTGATAAACTTTTTTTAATCAGGAGAGGGTTTGGATCATTTCTTTCCTACCTCCTAACACTGAGAAGTGGTGAAGCCTACTTCTAATGTGTGCTCATCTGAGTGCAACAGATTCACATTATGTTTGTTTTATTTATTTATCAACTTTCATCGATCGAAGCCACAAAATCACCACTTGGGACTATATAAAATGAAAATGAGCTTCTCACTCTAGAAACTCCTTCATATGCTGCTTTTCTCCAACCCCCTGCTCTTTACCTGGCCTCTTTTCATTTTATGAGATGGCAACAATAATGTAAGGATATGGGTACATTCACAGTGGGTACAAACTGGCTGCTCTTTTCCTATGCTTTCAACTTTACCCATTCCTCTCACTCTCTCACACACACCCACACACACACACACACACACATTCAGGGGTATAACGGGCTCATCTGCAGGACCAGCTGGATGTCTGTTTACAATAATAGGTGAGGTAATAAACCGCAGAGCTCTACTTATTTGCCTGTCTTGGAGTAATTCATAGAGCTGATTGGCTTTAGTGCGGTGACATGTCTACTTACTGTGAGAGGATGCATTTGTGCGTTAGACGAGCTTTAACTTAATCCTCCCTCGTTACAGACACAGACGTAATGAGGGACGAGCTGCGGAGGCTTTTGTTGCAAGTGCGTTGCCTCTGGAGAGGTGGAGGAATGAAGCAAGCCTACATTCAGCATGACAAAACCGTTCGACCTGCGTAACGCTCTGATAGAAAAAGTGAAACTGGAGAAATTTCCATTGTGCATGTTCAGTCACGCTCACCTCCAGCGAAGGATTCATCAGGAATAATCAGACCAGCGGGAATTCTTCTTGTTTCTTCTATGAAATAAAGAATCTTCTGATTTACAAACTTGCTGAGTCATTTATACTTCATACTGAGACGAAACTGAAATACTTATATCGTGCACATGCACATGAAACAACGCATTTTTTATTGATTCTTTGAAAGAAAGAACAACTAAATCGTTGCCTCGAAAACTCATTAAGGGTTTATTTCTAATGCAAGTCCAAGGGGTTCCAAAATCAACTCTCCAAACCTTACTGACTGCAGAAAATGTTCCTTTGAGAGTAAATGGTATAAAGTTACCAGCTCTGATTATCTAATGCCAGGGTCCTATACATTCTTGCCTCCTGCACGAGGCTTTGCTGAACAGTAACTAATGAAGATTGATTCTGAATTTTATGGACTTTGCAACTTAACTGGACCTAATAAATCCAGGCAGTGATGCTCTGTGTGCAAATATATGCTCAAAACATGATCTGAAAATGATGAAAATAAAAGCTAGGCAAGTTAGAAGAATAATCTATGTTTGAATGTCTGAAAACTGAACTGATCCTTTTGGAATACCACTGAGTTATTGAGACCTGATGACTGAGGTTACTCTTCATTTACAATTCTTGTGGTAGTTTGTGCATGGTCCTGCAGCGGACAGGAAATATTGACAAGCTCTGGCTTTTGCTTGTAGATATAGTATTCACACAAGGTTACAATAACGAGTGTAGCTTTGAGCTTGTGTTTCATTACACTGCTCTTACCAATGCAAACCAAACAATTTTTATATAGTTCAGCTGCCGTTAAGTCAGTTTGTTAAGATTTGTCCTGGAAAAATGAGAATCTACACCAGTATAAACATTTGAATAGGGAACTAAATTAGGCAAATTTAGATTTCTTCAGTACTATTTTTTTTGTTGCCATAAATATTTTTAATAAGGCCAAAATTAAATGTGATAAAATATTAAAATGGACATTGATCAAAGTAAGCATTGGTTGGCTATCAACTTATAATGTCGTGAGATTTACGTAGTTTATTTATATATGCACATGATAGACACAGATGGTAAATGTCTGTTTTTGTCAGACATCACAGCGTTTTTATTTTGCTTTAAATAAAAAGAAAAAAGAGATTTGCTTTTTAACATTGAATCAAAAATGTCACACAAATCCTTTGATGCAGCTTCCTGTGCACCTGTTTTTCATTGTTTTGCTACAGTTTTGGGTCTTTATTTGAATTTAGGTGTTTTGCATTATTTTGTTTAACATTCTTGGATTTTTCTCTGGGTTGGGGCATTTTTGATTGATTGTGACTTGACTTGCAACCTGTGCATAATCTAATCCCCCCCACCCGTACCAAATTACTGTTAAGGTAGCCACTGAGTTTCTACAACCCTAAACAAGATCAGGTGGGTGGTGCAAACGGATAAACGGATGGATGGATAGTTGGATGGATGGATAATGTCACTATTTTTGTTCTTGTTTTTTTTTTTAATCCACTAGATACCTTCAATGCCACTCATTTAGCTCCATTTAAGTCCAGTTGTTTTTGTATTGAACGCTTTTTGAATTCATCATGTCCTGGATGACTGAGAATCTTCACCAGCACACTCATTTAGCTCTTCGATTAACAACCGTTTCCTCTCTTTAATTAACACGCACGTTATATTTCCTCATCATACTGCTCGTTTTCCACAGACTGTCAGATCTTTTTTGTTCATCCTTTGCATTTTAAACATTTAACCTTGATTGAGTTTTTTAAAATTAAACTATCATTTTTGCTCTTCCACAAAAACTGATGGGTGATGCCTGGTTTAATTGGGTCTTTAATCCCCAGGTCCTCCTCTGTGCTTTGACAAAATGTATGCACAGCAGTGATGACCACCACGAACCATTTCTCATCCTCATGTTCCCTTCTTGCATGGACACACCAGCAACTTACAAAAATAGACTTCATGTTTATTTGCGTGCCCGTTATAATTAAGGTTCACTTCTTTCATGTGCCAGGGAATAGGGTAGGTCAACATACTACACTTTATCTGCTTGGTCACTGACTCGCTTTTTGTTTGTGAACTTTGGACCATTAAAGCAACAACTGCTGCATCAGGCTGACCATGTTGTTGCCTCTCAGCCATGTCAGTAAGTTATATTTAGAGTCGGCACTGCAGAATAAACAGAAAGAACCAGATTTATGTTAGTTTGATTGTGTGAGAAAGACACCTGGAGGACCTGTCTGGACATTTAATCATGGCTAAACATTTTGTAGTGGTAATGATAGCAGAAGAGATAAAGGTAGATAAGGTGTGAAGAAGGAGCGATAAGGAGCAGAGAAAAGTGGAGACTCAATCAAAGAGGATGGTTCTGAAATGTGACCCTACAGAGAAAGACAGCGCTCCATCTCACTTATGCCCTGTTTGCTCAATTTCCTCTGTGTGCGACGGTGCACCTGAGGTCTGCCTGCAGCCTCCTGAAGCTCCTGTGATGCAGCCCGGCCAGGATAATAGCCTATCCAGCTCCCCTCTCTCAAATCAGACAGCGCCAAAAGACCTTGTGCTTTGTTTAGGATTTCCAATGAACAAAATCATGCCCCTGCGCCAACAAGCCATTACAAAAGCAGACAGACTTATATCAGGAGTTTTTTTGCTCGGCACAAAGCATTAAAAAGCATATTTGGTCTCAGAGGTCAGGTCAGCCAAGCAGAATAGTTTGACTATTGTGTGTTGTAGCATCACTACCCCACTGATGATTTTTTTTAAAGCACTTCACCGTGATTACTTTGAAGTCAATAATCCATGCAGGCACCTCATCATCTGAACATTACTTAAGTGGGTGCGGTTTGTAGGAGCAAAACAACAACAGCGTGCGTGCAAAGTTTGCGAGCTGCCACTAATGCTTTGAAGTCCTCTGCCATTATTCCCCCGCTCAACATCTCATCTTCTTTGTGTTTGTTGAAAAAGTCATGCACAATTATCAGACACCTCTTGTGCTGACGTCGATTGGTCTCTCATCTCCCAGATACCTGATTCCTCTTTCAACTCAGAGGACGTATCATCATTATTAAAAAAGAGCAGCTGCTCTAATGGCTCAAGCCATCCAAATTCATGCAACTGCTGAAAACCTTTAGTTGAAAAATAACAGGTAATTTGATGTCTTTTTTTAGTATCATTTATATCCAGAAGGGTAAGACACAAGAATTGGCACAGCGTTAGTTCAGCAACTATTTTTGCAACACCATGTTGGAGCTTTGCTTTCTATAAAAAGACACTGGTATCAGCATGCTGGTCTATTGAACAGAGAAACCTGCATTTTGCATTGTCCAAGAGTGTCTAGACATCACTATGGCATACAGTGATATCCCAAGGGTATGCTCTTTCTGGTCAAAGAGGAAAAGAGCCGCAGGTGAATCGTTAGGAAATTCAAACCTTTAAAAATCACGGCGCAAATCAATGAGCTGAACTGCCTGTAAGGAACACCGAACCAAACAGCCTTCGACTTCCCGATTGCTGCACTATCAACATTTCACGTTGATCTGACAGGATCAGCGGCATACTGGGAAAAGCACTTGGGCCCTGTCCATCATGTTGGAGACATCTGAGCTGCTAAGGCCCCTCGGAGATATCTCCTATACCCGCCATGAGTTGCTCACTTGTACGCAAACTGCACACTCATGCACCCTTGCTCACTTATTCATATCATGAGGAACTGAGCAATTTGAGCTGGTGAGCAGCAAATCTATTTGTTCTGAGAATCAAAACAGAAGAACAGGAAGATCTTTGGCACTGTGAGGCGCAGCCTGTTTTCACAAGTCCGCAGCATGTCTACATTTTATTTCCTCACTCCTTGATTCACCTCCCGCCAAAGGAATCCAATCTTTATACGTACTGCATACTAGTGCTTTTAATGTCTCAGATTTCTCCACTCTAAAACGTTAAATCGTTGCTAACCTTTTTAGCCCAACACCTCCGGAAAAGGCTGAGAGGTTATAGCAGACGTTTTTCCACAGGCAAAGAAACAGAAAAAAACAAACCACTCACACTTGAAAGAAAAGAGATCAGACGGGGTGTTTTCTTTTTTTCCATCTTCCCAATAGGTTCTTCTCTAACTAATGCTCTTAAATGATAGATTAAACAAGGAGGCTTTTGTTGGTAAAGAGGGTGGTGGGGAGACCCAAAAGATCCGTGAGTGCAATAAGAAGCAGATTCAGATACAAGTGGGGATAGGATACCCAGTTTGAGACTCACCCAACAAGTCATTTAACAACACAGTGTAAATTATGCAGGTCTAAATACAAATCTGTACAAACATTACTCACGGTGCAGATGCAGTTCAGTTGTAAACCAATCGCAGCATTGAGTACATCAACAATGATGAGTCAGGTCAAGCTTTTATTGTCCTTTGAATGTGTTGCTTTAAAGTAACAGCGCTCTTTTTGATCCGACTCCAGGGAGCTACCATTGGAAATGAGATTTAAAAAATGGGGATTGTAAGCTCAACACAGACAAATCAGTGATCATAAAGAAACAGATGGTAAGCTGCAAGTTTACATTTCTAGCCCTAACTGTGGGGACTTTAAACACACTCTCCCAAATCACTCACATTAGCATGACCCAGACAAGAGAACAGGCCAATGTCAAGAGAAATTCAAGAATACTCATTAGTCTTAATGAATTATCTGGCACCACAATGCCTCAGTTTAGTGCTCTTTCTTTCTTTCTTATCTCTATTGCTCACTTTAGAGAATCTATATTCACATAAGGAGGTGCAAGTTAACTTCTGTTGAAGAAACAAGACTTGATGTGTGCCTGTTGAGATATTTGCTGGTTCATTTGCTTGACAGTGGACATGCTGTGCAACTTGCACAATGCTGCATGCCTTGCTGTGTCTTTATGCACACATATTCATGTGAGTGTTACACAATATGTTTTGTGATGACTGCAATATTTCTGTGCACCCATTGCATCTCCCCATCCTCAAGAAAGCCAGTTTTCCTTGGATCTGCTTGTTCTTCTCAACATATTAAGTGTGCAAGCTTCTTTTTCATAAATGCCATTATCTTAAAAATCGGCAAAAATAAACAATGACTCACCTCCCTGTAATTATCCCTGATTGTTGTCACATTATGATAATTATATTTAAACTTTACTCTCCTTGTT
>NC_056504.1:11569997-11579696 GCF_014905685.2 Nematolebias whitei
GTACAAAGTAGTAGGGGTGAAAAGAATGTCAGATGGGGTGATGTGTCTGAAGATAGAAGTAGAACATCTAATGCTAAATGTTGTCAGTGGTTATCCAAAAGAGGTCAATCTGGTCCTCCAGAGGACCAGATTGACCTTTTTTGGATTTTTCTACCTGGATTATTGAGCATGTATCAGGATGTCAGTGGTTATGCTCCACGGTTGGGATGTGACGTGAAGGAGAAAGATTTGGAAGGAGCTGGCTAAAGTGATAGAGCATATTCCCAAAGAGGAGAGAGTGGTGAATGGAGCAGACCTGAATGGACATGATGGTGAAGAAACAGAGGAGATGAGGAAGGGATGGGTAGGTTTGGTGTCAAAGAAAGAAACCAGGAAGGACAGATGGTGGTGGATTTTGCCAAGAGGATGGAAATGGATGTTGTCAACACTTATTTCCCAAAGAGGGAGGAACATATAGTGACCTATAATAGTAGTGGCAGAAGTATGCAGACAGACTACATTCTGTATAGAAGAGGACGCTTGAGGGAGATTCGGGACAGTAAGGTTGTAGCAGGGGAGAGTGTGGTCATTCAACATAGGATGGTTGTATGTAGAATGACTGTTGTGAAGAATAGCAAAATAATAAAAACAAAGAAGAAGACTAATTGGTGGAAGTTGAGGAAAAAGAATGTTGTGAGGTTTCAGAGAGGCATTGTTAAAGGTTCTAAGCGCTTCCAGATGACTGGGCTACTGCAGCAACAGTAATTAGAGAGACAGGTAGGACGGTACTTGATTTGTCATCGGGACACAGAGAAGATGATAAGGAAATATGGTCATGGAATAGTGAAGTGCAATAAGCTATTCAGAGAAAGAGGGTAGCCAAAAAGAAATATGACAGTGACAGGACTGAAGAGAGGAGACAAGAATATAAGGAGATGCAATGTAGAGCAAATAAGGACGTAGCAAAGGCAAAGCAGAAGGCATATGATGAGTTGAATGGGAGGCTGGACACAAATGAGGGCAAGAAGGACTTGTACTGATTGGCAAGACAGCAGGATCAGGCTGGAAAGGATGTGCAGCAAGTTAGGCTTGTGAAAGATAGAAATGGTAATGTTCTCACAAATGAGGAGAGTGTGATGGGACGATGGAAGGAGTATTTTGAGGAGCTAATGAATTAAGATAATTAAAGAGAAATAAGAGTAGAGGTTATAGAGACTGTGAACCAAGAAGTGTGACAGATTAGTGAAGTTATTGTTGAAGATCATAAAACTCTGAAAAGAATGAAGAAGGGGAAGGTAGTAGAACTTAATGACATAAAGTGGAGGTTTGGAAATGTATAGGAGAGATGACAGTGAGGTTTCTGACTAATTTATTCAATGGCATATTTGAGGATAAAAAAAATGCCGGAGAAATGAAGAAGTGTGCTGGTGCCCATTTTAAGAGCAAGGGTGATGTACAGAGTTGTAGCAACTACAGGGAAATTAAGTTGATGAGTCACACAATGAAGATCTGGGAGAGAGTTGTGGAAGCAAGACTTAGACGAGAGGTGACTATCTGTGAGCAGAAGTATGGTTTCATGCTGAAAAGAGTAGGTGCTATCTTTGCTTTGAGGTTGCTGATGGAGAAGTACAGAGAGGGTCAGAAAGAACTCCATTGTGTCTTTGTGGACTTAGAAAAAAAGTGTGTGACAGTGAGGATGTATGGTTTTGCATGAGGAAATCTGGAGTGGCAGAGAAGTATGTTAAACTGGTACAGGACATGTATGAGGACAGCAGGACAGTGGTGAGATGTGCTGACAGATAGCTTCAAGGTGGAGATGGGATGACATCAAGGATCGGCTCTGAGTCCCTTCTTGATTTCTCTTGTGATGGACTGACTAACAGATGAAGTCAGGCAGGAATCCCCGTGGACTGTTATGTTTACAGATGACATTGTGATCTGTGGTGAGAACAGGGAACAGGTGGATGAGAACTTAATGAGTTGGAGGTATGCACTTGAAAGAAGAGGAATGAAAGTCAGTCGTAATAAGACAGAGTACATGTGGGTAAATGAGAGGGAGACAGGTGGAACAGTGAGGCTACAAGAAGCAGAGGTCACAAAGGTGCAGGACTTCAAGTACTTGGGGTCAACTGTCCAGGAAAATGGGGAGTATGGTAAATAGATGAAAAAGAGTGTCCAGGCAGGATGGAGTGGATGGAGAAAAGTATCAGAAGTGATTTGCAACAGTAGAGTCGCAGCAAATGTCATAGGAACATTTTACAAGACAGTGGTGAGACTATCTATGTTGTATGGTCTGGAGACAGTGGTATTGACAAAGAAGGCAAGAGAAAGGACTGGAAGTGCTAACAAATGAAAATGTTGAGTTTCTTCTTAGGAGTGACAAGGATGAATAAGATTAGGAATGAGATCATCAGAGGTACAGCACAGGTTGAAGAACTGAGAAATAAAGTTAGAGAGGCCAGACTAAGATGGTTTGGACATGTCCAGACGAGGAACAATGGGTATATTTGTAAAAGAGTATTATAAATGCAGCTTCCAGGAAAAAGACAGAGATAAGACAAGACAAGACAAGATAAGATAAGATAAGATAAGATAAGATAGAATTTTACTGATCCTGCAGGAAATTGGTGATGTATGATTATGTATGAAATTGTAGATATTTGGATGCATTTAGAGAGGACATGGAGGTAGTTGGAGTCAGGACAGAGGATTTAGACTGAAAATAGTATTTTACCTTTGTCATTAGTTCATCAGTATGGTTGGAAATAGTATTTTTGAGTAGTAAATTGAAGTATGTCTTCAAACTGAAGTCATTCAAATACCTATTTACAACAGATCTATTAATTGTTCAGGACTTATACACAGTTCAATTTCAAGACTATTTAGTTGTGGATTTTTTTTTCCCATTGTTCGACATTGTGACAAGTCTTACTGTGAATTTAATTCAATAGAATGAATTTAACTAAAATCAAATAAAAGTAATGAAAATATCCATTACCACCTGATATCCAGTGGAGGAAATATGCTGTTGCCCAATGGGAACATGGATATAACACATTTATTACCAGCCATTCTTTTTTCAGCTTTAAAATGAACTCGTTCTGGAAATTGCACTTTGTTATTTACAAAGTTTGAATCTAATTCTTTGAATTGAATCTCATGTTGTGTCGTAAGATAATCATCGTGTACTATTAGTGAATCTCACCCCAGCATGTTCATTCTTTATGTATTATAATGACTTTGTTGTACACATTGATGAGACATGATGCATTTTTTCCATTTTAAAAATGTGCACTGTGCACCTGCAGCCCATAGGGTAGATTAAGTTGTCATCAAATGTGGAAATGCGTTTCATTTCTTCTTAGTGCCCTCAGGCAAGAGCTTCTCACATCTGATTGCTTTTACGTGCACCTAATAAAATAAGATTACATTTGCAGCTAATCAAATAAATACATTAACCTTTACAAATCAAAACATGCCATCTTCTTTTCCTCGTTTTCATTTGCCTAAAATGGTCAGCTTAAACATTAAAACATAATTATCCTCTTTTTTTTACATTTTGCTTAGCTTCCCAATGCTTCTCGGAACAATAGACCTGTTTGTGCTTGTTCTTGAATTTAAAAAATATATATCTCAGGTTAATCTTAAGGGTGATTTAGTTACAATAATGCCACTTGCATACACTCAAAAACACATTGTAGACAATCTTTTTTTTTTATTCTCTTTTTTTTTTTTTTTTTTTTTACAAATTGCATTTAAATGAACTGGTGACTTCATGGCTTTCTCATTTATCATTATTGGCACCACAATGACCCAGGAAGAAGTTCATATCAATTTGTTTGGGAAGATTGAGACAAAGCCAACAGGAGCGTGATTCGGGTCTAATGCGTAAAAGGCTGTAAGAAGAGGAAATTGGTAGTAAGAGCAAAGAGACTGACAGATAGATGATCACATGGAATAAGATGAACACAGCAGCAAAAGATGGAGAAGCGCAAGGGGGAGAAGGGAGAACTGATTGACAATTTGCATCCCCTTTAGAGGGTATCAGGGAACATGATTGAATCCAGTCAGCCTGAACCCATTAGGGGTGCGCTGCTGTCAGAGGCCTTGCAGAAACCCATTCACTGGCACCCAGTCCCTTGCACCTCACCAGTCTCCATTTATATTCATGCCAGGTTTGACTTATTGAGGGAGAGGAATGAAGACGGGAAAAAGAATAAATAGGGCTGGAACAGGTCTCAGCCGTTTGCTTTTTGTAAGTCATGAAATTCTTAACCTCTGCCATGATCTTGCAGTTGGTCTGGGCATAATTGATCATATTGGCCTGTCATTTTTTAAATCAATATATAGCTATAAAATTGGATTTAAATTATAGACGTGCAGCATCTTAAGCTTCTTTAATGAACTGGAAAAAAAATTCATTTTAAAGCATTCAGAAAAAAAAAGAGGACATTTGCATTTCAAGCAGCTCAATATGTCTCCTCTTATTAGATTTTCTTGAAATTGTTACCGTACCTAAAACTCATCTTGTGCATTGTTGGTAGGTGATAACCGCCACATGCCTTATCATACTTGAGGTGATGCAATTGTTTTGCTGAACATTACTCTTTGTGTTTCTTTATAGATCCCTGGGCACGATGAGAGCAGCAGAGATTTAACCCACTCCAGGGTGTGATAAGCCACCATGGCCAAAGGCTAGTGGGAGTGTTTCCCATCACCATTCACCTCAGCCCGACATCTGATCTGGAACAGCACTGGAGTTTGACTTGGTGACAAAGGAAGTGGAGTGCTGTGTAGGGTTTTCCACATGCCACTATTTATCTCACATACACAGCTCACGCCCAAGGCACTGGCATTACAGAGGCCTTAGTTTGATACAGCCGACAGTGAAAGCTGAGGTGGTTGCTGATAAACTTCTTGTTATTTGGCAGACTGAAAATCAGGAGCTAATAGAAAATTATTCCTCCTCTGCTTGTGACTTCTCAGAGTGGATCTTTTGTAGAATCATTTGTGACTCTGAATCATGAAGGCATGCTATAGCATTTGAAAACAATCAAAGTCATAGTTTGTACCTTCAAAGTGCACTCAGGATGTCAAATGGCCTATTAGGTCTGTTTTGTAGAAAAGACCATGGCGCCACTAATCAAGTTTTTATACAACTGCTCCTTGCTTTTATGTGATTATCAAAACACAAATCTGATAAACCTATTCAGAGCATGTTAAGAGTCCAGCCGTACTGTAGCTAAAATATTATTCAGAGACATGAAGTCACTATGTGGGGAGTCTTTGCCTCAAGTGGAGTTCAACTATCTGGGAGTCATGTTCACCGTGATGGCAGGATGGAGCGACTGATGGATTGACTGGACTGAGACCTTGTCTTCAGTAATGAATGTGTTGCTCTTGTTTATCGTGTTAAAGAAAAGGTAGAGCTGGAAGTCAAAGCTCTCATATTTGCCCAAGTCCCAACGCTTACCTAATGTATGAGCACAAAACCCTCATACCAGTTGTGAAGCAGGTAGGTGGAAGGCTGATGATTTTGAGCTTGTTTTGCAACCACCAAACATTGGCACCATGTTGTCACAAAGTTGACAATGAACTTCAATGTATATGCAAATATACAAATTATTGACCATATAAGATCAGTGGAACTTACGACTTATTCTCTCCACCTAAAACAGCACAGAGGGGAAAAATACTGGAAAAAATGGGACAATTTTTCACATTCTGTGATAGATAACAATGTTTGTAAGAAGTGATATGTACCTGTGAATCTCCCTCACGCATGCTTGTTTTTATATTCTGTTTTTTCTTTCCTATTTATTTGTTTGTTTGCTTTTTTTCCTCTACTTTTCTGTTAAATTCCCAAATAAGTTTGAAAAAATAAAATAAAGTTAAAAAAAATGTATACACAAATACTCTTGAGTCAGTTATGCATCTATATGAGGGTGGACTTGTTTACTCATCACTGTATGGTTGTGAAATTTGGATAATGACAAAGAACAAGATCCTGGATACAAGTTGCTGAAATAAACCTCTTCTTAGGAGTTCAAAAGTTTTAAAGTTATAAGTTCAAAAGTTCAAAAACTTATAATGCAGCTTTAAGCCTGATACCCAGTCATTTGTACACCTATTAGGACTTCAATCCATGTAACCAGAGTGGCCCATCTGTGAGTCAGACTAACAAAGACCCTAACAGACCTGTATTGTGAGGAGTGATAGGGCAATCTGCATATGTATCTAGCTTAACTCATCTTTATAACTCGAACCCCACAATCTCTGTTCTTTGAACTGAGAAAACTCTCCGGATGAGAAGCGAAATGTCTTAAGTTACAAAATAAAGTCAAGTTGTTTTTGTCTTGAACTGTTTTGAATTCTCCTTCATAGGGTGGTTGGGCTCAGCCTTAGAGACAGAAGGAGGAACTCCATCAACCAAGAGGTTTTAGAGTAGAGTAGCTGCTTTCCAATATAAAAATGAGTCAGCTATGGTAATTTGGACATCTGATAAGGATGCCTTCTGGTGACTTTTTAGCCTGGGAACATTCAACTTCAAGGAGGAGATAAAGAGTGTTGCTGGAAGAAGGATGTTGGGGTTTCTCTCAGAACCTGTTACCTTCACAAACTGACCATGGATAAGAGGAAAAACATGAATGAATAGATACACAAAATCACTACACAAAGGCAATATAAAAGCAGTATAACTTGATTTACGTTTATACTCTATGAGCTGCTGTGATTACAGAGGCTATAATTTTACATTTTATTGCATGTCTAACAATACACCTGTTTCTATAGCGAATCTCTGTTTTCATCTGTCTTTGTATTTCTCTCTCAGTCTGTCCCTTGGCCTCAACTCCTCTCCATCCCTGAGGTTTAAAATAAGCACTGAGGGATCAGGTTCGAGTTATGAATGTCCCAATTAGCAGAAGGTGGGCGGAGAGGATTTCGTAAGTAGTACTCAAGTGACTAGTGCAAAAACATTGCCCAGGCTGTAGTTTTTATTTAGGAAGGACTAATGCAGGCTATTGACTTCTGAGTGAGGATGCATGTTTAGGTCAAATATACTTCACTCGCTAATGCATGCCTAATGGCTTTGCTATAGATTAGCCATAAAAGTGGATGATCGTAAATATTGCTGGATTTTAAAACATTTATGAGTGAAAGTCGATGCTATTGCTTCCAAAATTGTGAGTTTCCAAGCACTACTGGTGGCTGCAAATATATACCTCCTTGTAAAAATTAATGGGTAATATTTGAACTCAGCATAGAGACACTGGTTTCAACGTCATTGTCCCATATTTGCTGCTGTTTGAGTTGTCTCCTCACTGTGCTTTCACCATCTGGAATATCCACAGCAAAGTAATAAAGAAGGAGGAGGTGTGTTGCCTGGCTTTTTGAGTTGACATGTTCATATCTAGCTTTTGCTGCTGCATCTGTGGCACAGCTTTTGACAGGTGCATGTATTATCTGTAGTATCTGTCACAAGTTCATCAGTCACCTTTGACCCATGGCAAAAATTTTAATAGGAAGGGCTGCTGAAATACTTCTGAAATCTCACAAAAACTCCCAGCCATGTCAGTGCTTAGAGAAATGACATCTCTGTAAGAGCAAATGTGAACATCAGGTCTGATGGCATGGCGTAGTTGCAAGAGCTTTCTACAGGGAGAGTTTTGACAAAGGTTGCTGGGGACTAAATAAAATACAGAATACGTTCATACACCAAACTTCTTTTACTCCATATAGGGTGGCATTTGCTATATTACTTTAAAAAAAAAAACAACAAAAAAAACAACAACAACTTGAATTTCAAGTCAGCACGGTGGTACAACTGGTAGAGCTGCTGCCTCTCAGTGAGCAGGTCCCTGGTTCAAATCCCCATCTGGGAACTTTCTGGGTGGAGTTTGCATGTTCTCTCTGTGCATGCGCGGGTTTTCTCAGGGTACTCCAGTTTCCTCCCACAGACCAAAAACATGCATGTTAGGCTGACTGGTAACTCTAAATTGTCTCTAGGTGTGAGTGAGAGAGTGAATGGTTGTTTGTCTCGTTTGTCTCTATATGTTCTTGTGATGGACTGGAGACCTGTCCAGGGTTTACCCCGCCTCTCACACAGTGATTGCTGGACATGGGCACCGGCGACCCCTGTGACCCAAAATGGAAGAAGCGGGTAAAAGATAATGGATGGATGAATGAACAAATTAGTGACTCAGTAAAGCAGTAGACCTCCTCTGACCACACAGACATTGTGACTTCAGCCATAATGCATATTGCATTTATTTATTGTTAAATGTCTATTAAACATCAATAAAAACATTTGGAATAATCGTAATATAGCTTTGTTTCAGGCCTATGAACTATTAACCTCGTGTGCTGCACAGGTGCAAAGATGTTGTGTTCTGAGCTGAGAGTTGGTACCAGTTAACCGCACATAACAGATTTCTACACTTATGCTATAATACAAAATGGACTGCATGCATAGTTATGATTTGTTTCTCTCAAAAAGGTGCATTTTTTAGGCAACCTGTCACTTTATCTGTGATTTTAAAAAATGATCTGACTTTAGCAACAGCAAAATCAACCTTATCTGTTTTTAAGCTCATAAAAATGTGAAATCTTTGCTTGTAAACTTGAGAAGTTAGTTTTACATCAGGAAGTAGATACAGTATTCATGTGTTATGTGTGTTACAAACACACTGATGGAGCAGCCATACAACATCTCTTTCCTTCACTAGTAGTGCATCCAATGAGTCACTTTTCACAGGGTTGAGAGTCCACATGACTTATATCCAATCAGTGTTGCCTGTTAAAATCTGTGGCTTCATGCCCAGTGTACGGTCAGTGGGACGTCAACACCAGAGTCCAGTTGGAAAGTTATTCAGTGTGGATTTCTGAGAGCTTTTTTTGTCTTTCTTTTAGCTAAAGTAAGGTAAGGTCAACTTTACTGTCTCAGAGGGGCAAACTGTTTTGCAGGCAGCAGAGAATAGACACAGTAAATAACATCAATAATCATGGATGGGGGGATGGACAGACAGACAGACAGGGGCAGCTGTGGCTGAGTGGTTAAAACAGTCGTCCTCCAATGCGAGAGTTGGGGGTTCGAATCCACCAGCAGTCACATGTTGAATTGACCCTGGGCAAGACACTGAACCCCTCATTGCCTCCAATGTGAATCCCATCGATGTATGAATGTGATAAAGCTCTGATTAAATGGTAAATGGACTGTACTAATATAAAGCCTTTCTATCTTATTTCAAGATACTCAAAGCACTTTACAATACAATCTGTGTCCTCATTTACCCATTCATACAGCACTCTATGAGATCTCTACAAAGCTAAATGGACAAATCATTCTAAAGAGACCAATCAGTGCTTTTAGATCACATTCATACACTGATGGGACACACATCAGAGGCTATGAGGGGTTCAGTGTCTTGCCCAGGGACACTTCAGCATGTCACTGCTGGTTGATTCGAACCCCCAGCTCTCGCATTGGAGGATGACTACTCTAACCACTCAGCCACAGCCGCCCCTTGTTTTTGTATAGATATATTTTGTAGTAGAGTGCTGTATGAATGGATAAATGAAGACACATTGTAGTGTAAAGAGCTTTGAGTATCTTCATAAGATAGAAAGGTGTTATATAAGTACAGAAGTACAGTACATTTACCATGTACAGATCGATAGATAGATAGATAGATAGATAGATAGATAGATAGATAGATAGAT
>NC_056504.1:11579796-11588825 GCF_014905685.2 Nematolebias whitei
ATATATATATATATATAATATTGAACATTTATGAATATTCAATATAGCTTTTTTAATACATTTTTGACCACATTTAATTTATTTTAACTTTTAAGTTAAAATAAGGCTAATATCAGTAATTTCAAATTCAATTTGTTATCTGACGCACATATTTGAACCCTTGTTTTGGTATTTTATGATACACAGTGGGATCCGGAACCACCCGACTCCACAACTCACCATGGGCGTATCTGTGTGAAGCACCGCCCCCTTCTTCCTGTTGACCTATGAACGGCCGCTAACGTACGACGTCATTTCTTTTTGGTCTTGCGTATCAACATGGCGGCATCCATGGCATCTCAGGCTGCAGCAAGAGTACTAAGGACAGCTACTTCAAAACACATTCTCCTCGACAAATTAAAGGTAGCAGAGAACTACATGTTTCTAACATTACAGTCCTGTCCTCACGCAGGCTCAGTGTGGTGGTGTGACTCCGTTGTCACCGTGGTTTAGTAGTAGTAGAGCTAGCATGTTAGCATGTGTCAGAGAGACCGGTTGTGTGACAGCACAGAGGTGATATTAACGCCAGCGCAGCCTTCACTTGTAATGACTGTGATTATATATGTTACAGAACACATGTTGTTCAAAATGACAGTTATTTGACATTAGCTTTATGAAGAAAAGCTTCACTAATCGAGCCTGTCTGGAAGTTGGTAAAAGTTGATTGCTGCTTGTATGTTTCTGACTGACCTGGTCTTGTCATGCTTCTTTAAATAATCGTATATTCAGAGGCTTGAATACTACACAATAAATTAGCAATGTTTTATTATTTCGTTTGGTTAAATGTATTTCTTTTTATACGCACGCATCTTGATTGTACTTGAGATAAGCTGTACTTAGCACCTAGTGGTTAGGACATGATGTAGCTTAGTTTTGGACTACAACCTCTCTTCAGCTAGGCTTGTTATATAACTCTTGCACTTTGATCTTAATGTCAGTGAGCTGTGAACAATAACTAACAAACCATAGTGGAGTAGGCTGATTACTGATTTAAAATAATCGAATGGCAAAAAGTAAAAGCAAATATCAGTAAGAAGTTGTAAAGCTTTAGAATAAACTACAAGGATAGTTCAGAATTTTCAGCTTAGGGTAGTTTCTTGGTTTCATTTTCCTCTGCTCAGTTTCAGCTCTGGTTTTTGTGGTCGTTTATGCATGTGAAGTATTTGAAACAGTTGTCCAGATGTCCATCAGATGAGTGCAGCAGAGCAGATATCTGTTGACAACTGTAAATAAAGGTCGAGCCAACTGTGTTTTACTCGGTCCAGAGCATATATTGGTTCTGGAAAGTCTTAATTCAGTTTTTTTTTTATGCAAAAGTCTGACCTAAAACACAATTCAGTTTTGTGTATGGACAGAACATTAAACAATGAGTCAAAAAAGATAACTGTATACTCTGCCACTTAATGAGGAAATCATACAGGAAATCATTTGGAAATCAGAATATGTTGTGAATTGCTTAAGAGTGGGAATTTATGTCTTGCTTAATTGTTGTTTGCACAAGGTTCTCAAATAAAATGCACTGATCAGATTCTTCCACAAAATATCTACCAGTCCGGTACTTAACTAGAGTTTTTGTTGTAGTGTTTTTCAAACGTTATCTTTACTCCGTCATACTTTGCATTGAGTTTTATCAACACCAACTTATTACTTTATTTGCCACAGGCAAAGTTTTTGTTGGGGAATGATGCGTCGGCTCTCAAAGTAGACAGCCTGCAAAGACATCCTTTTTGTCTAACCCCCTGAGGTGTAGCATTTGTAGTTGAACAGTTAGAAATATTTGTGAAAATCAAATGGGCTTTAGCACAACTTAAAGGTATGTCAATAGTCACTGCCAAAACTTTAATGTAGTGTCAAAAATACCTTCCTATTGTTAAATTTAATGTAAATGTCTGTGCAGATATTTTTTAAACATTATTATTATTATTAGTGTCCATCTAGAGTGAAGCACTGAGTTGACTAAACAACCTTTTAAAATTTTACATCTAGGATGTGACAGTAAATAAATGATCCTGTGGAGCAGAGAAAACATCACACTTCATGGCAGGAATTATTTATCTTATTTGCATGAATGTTTTGTCATAAAGTTAGGGGTGAAAGGTAAGTTATTTTAGATGCATCATAGTGGCTATAGATGAATCTGAATTAATTTTCAAATGTCTAAAATTGATTTTGTTAATGTTAAGCTGTGCTACTTTTGTAAGAATCAGCAGAATCGTTGCTGTTTGTCTACAGTAGAGTTACCGTAGCTTCATGTAGTATAAACATGTTGCAGTAAAGCTGTGTCTTCACATCTTTTTAAAATTTTTTTAACTGAACCCTGAAAAATATATAATAGTTGAAGTTGTTATAACATGACTGGTTTTATTTTTGACTTTGAAACATTGGTTTTGTGTAGAAATTTCCAGTGATAAACACAGTGCTAACCGTGTTAGCGTTTCTATGGGGTTTTCAATGTTAAATTGGCATCTATGCTAGTTGTTGGTCAGCAGATGTGATTAACAGGGATTTAGACTTTTTTGTGCATATGTGAATATACATAAATTTGTGTTTGTTCATATAAAATATGTCATAGATATTTAAGATAATTGTTTTACTATTGTGTTGTAGCCCTCTGAACTGGAATTGAAAGGTGAGGTTTCCACACCTCCATAAAATAAGTTAAAAAAAAAAAAAAAAAAAAAAAGGTCTTCTGGCTAAATTTAAAGATTGATGTGGCATTAAAACACTAACAATCCCACCCACTTGTAAACATTTTATTAGTCAACTGTACCATTTCAGGTACAGTGTGTCCATGTCAACATGGGCACGTATGAATCCATGATATTAAAAAGTGGTTTGTTAAACTGGGCGGCACTGTGGCACAGCTGGTAGAGCTGCCACCTCTCAGCGAGCAGGTTGTCCCAGTTCAAATCCCAGCTGGGGGCCTTTCTGGGTGGAGTTTGCATGTTCTCTCCGTGCATGTGTGGGTTTTCTCCGGGTACTCCTGTTTCCTCCCACAGACCAAAAACATGCATGTTAGGCTGATTGGTAACTCTAAATTGTCCCTAGGTGTGAGTGAGAGAGTGAATGGTTGTTTGTCTTCTTGTTTGTCTCTATGTGTCCCTGTGATGGACTGGAGACCTGTCCTGGGTGTCCTCCACCTCTCACACAGTGATTGCTGGACATGGGCACCAGTGAACCCTGCAACCTGAAAATGAAGAAGCAGGTAAAAATAATCCATGAATGGATGGTTTGTTAAATTACATTATTATTATGACTAAGCTGATGGGCAGAAGATGCATATGAAACATTTTATAGTTTCAAAATGTCTTTTATTTCAGCCACATACTTTTTGATCAGAATTTAATGTACTGTAATAATTTTTAAAACGTCATCTTTTTTATGATTTAATTGTCCTCTGTGTGGATTTCCTTTTCTACTTTAAGAACGATCAAATCTTTTATACCATACCATACCAATTTATTTATATAGCACTTAAAACAGCAACAAGGCCAACCAAAGTGCTGTACGAAAGAACACAAACATGCACAGCAGACAGGAAAACATAAAATAGAAATACAGATACAAATAGCAGCAGAAGCTAACTAAAATGGCCAACAGAGTAGAGAACAGACCGGGCCAAAACAAATCACACCGTGTTAAAGGCAAGAGAATAGAAGTGGGTCTTCAAACGAGACTTAAAGACTGAGAGTGTGGGAGCCTGCCGGACACTCAGTGGCATATAAGCATAGTTTTATTATAAGCATAGTTTTATAGCACTTCACTTTAAACTGTTATGTATTATTTTATTAGAGGCATGTTAATCTTCTGAAACATATGCTATAACTAAAGCAAACAAGTAAATAAAAGCAACTGGAATAAACATATTCTATTCAGTTTTAGTAATTGGCTGACTGACAATAGAAGAGAAACACGAGTGTACTTTTTCCTTCAGGCCTGTTTTGAAAGAAAAAACAGAAATCATGGTGAATCATAATGACCCTCAACACTTGAAGACTTGTAAAAAGTTGTAGTTAGAATAAAAACGGTGCTTGTCAGTATTACTTTGGTCCTCAAATGTAACGTGCAACTTTTTATTCTAATTTTTTCTGACTTTTGAACCGTCTTGTCTCCCACTTTTTTCACTCGTCTCCTCCTCGTTTTCTTTCCAGTCTCTCTCTGTCTCTTGAGCAAAGCGATAAGAGTAATAATCACGGATTCTCTCTGGTCCACGGCACAGTATCAGAGCTGGAAATGATTGACAGCGACGTATCGTCACAATAGAATCAAATCAGCTCTGACAGTGTGTCAACTCAGCTGAGAAATTTAATTTGGGATGATTTGTAAACGGCAATGCAGAGGATATCACAATTCTCACATAGTTACACTCCAGAATACATTTAAAGGAGTAGGAGGATGTTGTTGTGTCTCTCTCACTCATAAATCAAATCGGGTGAATTCTTGTGTGCAAAGTGAGATAAACCTCAGGCTGTTTTTCACTGTCGCTGCACACATTTGTAAACATTTAAGTTTGTATTTTTTATAGGCTGCTCCTGTTTGGTATTAATCCAGCAGTGTGGAAGTCCAGCATTGTCTACTGAGGTATACTGGGAAGAAAAGGTGGCTCAGGAGACTCAGTCCTGAATATTTTATTGAGGGGGTGGAGAGCGCTCTGCCTGCGACAACTTCTTTTGCTGGAACTTCAAACGGTGGAAGGTTTTCCCATCTGTTTCAGCTAGAACACATTTACATTTCCTCCCCGCAAGGGACACTGGAGGACGTAGTTGGCTCTTACTGGATTTGAATATCACTCTCCAAGGTTAATAGCCGTTTCTGTAGCTGATGTGGTGCTTTGGCTTTTTCAATAATTTAGGATGGCTGCAGTCATTAGGAAAAGTTCCCAGCCTCTAAAATGAAGAACGCAGTGAGCAAATGCAGCTTTATTACCAGCTTAACTACGTCTGTTGTTCTGGTTTAGAAAATAAGGGAAAACTACTTTCTGATTCCAAGTTGAAGCTAAATAAATGATCAGTCTCAATTATTTTAAAATTAAACCCAGTCATAACCTGTTTCGGTGACCTGAATTCAAGGTTTTACCTCTTTTTTTTTTTAACTCTGCTTTACTGTGTACAGAAGTGCACATGTGAAACTGTTATTGAAAAGTCAAGTCTTGTAGTTCATTTGATGTAAACCATTTTACAAAATTCAATTGGTGCAATCAGTGCAACAACTTCCATGTTGTGTTCAATAGCTCTAAGATGCCCCAAATAATTGTATCCCATTTTCAAAGGCATACAGTTGTACATTTTATTGCATCTTTTTGCTGACACAAGTGGTGAAGACATATTCAAATTTATGTTTAAACATATTCAGCAGCAGGCAGCACGGTGGCGCAACTGGTAGAGCTGCTGCCTCTCAGTGAGCAGGTCCTTGGTTCACTTGATTCAAACCCCCGTCCAGGGGCCCTTCTGGGTGGAGTTTGCATGTTCTCTCCGTGTATGCCTGGGTTTTCTCCAGGTGCTCCAGTTTCCTCCCACAGACCAAAAACATGCATGTTAGGCTGATTGGTAACTCTAAATTGTCCCTAGGTGTATGCATTCTTTATGCATACACCTTTATACTTTATGCATTCTTTAATTTATATGAATCCAGCCATTATCTTTCCCCACTTCTTCCTTTCCGGGTCATGGGGGTCCATGTCCAGCAGTCCCCTTGTGAAAGGTGGGGTACTCCCTTGACAGATCTCCAGTCCAGTGTTTCCCCTACCATTATACAAATGGGGCACCCGCCCATCAACAGAATCGCTTGCCCCACATACCGAGCCGAACTGGAACCTGCAACCAAGAGAAGATGTTGGGTATCTAACTTGAGTTAATGTAGATTCTGAAATTGGCCCTTAGTTTGAAAAAGGTTTTAATTTTGGCCCCCTTTTGTAAGTGAGTTTGACACCTTTGCTTTAGACATTTCAACCCCTCCTTGCTGTTTGTGTATTATTTACTTTGTTGAATGCAGCAACAAGTTAGACTAATCCCCTCTAGGTTCTGATGAGGAAGGTCACCTGAGCATTTACTTTAATTCCCTTGAATCAATGTTCCTACTGAAAGCAGCTTGCATGTCTGCTAGTTGCAGATGTGAGCTCATTCATAAATAGGTTGTAACCACTGCCATTGGTTAAGAGTAGACTGAATGCAAGAATTTATTTTTTTATTAGAAGTGTAATCATAAAAATAAATACATATAGTACTGTTACTGTATATATTTAAACCATTTTGTCTGAAATTCCATGTTTTTAATTTCTAAGTCGTCTTTGCTTCGTGCTGACGGTCAGTCCATCAAGACACTGGTCGGCTTATGTGGATTACTTTTGAAGCTTCAGTAGATTTCTGTTATACCGCAAATATTTCCATCCTAATTTAATTGAACAAGGAATTTACATAACCAGTGCCAAATAGCAAACAATTGAACTGCTGTTTTAAACAAATCACCTAATTTCAGTCCTAGTCCTGGTTGGACTTGAAAAGGTAAAGCTTCTAAAGCTAATACAACAAAAGTTTGATTTTCCTATGTGGAATACGGTAAAATACACAAACAAGGCAAATACGGAAAACTCCAAAAAGACATACAGGGGAAGAAAACTTGGAAGTTACGCTTCCATGTTTGTGCCTGTGGCCAAGTTTAAATTCACAGGAATAAACTTTGACCCAGTTGTGCATCCTAGATTACCTTCTATTTATGCTTCCCCTATCTCTTCTATACACCTAACATATTTAATATAACAGTTTACACCCTTCTCTGATTAATGCTAATTACTAAAATCCCTATCTGTGGAGACACAACAGTCAGGTTTCTCTTTCTTAAGCCTGTCTGCAAGAGATTATCCCCGCCTGCCTAAAGACCTGCCAATGATGCAAATCTCACTGATCTAAATCCTGTAGCCATGCTCTGCTGCTCTTGCCTTCTATTTCAGCTCTGTAACAGGCAGCTGTCATCTCTCTCTGCACTCGGATAGTCTGGGCATGACCTTTAGCTCTAAAGGCAAAGGCAGAGAAAGTACAAGGGCATATTAGTGAAAAATAGAGCAGTTTCTGTGCCATACACAAGACTGTATCCGCACTATCCTTTTTATGCATAATGAAGGGGCATGTTGCCAAAATCACTTGGATAGCCTAGATAAGGCTTAACAAAACCTTTATGTTTAAACTATATTACCATTTAAAACACAACTTTTATGAATTAACGGTCTCTATTTAAAATTCCTTTTTTGGGATGTAACACACCAAAGTTTTGACCAGATTAGTATGACTAATCAAACTAATTGTTGAAAGGCAGCTGTTTAATCTGCTCTGTTTTGCTAGTGGTACATCACTAATAATCATTTAGTTTAATAATCAGAGAAGAGTGGAGTTTGATGAGTTTACACTTGCCACATGTGTGGCTCAAATCACTTCCAATTTAATTAAAAAAAGTATTATTGACGCTTTCTGGCACGTTTGTCGGGAAACTCTGCATCTTCATGCCCTCTTTATATTTCTCCTTGTATGTCATCTTGTTTACACCTTACACTGTACTTATGTATGTCTGTGCTTGTTTAGTTGCAAATACTGCCTCTATTTACGAGATGTCGCACGGTGCAACCTCATTAACAGGGAAGCATTTAACTGCAATCAGAACAGCAATAACGCAGATTGTCGCTCTGTGGACTGCTGTGTGTGATTCAGCCTGTGCATCGAGATGTGGACACCTCAGAGTGTAAATTCTTCCTGGATGGTTTGTTAAATAGATGGGAGAAAAGAAATTAGTTCATAACCTGAAAGGGAACAAATCAATTACACAGAAGGGGTGAACTGGCAATCTGTTAATTTCTTAGACATTTGATATTGTCCCTTAAGAAGCATTCTGGTTAATTAACTCTGCAGTCATTTGTCGCCACTAATTAGGCAGTATAATTTCAAAGGGTTATGGTCTGGTCAGGGCAAGTAATTAGGATTTTAACCTCACCAGACATCCTAGATTTCTGCCTTACAGTATGTGAATGTTGACTTGGATTATCAGTTTAAATCAAAGTGCACTGCTCTGTTCAGCTGGGAATTGGGGTTTTTGTTAGAGCAGGACTTGGATTCTGCTTTGCTTCACCTGCAAGAAACAAATTTTATTCCTTTATTTCAACCTCTTTAATGTTTGAGTGATAGACTGCCACGCAGTGTATCACTGACTAGATGCTGTTTATGAACCTGATCAGAGGTGATTGCCTGCTTTGTGACCTTCCCACAAAAATTACTGCTCCAATAAATTTCTAAAGTAGACAGACTTACCCTGTCAGACAACCACTTTTGACATTCTTCCACTCTCTTGGTGATAAAGACAACAGCTTTAAATTAGCCCCAGGATATTGACTCTTTAAGTTTAAGAGAAGGGCAAGCAATAAAGTAGCAGGATGTCATGAAATGACTTTGCTAAGTGCCAAGTTCGGACGTCGCCCCACTGTGATGACACTTCGTGCAGCAAGTGTGGTTTGACATTGTGCATCCTGCTCTCAACCAAACATGAGACTGCACAATTTCAAACCTCTTAGGAGTAAGAGAAGTCCTGATGTTGAATGATGCTTTGCTGAATACCATATGGTCCAGAAGTGTTTTGAGAGTAGCAGTATACACCATGAGTTTGTCCTTCGATGACACTTGTACATCAGTGCAGATGGGACAAGGACTTGGCAATCTGATGAATCTGCTGCTATGGCTTTTTGAGTTCTCTGAGAGCAGCTGTACATACTTTTATCTGTAAGCTGTGTAACGTTTTTATCCACAACATCCATGAGTATGTGTCTAAAAACACTATATCTGATGAATCTCTGTTTTCATTATAATGGCTGAGAGCAGCGGAGGCAGAGAGGGAAATAGACATTCTGTGCTCTTTTAGAGCGTTTAGAGTTTAGAAACATTATTTAGAATATTGTAAGAGTGTGGGAAGGGTTTAAAACACCTTTATATATATATATATATATATATATATAT
>NC_056504.1:11588925-11596050 GCF_014905685.2 Nematolebias whitei
CTAAAATAAACAACTATTTACTACTTGTGCTACTATCCCTAATTCGCGGTTTTTCACTTGTTGCAGGGTTTCAGGATATGCATCCCCCGTGATAAACAAGGGACTACTG
Source organism: Nematolebias whitei (assembly GCF_014905685.2). Taxonomy (NCBI): domain Eukaryota; kingdom Metazoa; phylum Chordata; class Actinopteri; order Cyprinodontiformes; family Rivulidae; genus Nematolebias; species Nematolebias whitei. Next base: position 11,589,035 of record NC_056504.1, read on the forward strand.
TACCAACTTAGTGATTTATGAATGGCCATAAGCAGCTTAAAGAGGGGAACGTCTTTGTTGTTGTATTGCAAAATGGATTAAATTATAGGACAGTGGGATAACCTGTTTTCATTTACTAAATTATGCTGTTCTCTATGGTTTGACTGACAGAATCTCAGATGAAAGCGTTATGTATACCGGTAGTCATCATTGTATGTGTTCAGACACTGACGAAACCTGCGCTCTGCATTTAAACCTTCACGTGAGATGCGTCCAAGTGGAGCAGTGGGCAGCTATTTAGCGCCCGAGGAGAAGTGAGGAAATAGGTGTCTTGCTCAAGGGCACTACAACATATGAGCATGTCAGGAAATTAAACCTGTGACTTACCGGCTTCACCACTGCGTCAAGGATACCAGTATGTTTAACTTCTATTGAAAGTGAGATGTTTGGGCTGTGTGCTAGTTTTATTCAAACTTTGATTAAAAACAAATTAAAACACGTTTATAATAGTTTTTGAACGATATTTGGATATAATTTGAAACACTTTTTTTTTTTTTTTTTAAATTGCATTATCTGAAGGAATGCATATAGCTGGCTGCTTTGCATGACAAAACTTTATTGATATTTTAGTGCTCAAACTATGTGTTAGAGAAGACTCAGCTGCAACCCCCACACCAAATTGTAGCTCAACATTAGTAAAATTGGTTGAGACATGTGAGCCCAAAGATAATAGTATTTTTGTGCTTAATTGATTTGTTGCTGTGGTCATCACCATCAACAAGGTTGACCCAAACATTTATCAGCTACAGATAAACATCCAAGGATCATTTTTCATAAGTATCATTGAAATATGAAATAGTTTTCCAGACAGACAATCGAACACATGCGCACACACAATGGGTGGATGTGTGGAATACGCATCGTTAGCACATGTATTCAGACAGTACAAGTACAATTTATAATGAAGTACTTGCTAATAAAATTACTGAAAAGTAACATGTAGTTAGTAGGAGATGTAAATAAAACGGAAAATAGCCAACAGTAAAATAAAGTAAATATACATTTTTTGTTTTATATTGTTTTATATTTAGTTTGTGCTACAAATGGAATATAGAAATATTATATTTCCTAGAATTCTATTGATTTAGTGAGCCAAAGACCTGAACAGAAAAAACAGTGTAAGGAGAAAAGAGGCAGATCTTGGTGGATCAACAAGTATGGTGAATAATAAAGGCTCTCCTTTTTTTTGTTCCATGTGCACTGCAACATTGGTGCGCCATCCTTCTTACCTTAACAACTTGATAGAGATGGTTATTCATCATTGCCACCACTCCTTGTCTCTTTTGCCAGTGTGTCCCACTTCTCTTCACTTGGATGCATTCATCAGAGCGATCTTAAGTGCTTTTGTGTGTAGAAGGATTTACTGTGAATACTTCATCCCATCTTGGGATCTTGGCACACAACTCTGTTTGTGCCAGTGTGTACAGCAGATCTCCTGTGTATGTATCTTTTCTATTTTATCCGTGAACATGAGAGTAAATAGAGCAGTAGCTAGGTAGATAGATTGTTCTGGATTGTCTCCAGAGTGCCGGTGATGATAATTACTGTAGAGAGTGAGTCTCGAGGGACAGTAGGCCAGCTGCCTGCCTTGCTGCCAGTCTGTCACCCACCACTTACTGTTTTCTTCCAGGGCAGGCATGGAGCACATTGATCACTCCTCTTGATAGATTATTCTTCTTCATTTCGTACCTTAGCAGTAAAAATACTTTCCTACCGGTTGGGCTGAGCCTTACCGGGCCCCATGGGTAGAGACCCGGTCACCAGGCGCTCACCAATGAGCTTCTCCACCAGGCCTGGCTCCAGGGTGGGGCCCCAGTAGCCCACGTCCGGGCAAAGGACACTGAGTTCCTTCTTTTCTTTTATCCATACAAGTCTTCTGAATCGCACTTTGTCTGGCCTGTCACTTAGAACCAGTCTGCCTTGGGAGACCCTACCAGGGTCCGTAAACAGCATAGCTCCTAGGATCATTCAGGTTCAGACTCCACCACCAGCTTCAGACTCCACCACCACGATAAGGTGGCGATTCAAGGAGGAGCCTACCCAAAAGCATTGGACAGAACTAAAAGTAACTGAAACAATAGGCAATTTCACCAAAGAGTTGCACACAATGGCAACAAAAAAACTATTTTCTAAGTTGCGTCCAACTGTTTATTAATCACAACTCAAGCCAGCTTTGTCCCACAGACATGAATTTTCATAAATAAAGCAATAATCACAGAACCTAAAGAAGTGTGGCACTGAACTAAGCTCTCTTGACAGAGCAGTACACGTTAAATTATGAATATTTCTCTCATACAACTTTTAAAACATGATACATTAAACCAGTTTAGCATTTTTCTTTGTGGTTAATCAACTTTATAAACTAAATACAAAGTTGTTTTGGATTCATTTCAATTTTCTCCTTTTTAATTAATTTGGTTTTTGCTGATTAGGCTTTTAAATTTTGCAGCTTGCAGCCAGGTATTTGAATAGACTGTAACCCATTGCTATATCATATACATAATTCTGCTTACTTTTTCACATTTCAACTGTTTCGCCTCTGTTACTACCTCACTAGGCAGCTCAAACATTCAGTCTCAGTGGGTTGGATTCAACTCCGCCACTCTCTGTCCATTCAGAAATTACACCAATGAGTCAGTCTCAGCTAAAGTCTTTAGTGAAAGTTCCTGTGATAGCATGTTGTGTCGTAAGGCTCATCATAGATTTATAATTATTTAAAAGAAAATTTGATCTTTTTTCCACCTTAGTGTGTTTTTACTAGATTGAATGAGTGTCAAAAGAAGTGAAAGTAATTTTAAATGAGCTAACATATATGTAAGTGTAATAAAGGTTTCCTATTCAGTGTAAATTCATCTTATACCAACAATAGACAGACAACAGTAACACCCCCCCACCAACCCCAAAATTCTATCTATACTAAATATCTACTTTTTTTTTTTTTTTTAAACCTACACCACATTTAAATGGGGCAACATATTGCTGAAAACATTGTCACTGATCAAAGTGCTTATAAACTACAGCAGTCAGTAAAGCCATATGCTGGGTAATAAGCACAATAAACCAAGTACTTTTGGGGGAAATGGATAAATAAACAAACAAACCAAAAAACAAACAAACAAACAAAAAAAATATATATATACATAATATTTTATATTATTCAGTTGAACTTCATGTACTATTTTTTGTAAAGCGCTATGTAGGTATGTTTAGTAAAGTTTTTTTGTCTTTTTATTTTATTTGACCTTTATTTTACCAGGTAAATTTTTGAGAACCAGTTCTCATTTCTAAATATGATCTGATAAGTTTGATTAAAGTATATCACTGTTGATGAATACTTGCACCTATGGAAAACATGACAGTGTGTGTCTACTGGCTACATTTGAAAGTACATTTTTAATGAATTCACAACACCTTCTTTATTTAAACTGTCTTTGTGTCTGCTACATGTTTGCCCTAGGTTACTTTCCAGTGTAGTGTCTTGCCCCAGGTAACTGTTGGTGCCTGGGGTGTCACCTCAAGCCCACCTGGCTTCCTCAATAAGCAGTAGTTATTCTGGGAAGTCTTCCTCACTTTTTACCTCCATCATCACTTTCTTTTGGATAACAAAGGAGGCATGACGTTGACATTGGCTAGAGTTTTAGATGGTTGGAGAAGACAAATGGCACATTTAGATGGCACTTTTCCTAGTTTGAGCAGAAATTGAATTGAAAGTCTTTCATCTTTACAGAAATGTTGGTTGCTGGAGGTGATATTGTTAAAAAGCTTCTGCCATTCACCAGATAACAACTTCTTTAGAATGCTTGTAGGTTTGAGTCGGCATGCATAAATATTTCTGTAACGAGGAGGATTTGAATGTATAATAGTCAGTTCTCAACTATTTTGACATTTTAGTGATATGGTCTTAAAATAACAACTTTATGTAGATATTATTTTGTTTTTTATGTTCTGTTCTTTAAGAACTTACATTTATGTAAAATCACATTGTTTATGACGAAGGACGTTTTAAAAAAAGAACATATTTTGGATAATTTATTTGTCTAAACAAAATCAAGGAAGATATGTGTTTAGATATCCATCTTGATACGTGTCAGTAAACAAGTTTGATTGGCATGTTTAATTTGCTGCACTTTTCTAGGCAAATAAAGATTTAGGGAAATGGCTGATTAAAAAAATGAAATAAAATTTGTGAACAGCTTTTATTTATTTTTCTTCATGCAAAGTTTATATTGAAGTCCAGAAATATATTGACTGTGACAAAATGCTTGTAATTTTATCTGTGTAATTCAGCAGAGAGAAATATACAAAGAAAGGATAAAGAAGATTTAATGGCTCATGGCTGTGGAAAGCCCAGTTTTAAAGCTTGCACTGCAGGTGCACACATACTTATGAAACTAGTTTCTCGAGTTATGCATTGCTGACTAATTATTTGAAGTGTAAAAATGATGGGAGTTGAAAATCAGGCCCTCTGCAAATGTTTTTTTCTTTTAATGAAAGAAATCTGAGTTTACGTAGTAAACCACTTCTGCAGGGGCAAAGGGTTAAATTAGCATTTTCTCCTCTTGAACTTTTCTCATTATTTATAAGGTTTTGGCACATCTTCCAGTAGAGGGTACATGTTTATTTAAGAGCCCAAGTCATTATCTAGTGTAAATTAATCTACAGCTATAAAATAAAAAAAAATCCATTAAATTTTACATTTGGTCACTTTAATTCATATATAACAAATTCTGCTCTGTTAATCAGATGTCCTTCAGTTGAGCAGATGTGAACTGTTAATCTGACCCCAGTGGAAATGTTGCAAGGATTACATATAAAAAATACACCTAATCAGGATTTTACAGTTTATTGCACAGACTCATATTTTGAGTGGGTGAGGCAAATTTGTTTAAAACACACAGTTATCACATATTTTTTCCATACTTCAAATGGCAAAGTAAGGATTTTTTTTTTTGAAGTAGTAAAAATAATACATATTTAAAAAGCGTGTTTATTACATGCTGTTGAATAAATGTTAGTTTAACTCTGGAAACTATAGTTTTAATGACAGCTGTATTTTCTATTGCTAATCAAAGGTCAAGTGTCAGATTTATAATGATTTGTTGTTGTTTATGTTTCTACACTTTGCTTTTGACCAAAGGAATAATACATATTTGTATGCATCATGCAGGCAGTAGAAGTGATGTGCCTAAGGCAAACATTTGGAAGCTGAAAGTATTCCTTGAGAGTGGGCCCTTTAGGTACCTGATTGCTGTCCAGTGGTTCTGCAACACTGGAAGAACCCGTTTTGGCTTGTTAAGGACGTGTGAATATGTTCTGCTAAAGTGGACGAGTAGAAAGACTTTGTTTTGTGTCAGTGACTCATGCAGGAACACATTTTTCAGTTTTATTTTTTCCAATTTTCTTTTTATCTTCATTTATTTGTATTCTATTCATTTTATAGGGCGGCTTTGGCTGAGTGATTAGAGCAGTCGTCCTCCATTGCAAGAGTTGGGGGTTTGATTCCACCAGCAGTCACATGCCGAAGTGTCCTTGGGCAAGACACTGAATCCCTCATTGCCTCCGATGTGTGTCCCATCAGTGTATGAATGTGATAAAGCACTGATTAGTCTTTGTATAGATCTAGTAGAGGGATGTATGAATGGGTAAATGAGGACAGATTGTAGTGTAAAGCACTCTGAGCATCTTGATAATAATAATAATAATAATAAACTTTATTTCTATAGCACCTTCCAACAACGCCTTGCATTGACCAAGGTGCTTCACAAGACAAAACAAGATTAAAAACAGGACACAATACATCAGTGCAAATTAAAAAACACAGCGAGAATAAAAGAAGGTAAGATAGAAAGGTGCTATATAAGTACAGTCCATTTATTTTGTAGTTTTCTGTTCTGTGTGAGTATTTCTGCATGTTTGTCAAGTTCCCTAATTCCATTCCTGCTCTTTCTTTGAACCTAGCCTCACTACTGCTGAGAAGTTGTCATCAGTATTGGCTGTAATTGAGTTCATTGGGGGATTTAAAAAGCACCAGTACATAAAGATATACAGCACAACATGTAATCACTGAAAAATAGAAATATTATTACAGCCGAGCCTTCAGTTGATCTGCAGATTCCCCTCATCTCTTCAGTAATGCAAAAGACAAGGACTGTATGTATCAGCGGGTTCTGCAGCCCACTGATGGACTCATGAAGTCTCCTGACTTGCTCTCCTGAGTGTTGAAATGGAGAATGCATGTTAATCCACTGTGGTACTGACAGCTGTTTTAGGCATAAACTGTGGATTACTAGTTTTTGGTTGTATGGATGACAAAAAGCTCCAAATCATTTAGATATGATGACACAAAATAAACACCTAATCCAACTTGGTTATATGGATAACTCAACACAGCTTTATGAAAAATTAGCGGTGAAGCTGTTCTTGATGAGCGGTCAAGTAAAGTCTAATAAAAATAAAAGAAAAGTGTTACACTACACAGAATAACACGTCTCGATTTTAAACCAAAAATGTACACATTGCTTCTATTAGAAAACCTGCAAGAAATAAAAATATTCTTTGTTTTTAGCAGGCTGCTCTGACTTCTTCTGAAGTCTTTTTGATATCAGTTCTCAGCCTGCAGCTAGCAAACAGATCCACCTGACTCACTTTGGAGTTCTTTGGTTTGATTCCTTTGTTTTTCTTTGCAGAGCTGCTTTTGCTTAAAATAAGATGTAGACATACTGCCTGTTAGTTCTCACAGAGTAATAAAATAAATGTGCACTGTGTTCTTACATTTTGTTTTGTCAAACTAAAAGTAAACCAAATTGTAGATATTGACAATGATTGTTTGAATTGCATGATAAACATAATTTCAATTCTAAAGTTATTTGGCAATGATGTAATTTTTTGGGAACAAGTCGGCATCTAATGTCCTATCTATCTATCTATCTATCTATCTATCTATCTATCTATCTATCTATCTATCTATCTATCTATCT
>NC_056504.1:11596150-11604117 GCF_014905685.2 Nematolebias whitei
ACAGTGTATTTTTATGGCCGTCAAATAGTAATATATATTCATACAGTCCTATAAGAAGAGAAATTCACTTAGCACTTCCATAAAAATACACTGTATAATAAAAGTTGGACTTGGGGCTTCCTATTGCACAGTAAAAGCAGAAGAAAGGTGAGCCACCTGTTCCACTGCACATGCGCAGGATCTTTCCCTTGTTTCAAAGCAGCGCTGGGTGTGTTGACACACCCTGTAATCCATAACTGCAGTGGAATGACCAGTTCAACCATTTGTTTCAGCAAAAGAGGTGAGCAGAAATCTCTACTAAAAGCAAGAGGTGCAAGTGTTGTCAATTTATAAGAGCTGACATTTCACGTATTCAGACAATAGAATTTAAAAATAAGCCAAAACTTTAGGCTAAAAATAAAACAGGTTCGGGGTCTTGTAGATGCTACCTGCCATGGACAATCACTTGTTTTCAAATCCTTTTAGTTGAGGTTGAACTTCTCTAAATCTATAAATTGTCCTTTGTTTTGTCTGCGCATGTATGTGAATGTGTGTGAAAAGGCTTCCCATAGCCATCACTTTAATGGGATTTGTGTAAACAGACCCCTTGGCCTTAGGCAGAATCTATTTAAAGGTATTGAAAAGGAGGAAGCAGACTGCGGGAAAAGGGCTTTTATATTTTACAGAGGGGCCTGAGAGATAAATTTTCTAGGGTGCAACCACAACTAACAATACCAAGCTGACCATAACATTTCATGGAAACGAACTACAGGTCAACAAAGTGCCTTTTTACACACTTGTATTTCAAGGAGTTAAGGGTGCAGCAACGCTTCTCTGTGCAGAAGTACTAGTGGTTAAAAAGAAGTTTTTTTCAAGAGACAAGCAGCATTTTGTTGATGCATCAGCTTCCTACTGAGGTTATAGTCTCAGTCATATTAATAATACCCACAGTCACCACAAATCTCATCATTTTGCTCCCTTCTCATGGCGACTGGAGGCATAACCACATCTCATGAGTTTAAGAGCAGCCGAGCTGACAGAATAACTTGGACACGTCAGCCTGTTCAGTTGTAAACACTGGGGGAACAATTCTTGCACTTACACACAGCATTACTCTCTGTAGGCATGCTTATGGTATTTGTTCTGACTTTATACAGAACAAAGACCAGAGATGGAGTAACTGTATCGTTCTATTTGTAGGGATGGCATCGAGGTAATGTTGAGGAAGCGGTCTCTCATCAACAGTCATGTCTGACTGGATTTAAATTATGTGCATTTTATGGAAAACTTTCAGAGAGGCAGTTGTTAACCTTACCAAAAGTGATATAAACGCAGCAGAATGTATAAAGATAATCACACCTTTTTCTCATATTAATGCAAATGTTCACAACTGGAAAACATGCACTGCTTTAAAGAATGAACAGAGAACTGTAGCGTCACTTAATGAGCTCTTGATTGTTAGAGTATAGCCAGATACCCAAACTAAACCCAGGGTGTTTAACTTGCTTTCTAGTACAGGTCTGAATAGATTGGTCCATCTAGTCAGAGTCAGAGTTTCTTTATTGTCATTCGCACCTCATGTGGTACATGTGGTGGAGCGAAATTATGTGCACAGGGTCCCAGTTACATCCAACAATAAAATGTATAAGAAAAACAGTAATAACATCTAAGATATGAACTAAGAAAAACATCAACTAGATATACACTAAGCACTCATAACATAAAAACATTGAACATCAGCACAAACATGAACATGAGTCTGTGTGAGCGGATGTGCACGCATGAACACATCAACATTTAAACAGATCAGCAGCAACATGAAACAGATCAGCAGCAACATGATATGGTTTTTCACAGTGATTATCCTGGTTAGAGATTCATGAGTCTAACAGCCTCAGGGTAGAAGCTGTTTCTCAATCTAGTGGTTCTACACTTAATGCTCCTCAACCTCCTTCCTGAGGGGAGTGGGGCAAAAAGTGTGTGTGCTGGGTGAGTGAGGTCCTTCATGATGCAGGTGGCCCTCTTCCTGCATCTAGAGGTGTAGAAGTCTGTGATGGTGGGGAGGCTGACTCCGACAAACTTCTGTGCAGCCTTCACCACTCTCTGCAAAGCTTTTCTTTCTGCAGCGGTCTTTCTTTCTGCATCTAGTCTTATAAACCTAAAAAATGTAATTGTTTGAAGTGTAGCTTTGTGAAGAAGTTATACAAACGGGATCTGCAAGGAACAGCAATCAGAGCCGTCTCTGTATGGGAAATAGATGGAAGCTGTCTGTACCCTACTCGTATGGATCAGTTCCAACTCACAAATCAACCATTCTAATATCAAAACTACAACATACGGTTAAAAACAAAGAGTGATTAGAAAAGGCAAGATATATATGCGTTTCTGGGAAGAAAAATGGGGGGGGGGGGTATACAAGTACAAACCAATTCATACAAAGTTATGTAACTTTGTATAAACTGGTTTGTACGTATAGTGTACTCAGCTGAAAATGTGAATCAAATGTTTAAGCATCCATAGTGCACTGTCAGTGAAACATGAACGTTGTTCAGTTGAGTCAGGAGTAAAAACGTGACAATGTGAAGAAAACACTTGGTATAGCAGTTACTCCAATTTCTTCTAAAGTTTTAGGTTTGAGCTGTTTTGAACCTTGTCCCTCCCACACGCACGTAAAAAAAAAGTTTTTCCAAAATGATCCTTGTCGTTTTTAAAAAATATTCTTGTTTAAAAAAAAAAAAAAGTGCAGTTTCTAGAAACATCTTCCATGTTGAAACACAGAATACGACCTAATATGATGTAGTAAAAACCCTAGGTGGTGTACCACGCGGTTGTACAAAACGAGTTCCATCAGTCATAATGTATACCTGAGGCACTTTGCCTCTTGTTTAGACGGTCATATGCTTTACATCTGGACTAGCCTAAAGTCATGAAAAACACATGTGGCTTCATTCAAAGAGTGATGCTTGGCCTGGGAGAGAACTCCCAAGGAAACTGCAAAGTCTTAAAAAGCTCTTGTTGAGATCAAATGCAAATGGACGAGTGGCGACATTTGGCAAATGTCACTTGTTCACGAGTGGATTCAGTGGTTCAGTTATTTTTCATTGTTCACTACATTAAGACACTCCACTCAAACGGTCAGCCCATGGGTTCATCAGCAAGTTACGAGAGGCTGTAGATGCGTATAGTCACTCACACACGTGAGATACACTGACAGTCATCTGGTCATGTTTCTGCGCTCAAGATTGGTTTAAGCGTTTACTGTAATATTGATCTTACAGTACTAAAGCCATTTGTGTACGTCATTAAAGAGAATCTTTAAAATTGATATAATATGAAGAAAAAAATAATAACATAAAAAAAATATATATAATAAACGTTAATCTGTGTAAACGTTAAACCTTGATGTATTCTGTTTAATTGTAATTCAGGTTATTTTAGAAGATTGGAACCAGTTTTTGATTTATGCATAGATATTTGAGGCAAGTAACGTTTGTTTTTGTTTTTTTTTTAAGCGCAATTGGTTTTAGCAAGTTAGATTGCTGTTAAGTAAACATAACTTAGAAATGCTAAGTCGGCTCATGCAAGGCGATTTAAATAGTAATTCTAAGTCATCTTCTTTACCAAGTCAAGAGTACATCTAAAGTAAGTTATAAAGTGCATGTTACTTGAGTATTTAAGTTACTTGAACTCGTGTGTGAGTTGAAGCAACAAAGGAAGAAGTAGTTAGTACAACTTAAAAAATGTAGTTCTCTGTACTTGTTTTCATAATTGCAATCGATTTGCGTGCTTTTTTAAAATAATGATAACTAATAGGATTTCACAGTGTCGTATTTATACATCTTTTCTGATATTTTGGTTAAACTTCGTTTTTAAAAAAAAACATATTTCTTAGGTGAGCTGCTGAGAGCAGCCTTTCAAGGGAAATACCTCCCTCCCATCCCCACCCTTCTAAACTCACAATTGTAAATCAGCCGGCCTTTCTCTGCCTCCGACAGTGCATAACTGCAAGTTGCCAAGTGTGACCAATTTCTATTCACACTCAATATCACAGCCTCCACTCAAGCTAATTAGTGAGAGAAAGATGATTCTTCTGTAAACAAGAGAGGAGACTGCACACAAGTGCATACATACCTCCTGCTGCATTATTAGTGAGGCAGCATTTCATGGCCTATTAAGTTGGAAACGAGTGTCCCTCCAATGCACTTAAATGCTAAACTTAATCTCAAAGAAGGCAGAAGGTTTATTCGCTACACATTGATGCATATACAAACACACACCTTGACCCTGGAATTAAATCCAGAGATCTTTCCTAAAGCCGGCTATGAGGAAGGATGTAAAGTCGCCCCGCAGCTGTGAGAATACAAAGGTGGAGGAGCCGTGTCCAACTTCCTGCTGAGCGAGAGGAAATAAACACTTCCATCTGAAATCCCTGCCAGCAACACGTGCGTCGCAGTAACACAGTGCTGTAAATTTTAACATGTTAGCAACTCATGCCGCCGTATAAAGACACGTTCTGCTTTCAGACATTTATTACTATACGAGCCGGGCCTCATTCATCACACCCAGCTCTAATGCGATCTAACCATGAGGAGAATGAGCTTTAGCATGGCAGACGGTCAGTGGAAAAGACAGCTGCTTTAAAGTGAAGACAATTCACGGTTCTGGTGGGTCTGAAAGCATGCTCACATCTTGCAAACTTGTTTTTTTTTTTTTCAGTAAAACTTTGCTACAGCCTGGAGAAAAAGGTGAACCCCGGCCAATTCCATGGCCAGAAAAACTCATTCATATGCAGGCATTTGTGTAAACATCCCCTTGTAGACCATTATAACAATCTAATATAACGTTTTACTGACACGCACACTTAACCTAAATATGAACGTCAACGTCAAGACCACACAGTCATGCTCGTATACCGTTTTGTCCTGCTTTTGTTCTTTTATCAATACTCCACCAAAGTCTCTGCGACCTAACCGTGAAGATCGTATCGCTCAGTATACAAAAGCTCCAGTGCGTGTCTGTGTGCACAGGTCAAAAGGCCTCGACAACGCACGGTTATTAAGCACGTGTTTTTAACCAGCTGGGGGGGGAACGTCAGCAAAGACTTCTGTAAGCAGAGACAACTGACGAGCCTCGCCTCGTTTCTCGCTGGATAAAAGTGAAAAAATGGCACAAGCTCTGCGTGAAATTAGGTCGCTCGGATTTTACAGATGGTCCTTGTTGCCAAGCATATTTTTCCAATTAAGGCTGATTAGGGAGGGAAATTCCCAGAAAGCGTGAATTATTAAAAACTTCAAATGGAACCTTATCATGTGACACTGCGAACGGCTGTGACACCCGACTTTCCCGCATGGATCTTAGGAAGAAACAAGATTTTTTTTTAATTAAAGCTATCAGGGAGCTCTGAGACATGCAGTTACCCCAGACTGGGGACAGTTTCCTACTATTGTTACACACAGTACGGGAAATGTGAGGGCGGGGCAAAACAATCAAGACTGGGTGGGTTTTTTTATACTGGTAACTCTAAAATTACAACACTGGCCAAACACTGTTCACATGCTGAATTTACAAAACAAGACAAACTCAAAGATATTCACCACAAACCATAAGATCTCTTCTACAGTCGTCCTCCAATGCAAGAGTTGGGGGTTCGATTCCACCAGCAGTCACATGCCGAAGTGTCCCTGAACCCCTCATTGCCTCCAATGTGTGTCCCATCGGTGTATGAATGTAATAAAGCACTGATTGTCTTTGTATAGATCTAGTAGAGTGATGTATGAATGGGTAAATGAGGGCACAGATTGTAGTATAAAACACTTTGAGTATCTTGATAAGATAGAAAGGTGCTGTATAAGTACAGTCCATTTCCCATTTGCCGTTTTACACAAATATCGCTGCCCGAACACACCTCTGGACTGATTTATGAAGAAGTTACAAATAAAGCTGCCAAGAACCACTGCTGGAAAATAAACCAGAATTAGACAAGCTGACTTCAGGTTTAACCCAGAGTTTTCAGTGTCACAGAGGTGGATGACTATCTGGAACAGCACAGCAACTTCTACTAGATACGTTGAGTTAAAAGATAAAATAACGATAATAAATAAGAACCCTATAACTGGTCAGTCACAATCCTTGGAGTATGAAGATAAAAACATAGGGAGACAGTCTGAACTTTCTCAACAGTGTGAGATCTTCTTGACAGTCCCAGACCAACAGATTTCTATGAGGCAAACCATAATAGACTGATGAAAGCACAAAAGATATTATAAAGGCGTTTTGTTATGCTGTAGCAAAGAGGGGTCCAATTCTGATAGTTGTGGGCCACTATCATGCATGTTTTATTATTTCCCTACTCCAACACACCTGGTTCAATAGCTGAATTACCGCTTTGTGTTTTACAGAAGTCTGTTAATCACCCATTGATTCAATGCAGGTGTGATGGAGCAGAGAAACATCTACAATATGCAGGACAGTCGCCCTCCAGGATTGGGCTATTAGCGATAAAGTTAAATATCAGGCATCGGTCACTCCATCAAAATAACTCGCCGATATAAAAGGCGCTGTTGTTTAAATATATATTTATATAGTGTTACATCATATTCAGTCCCCTTTTTGGCATCTGCATTTGGTAGCAGGCCAAACTGATAAAGATCATGCAGAATAATGTAGTATTTTAATTCCACTAGTTCACTAAATCCATTAGAGTAGGTCTAGGAAAAAAAAATATCGGTACTGATATCAGTTATCGGCCAAATAAGTTTTAAGATATCGGCATATCGGACATTGGCCATAAATCCAATATCGTGCATCCCTAAAAAGAAATATGGTAAATGAATAACTTGCATTCCTTGCATCCCAAAGTTTTAAACAACCATCCTGCCCAAGTTGTTAGTGCACACATGCAGACAAACACAATTACATTATCACCCGTCTTTCATAGTAATGGCTTATAGTAAAAGAAATGTTATGTTCTTTTTAAACCAATATAAAACAAACTTTAAGAGCCATCTGCCTGAATAACGGTTTTGTATATAATTAGTACTTCCTTGTTTCCATAAGTGATTAACGCCGCCTGTCCTGTAGAAGAAAAGATGGAAGCTCCACCTGCTTTGCATACCACTAAAACACAGACCCATTGGAATAATACACTCATTTCCCACCAGTGATCCCAATCAAAGCTGGTGTGTCTGAACACGCTTAAGTTTAAAGTTTATTAGTAAAGGCATCAAGTTTCCCTCCCAGGTTAGGCTGCTGCCAGTGTTTTTTGTCTGCACTGCAATCGGTTTTTGAATAGTCTGATCTTTTTGTGGGATGTACTTAATGGCCTTTGTGGTCTATTAAACTACATTAACCAAACATTGCCGTTTCCAGTTTAAAGTCCTATAATATGCTGATCTACAATAGCAGATGATACAGTATTTACCTTGACTGGGTGCACGTTTGTGTATAGGTTGTTTAATTGACCATCGCCTCTCATTAGTCACGATTGTCAGAGTCTATTATTCTTGTTTTCAACGTGTCCCCTAATAAATGTCTGTTCCCTAACAGTCATTTTGACATGACACAAAATGAAAAGCACTTGTGAAAGCAACAAATTTATGTTGGGGCCTTCAAATTTTGGACCAATTTTACTGCCACGCTGTTAAGAGATTACAGGGACGCTCATTTAAATGGTGTCAAGATGAACCATTGATGTGACAGCTGGGACTGGTTACAGTAGTGCTTCAAAAGGGTTTGACAACCAAATCATACCAGCAAAGCTCCGTCAGTTCAATGGGACCAAGGCTCGTTTAGCCAATAAGTGAAAGCACCTGTGTACAGAGCCTTAATGCAATAGTTAAGATCTTTTGAAGCTGGATTATATGGAAAAGGTTGGATATATATATTATATATAAGATAGATTAGATAAATTAGATAGATAGATTAGATAAATTAGATAGATAGATTAGATAAATTAGATAGATAAATTAGATAAATTAGATAGATAAATT
>NC_056504.1:11604127-11604240 GCF_014905685.2 Nematolebias whitei
ATAAATTAGATAGATAAATTAGATAAATTAGATAGATAAATTAGATAGATTAGATAGATAAATTAGATAGATTAGATAGATAAATTAGATAGATTAGATAGATAAATTAGATA
>NC_056504.1:11604340-11608852 GCF_014905685.2 Nematolebias whitei
ATGCATGGATGGATGGATGCATGGATGGATGCATGGATGGATGGATGCATGGATGCATGGATGGATGCATGGATGGATGGATGCATGGATGGATGGATGGATGGATGGATGCATGGATGGATGGATGCATGGATGGATGGATGGATGCATGGATGGATGCATGGATGGATGGATGGATGGATGGTTTATACAGCTGATGGATAGGTCAGTCCTTGGTTATGGTGCAGTTAAAACTGGGGGAGTGGTGGCGCAGAGGTTAGAGAGGTGGGCTTGTGATCCGAAGATCGCCGGTTCACGCCCCGGCCCCGACAACATCAAAATTGTGGGTGGGGTAGGTGAAACACCCACACTTGCCCCCACCCTCATTCGCCCCACTCTGGGCCCATGAGCAAGGCCCTTAACCCCCACCATGTGCTCCCTAAACAGGTCTCTCTTGAAAATGAGTCCTCGTGGCTCAATGAGACTAACCTGTATAAATAAAGGCTAAATGAAAAAAAAAAAGAAAAATAATCTGAGTTAAGACGACTGGTTTGACTAGTTCAAATGTTTGTATCCATTATAAAACACCTGAGGTCAGTATGTGATATGAAACTATGTGTTAATGTTTAACTATGACTGGGAATGTCACAAACCAGTTGTTACCTGTTTAATGAATCAAATCAGAGCATTGACACTATAACAAATCATTGTTAGTTATCCTTATTAAGGAAAGAGTTCAGATCGCACACAATGGGGTTTTGTGTAAAGAACAAATAGCTCTTTGAACAACTTCAGTTTTGAGAGTTAGGGTTTCTTTCATATTTGGTAGATGAGTTCTTCAGCTTATATTTTTTTATTATCTGTAATGGCATTTGTTAAAGAAGCTTAAATAAATGCATGAAAAATTCTTGAAGGGTTTGTAATTTCCTCCCGTCTCAGGGCCTTGTGGTGCAGGAATTACATGTTCAATAAGTTTACTCTAAAATGGTCACAGATCCTTGAGGGTGTTTGGCAGAGTGTTTTTATTTATTTATTTATTCATTTGTAATTTTAGAGATGAATTTATTCATTTATTCATTTATTCGCCAATGTGTTTGAATATGTTGCTAAAGTTGACCAGGAGGTCAAGCACACGTTGCTCTGCTGGATTTCAAATGAAAAACCGTTTCATTTATTTTGCAATTTAATGTCACCAACTAGCACCAGTCGCTAACAAGTGAGCTAATACCTTTATTGGACTGACTAAGCTAAGAGTAGCAAAGGGCTAGTCCAAGTTACCATGACCAATGGGAATATCTGCCTTCTTAAAACAACTCAAATCTGTAAAATCTCATCATTGTTTATGCAAATGCCATTTCAGAAACGTTTACACCCTTGTCAGTGTTGTGTGATATGTGTATTTATCTGTACATTGTATGCCATGGTCATTTGAAAGTGTAAATATTGGCAGAAGAAGCTAGCTGTAGCTCTTTGGACACTTATATCATGTATTAGCCTGAAGGACGATGTAAAGCAGAAGTGACATTGATGTAAAAGCTTATTGAGAGAAAGTGGTGAAGGCTGCACAGAAGTCTGTTGGAGTCAGTCTCCCCACCATCACAGACATCTACACCTCCAGATGCAGGAAGAGGGCCACCTGCATCATGAAGGACCCCACTCACCCAGCACACACACTTTTTGCCCCGCTTTCCTCTGGAAGGAGGTTGAGGAGCATTAAGTGTAGAACCACTAGACTGAGGAACAGCTTCTACCCTAAAGCTGTTAGACTCATGAATCTCTAACCAGGAAAATC
This sequence comes from Nematolebias whitei, assembly GCF_014905685.2. Classification (NCBI taxonomy): domain Eukaryota; kingdom Metazoa; phylum Chordata; class Actinopteri; order Cyprinodontiformes; family Rivulidae; genus Nematolebias; species Nematolebias whitei. Next base: position 11,606,112 of record NC_056504.1, read on the forward strand.
ACTGTGGAAAAAAAATCACTGTAATGCAACTTTGATTGGTGATATGTGCTGCTGATCTCATGCTGCTGATAATTTCATGCTGCTGTTTTCATTCATTTGTACTCATCTACCCACAAAGACTCGTGTTCGTGCTGCTGTTGTTCAGTGTACTGTTTGGCACTGGTAGTGATTAGCTTCTTGCTTAGATCTTTTAGCGTACCGCTGGGCGTTTGTTTAGTTTATATCGTAGTTCCTTATTTACTGTTTATTTTTACACTTTATATTTTTGCTATTGTTGAGACCCTGTGTACACAATTTCATTCCACATCATGTAACACAAGTGATGCGAATGACAATAAAGAACTTGAACCTTAGAAAATGTCATTCACATGAACTGCTATAAGTTTCTGAGCTGAGCCACTCACCTCCGTCTTGGTTCCAGTGGCTGTCTGTCAGCCTGCCAATCCCATCACAACTCAAAACTAACTTTGTTCAAAGAGCTACGTTCTCTACAACAACTTCTGATTAATCTCAATCTCTCCTCAGAACCTCACATTAAAACACCTGACCTGTTTAAAACAAACCTTCCATAATCGTCTTCAGCGAGCGTGACCCAGGTCCTGACAGGTGATGTGGCCACTGGACTGCTACAACACAGTGGTGAATACAAACCTCCTGACAAGTCCAAGACCATCACTGTTCGGTTTGTACGACCACCCTCCGCTCGGCTCACCTGCATTTACGGACGCGGTGACAACAGGAGCACGGGATCGCTGCGCGTGCATCATGGTGAAATTGATCCCAGTAATCAATGCCACCTGGAGAGACCAATGGGAAAACTGCTGCAGAACGGGAGGCATGACGAGTGTTTTGCCTCATCTGTGATATATCTGTGTTTAAGCGGGAGCCTGGTGTGGGATCAATGTGCTACAGGCGGCTCATATTTCACTGGTGGCCCAGCGGGGATGAAGGAGGAAGAAAACGGAAGGGAAAGATGGGATGATGACATGGCTTTGCAAGGCTCTTGGGAGGTCAGGCTAGCAGAAATAGGATGCAACTAAAGGTGTAAAAAAACGAACTGTTTCGTGACGTAGGGCTTGGTAGAGGCTTAGAAGCAGCACAGCCTGACAGCTTGTCGATTCAGTGAATTTATAATGAATGTTCTTTTATTCTCCACTTTTCTTTCTAACTTTTTTCTTCACCTACACTTCCTCTCTCCCTCCACTGGGTTTTGGGGCATCACCCTCTGCGTCCTGTCACTGACTCTTGTAGCCTTTCATCCTTGGAGTACAAATAAAGGGCTATATGAAAGGTGCTTAGTCGCATTTCTCTCTGCCCCTGCTGTTGAGGTGTCCTAATGATGCAAATGTTATTTTGGCTAATGAGCAGGAGCTATGTTACCACCCTGTTTGACCAGCCTGTCTCATGAATAAAAAGCACCGTGTCAGAGTCCAGACGTGTGCTCCTCTCAGCTCACAAGTACTGACCAATGTGCAGATGGTGCCTTTTGAAACAACATGCAGGAATAAAAAAGAAGACAGTTGTTGGCATCACGAAGGAGTGATCAGGCCTTTTAAATTAAAATATATTTAAACTGTTAAAATGTAAACCACCCGCCCTGTCTGAAACAGAGACGGCAAACAAATAGGCAGAAAAAGTGCATTGAAACTTTTGCTGGAGCTCTGATCGACCCCCTCTTCACCTGCGAACCACATAACCTTTTGACTCCGAGTTCACTTTGCCCGTCACATGCACACGCCTCTAAAGGAGATGGAAAGCAACAGATGTCGGCTCTGTGTTATTACAATAAACCTTATAGCTGTTTGCATCTCTCTCCCTCTCCACCTCACAGCTTAATCCTCTGCGCTTTTGCCCTTCAGTTTTTCAAAGGCAGCCTTCGGGCTAGAATTGCCCTTTGCTGACTCGCGGCTGACAGTGAATAAGTTCCCTTCTCGTCTCCTCCCTTTTATCTCTGAGATCATACTCTGAGTGGGTCAAGATCAATGGTGCTCCCTGCAAATCTGCCTGGATTTTGGGTGCTTCTCATTGACCTCTACACCGGGGTTACTCACACTCTCATCCAACCGTTTGCTTCTGTGGATAAATTCTGATGCAAAGCGCTGAGCTTCAGCAGGAAAGTCACAGTCCAGAGACGAGTTTCTGCTCTCTTACTGACATCTTCTTGGTTTTAAAGTGATGGCTCAGATCTGTTGAGGTGTGATTACTGTATTTTTCGGCCTATAAGTTGCGGCTTTTTGCATAATTTACATGCCCTGCGACTTATACGCCCAAGTGTTGTATTTATGGACTTTTTCCATAGTTATAAATCAAATTTTGGCTGAGATACGACCGTTTTCATTCTGACTGAAAATATTGAAAACTACCATTTTCAGCCACTAGAAGACAGTCGAGTAGTATGGCATGCTGTTTATCATATAATAAGTAAAAGTGGATATTAATGAGACAATCGGCTTGCCACAGCCTGCCACCGTCGTCCAGCACGCCTGGAGCAAACATCAAATCAGCTTCATTTTGCTGCACCGCTCCGGCAAAATGCAGCTGATTTGACCATTAAAGTGCATTTATTAAGTAAAAGTTCAACTGAGACACACATTTGTTGTAATTTTGAGCAAACAAATAATTGTTTTTAAGTGTAAATCATGCTAAATTCTTGTTAATGGGGGCCGAGATGGTGTAGAGGCAGGGCAGCCGGCTTGGGACCCGAGAGTCCCAGGTTCGATCCCCAGTCACTGCACATCACG
>NC_056504.1:11608862-11620188 GCF_014905685.2 Nematolebias whitei
AAATGTCCCCCGGGCGCTTTCAATAGCTGCCCACTGCACCACCTGGTGGTGGATGGGTTAAATGCAGAGACTAATTTCGCCATTGTATGGAAACATGCAGTGCTGACATTGTGATGACATTATTATTATTATTATTATTATTATTAAAGTCCTCCCGTGCAAGCTCCCGCGGTCGCCATTTGGCAGCCAATCAATTTTTGGCACAACACCGGCTCACATTTCCAGGTTGTCAACGGTGACGTGTAACAAACGTGATGCGTCAGCGGTGACACATAATAGATGCAAAGTATACGGCGAAGAGACATACTTATGGATTTTTCCACTTTTTTAGACATAATTGGACTGATGCGACTTATAGGGCGGTGTGACATGTATGGCGGAAAATACGGTACATGGAAAAGTTTTGAACAACTAATTTCTTACCTGTTGCAGATAGATCTTTGAACAGCTTCAATGTGGAGAAATGCTCTTCTCTTTTTAAAAACAGTTACCCTGACATTAGTTTTACATTATATAATAATAATAATGTCATCACAATGTCAGCACTGTATGTTTCCATACAATGGCGAAATTAGTCTCTGCATTTAACCCATCCACCACCAGGTGGTGCAGTGGGCAGCTATTGAAAGCGCCCGGGAGGCTTTTGGGGATGAGGTGTGCTGCCCAAAGACACCACGTGATGTGCAGTGACTGGGGATCGAACCTGGGACTTTTGGGTCCCAAGCCGGCTGCCCTGCCAAAAGTCCCAGGTTCGATATACCGTATGTTTCGGACTATAAGGCACTTAAATTCTTTTAATTTTCTCCAAAACCAACAGTGTGCATTATAATCCGTTGCACATTATGTATTAGTTCTGGCTGTTCTTACTGACCTCGAACTGATTTTTTGTGGTACATTGCACTCAAAAATCTGTCAGAAAATGTTTTAGTTTTGCTTAACCTCCTAGGACCTGACATCCACTTATGCAAGATTTCGGGTCTTAGGGGGTTAATGCTCCTTACAATTCAGTGCGCCTTATAGTCCAAAACACATGGTGGTTATTTTTGGGTAAATTAGTAGGATATTCCTGCCAGACATGCCTCCGCCTGCACTGGAAAGGCTACAGCCAACTGCTGCTGCTGCGACTGAGCTAGCAAATACCTAAAAACGAAACTTCCACATAAATAAGTGGTTAAAGGAACACTGATGACAATATAAAAATGTATTATCTAACCACTGCATGTACCTCTACGATCAGGATCTTGCCTGTCTCAGGCTTTTTAACCCCTTGTTCCTCAAGGTGGAGCTGTGAGCCTACATTTTATGCTGTTTTGTTGCCATCTCATCTCACTTCAGCTCTCTCCAATTAGTCTTCAGTCCTTCCACTACTTGAGATCTTCTAAGACCTTTGCTTTTCTAGCGTTATTGCTTGACCTCTCGCATTATTTTGCATACACTTCAGTTGTGTTTTGCTTTTATTGTGCAGTGGTTCCTGTGAATATGGTGACAGCTGAACTGGTGGGTTACACTCTCAGTCGTGCCCAGTTCTGCGTCATGTTCTCTATAAGAATCTACTCACTTACTGGGAAAACTCTTTTGCAAACCTGCCTGACCCACTCTCCATCGCTCCACTTGGACCCACTGCTAGACTCTTGAAACCCTTTTGCCTCCTACAGGAAATCTAGAAAATAAACTAAGGTCAAATAGAGCATATTGTGCATAATTATAATATTTATTTAAAACGTAGTAAAAAAAATGGACCAACGCACATCTACGTTCACAATGGATACAACTTCAAACTGGAACTTCCTATATTAATGTAACGGTATGCATACATGTAGTATTTGTATATTAAGTTGATGTATACATAGTAAATAAAATCATTTAAACCTTCTCGTTGGTTTAGTTGAGAACTTAAGGAGCTGAACAGAATTAACAAAATAGTTGAGTTGCTTTAAGATGATGAATCCCCTTTGGTCTTGACTTCACTAAGACTAGATGTTAGCCTGTTCATTTGGACAAAATTAAACTTTTTTTTTTAAAGCCAGTGTTGTTCCAAGAGTTATCTATAACAGGAAAAGCATTGCTTACTCACGCTTCCTCAGAATCCTGCTGTAAAAGATCTGATCTCTCCTTTCAAATGCTCAATACAGGCTGAGGTCACTCAGCAGACTGTAGGGTGAATTAAAAGTTACAAAAGTCAATTTTTCATCTACTACCTGTAAAAATAAAAACTTTGGAATAGTTTCACAGCGGTTTCAGCGCAAATGACAAAAGCCCCAATAACCAAGGACACGGAGTGACAATGTGACAAATGGTTAGACATAATGGAACGGACACTGAAAGCACCTTTGCAACAATGCAAAGAGGGAAAAACATCAATTTCAGCTATGACAGAGTTAATGTGTTGACTGAGACGAGGTACAGTTTTAGTTTACCTCGGAGACTATCTGTAATAAGATCACCAGGCGGTTGAATATACCCTGCATGTGAGCTTGTGGAGTAAAAATAGAGTAAATATGAATAAAAAATAAATAAATTCTCCGACGTCATCCACTGAGCAAAGCTGCTGCATGGAGACAACAAAAGTACGAGAGCCACGGTGACTGTGATGCCGCCGGCGTCCTCCGGTCCAATACAACTCACGACAGCAGTGCAGTCCAGATCCAGCTGTGGCTCACATCCAGCAGGATACCTTTGAGACCCGCTTCAACAAGATGGATGACAGGCACCGAGCTCCTAACTGGGCCCGCTCAACCCAAACATCATTGGGTCCGGGTTGAATAAAGAGGTGGCGTCCCCTCGCCTGTTCTTCCCTAATAGAAGGTACTGGCTGGGTGACAGTAGCCCATAAATAACCCAGTCTGTCCGTCGCTGGCAGAGCGCACGCTCGCTCACAGGGATCAGAGGAGCGAGAGGTGGATGACGAAAATCTGAAGCTGCACACTGAAAAGACAAGACGAGTGGAGCAAGGTCACATAAAGGTCATATAAAATACAACATGATTTATTCTTTTACACGTTTTAAGGAATTCAGACTCATGTTCACTACAGGTTGCTTGGGGAGTGGTGGTAACCAGGGTAGAGCAGGCGAAGGTCGCGGGTTCAACTCCCTGGATTGACAACATCAAAATGTGGGAGGCAAAGGTGAAGCGCCCACACCTTCCTCCACCTTCATTTGCCTCACTCTGAGCCCTTGAGCAAGGCCACACCATTGCTCCCCTGTGCGCCCTACGTGGCAGCTCTGTGCTCCACACAGAGGGCTGTGGTAGCTCGGTGGTCTGTAGAAGGACATCTGGTGTAAAAGCAATCGCCAAGTCTTCGTGAGAGTCATCTCTCTGTGGCGACCCCTGAAGAAGTCAAGTCAACTTTATTTATAGAGCACATTTAAAACAGAACCGGTTATCAAAGTGCAAGTGTAAGAAGGGAGCAGCCAAAAGAAAAATAAAAATAAAAATGTACACAACAGGTTGCTCCTTTGGTTTTTGTCATTAATTTGTTGTGTAAACTTTATAATTCAACTTTTTTTTAAATTATTAATAGCAGAACGCATACATTCTGGGGTCTTCAGGGGCTCTGAAGCAGAACCTCCTTTTGGATCCATGTTTTATTTCCCTCATCACTAATCAGTTATTATTTTCAAAGTTTATGCCTTTTTGGCTTATATGACAAACTCATCCCAAATTAAAGTGTAAAAGACAATATGATAAACCAGCAGGTAAGACAAACTGATTGCTGACAGTCACAAACACAACGCATCACCCAATATACAGACAACTGATATAAAATGTTCATGTTTAAAAATATCTCAACACATTTTTGATTTCACATCAACTTTAGTGCCTTCAACAACTCCAATTACAAACAAGCTCATCAAAAGAAATCTGATGGGTCAGTCCCTAATAAACAACTCCACCAAATCATTTCAGGACTCGCCTGTCATTTGTACGGCTGTTCTCACGCTATAAGCAGGAGCAGCTTCTACCCTGAAGTCCCTAATCAGGATTATCACTGTGAAAAAAAAAAAAATCTCTATAATGCCACTTGATCGTTGATATGTGCTGCTGATTATCCATGCTGCTGATCTCATGCTGCTGATTTATTTCAGGCTGCTGTATTCGTTCATACTCATCTGCTCACACAGACTCATGTTCGTGCTGCTGTTGTTCAGCGTGTTGTTTTTATACTACGAGTGCTTAGTGTATTCTTAGCTCGTATTTTAAATCTTATTACTGTTTTTCTTTACAATTTGTATGTTTGTTGGATGTAACTGGGACCCTGTGCACACAATTTCGTTCCACCACATGTACCACATGTGATGTGAATGACAGATAAAGAACATTGACGTTGAACACATCCTGTAGTAAAGGAAAACAATAATGGGAATGAATGATCTGATGTGAGCCTGGTCCAGGGTGTAGCTATTCTTTCTCACGATGACCGATGGAGACAGACACCAACTCCCTGCTACGCTGGTCAGAAAACCAGGAAAAGAAATGGATGGATGTAGAATTTGATGTTAAGCGAATACTTTGAGAAGCACTGTAAAATATGCAGACTCATTTTCTATTTGCCCCCCATTTCTTTCCTTTTTTTTGTACAAATGTATTAAGTAAAAGTAAAATACACAACATACTGTATGTGCCATACATAAAGGAAACAACAATAACAACAAAAAGCAAAAAATAAAGGCAACAAAGAGAACAAACAAATACAATATGCTATAAAAAATACTTGGGGTTTCCTAACAAATTTTTTCATTGTGTTATATGAATACATTTAGCTGGTTAAAGTGGTTGCAGGTTTTTATGACATTTTATTGCTCACCTCCAAGAAAGGTGGGTAATCATGTTACTGCTTGTGTGGTTTTTTTTTTGTTTGTTTGTTTGTTTGTTTGCAAAATATCTCATAAATTGACAATTACTGACTATTGAATGTATGTACATCTACAACTGATTACATTTTGGAGTCAACCCAATTCAAGATACATCAGCTAATTTACTTTATCAAATACAAACCTAGCTATGAATCATTCCATTTGACATAAATTAAGCTAAAATTTGGTGTGGTAGTAGCTGAGAGTCATCCCCAATAAACACTCACAGCACACAAAAAAAGAGATACTTGTTTAAAACGCTGGCACTTAAGACGTCAGGTCAATTTGTAGTCCTCAAAGGAAACTTTTGTTAATTTTTTTTCTTGCAATCTCAAGTTGATAAACAGTTTTAATGAATTAGTTTGATGAAATTTGGCTGGAGATGACAGATTTTACATTTATGAATGAATAATTTAAACAGGATAACGAGCAAAGTATTCACACATGAAAACTTCATACAACCACTGAAGCAAACTTTAACCTGTTTTCAGCACAAAGTCAAGTTCAGAAATGCCTGAACACATTTCAAGTCAAATTATTATTTGATGTATTGATGTTCTGCATTTAAACAATGTGAATATAGATGTAAATAAAACGTCTTGTGTCAAAAAGAAAGAAAAAAAAAAAAAGAAGGCGTGCTCTACGACGGACCAAACGTCTCATGCGTCATGACGTCACGCGGAAGTTATCTAGCCAAGATGGCAGCGTCCTTGACAGGCATGTTTTGGTTTCAGTGAAGTGAGAAACATGCAGACCAGTTGTTTATTTGCAGACTACAGGACTGTCAGTGAACGCCTGTGAGCAGAACATGGACAGACGGGAGTTCGTCGCCTCTCTGGTGGTAAGAGCCGCTTTGTTCGCCGAGTAATGCAGAAATATGTCGGTCATGTTGTAAGCAACTTACAGAAAACACGTTTTTTACTTAACTTCAGGAAACATGAACCAAATTTACGTGTACAATTTATCCGACGAGGTAGAAGTCAAAGCGTACAGGCTCTTAATTGAGTTGAACATAAAAAATTACTAAAGAGAAAAACATTTTATTCATAATCTGAAGCCGTTTTTAAATCAAAATGAGCAAAACTTCTCTCTGAACACGTTTTGGCCTCATCATAAGCTGTCAGAAAACAGTTCAGCTTTATCAGTGAAAACCCACTGCAGTGTTCTGGTACTGGGTCAGTAATAGCTACTGACTGTGTTAAAAGAAAATGCATTGAGGTTTTTATACTGGAGTCCTTTCAGAGTCCACATTTTAGGGACCACTAGAATCCCTAAAATGAACCATTCAGCTCCATCAAAAGCTTCAGTTTAAACACAGGTTCTAATTAAAATGTCCACGTGTTTTTGTGATTAAAGATGCATTTGTACCCAGACCCTGACCTTTTTTAAATGTCAGGGCAGCACGGACCAGTTGGTTTGGAGTCTAGTTAAGACAGTTTGGACATGTGCAGAGGAGGGATAGTGGATAAAATGCTAAAAGCAGAGGATTGAGTGACAGAGATGAGAAATGGAGGCAGAGGGTTTGCTGTGGAGACACCTGAAAGACCATCCAGCTGTGTTCACAAATAACTCCAGATCAAAATGTTCAAATATAAAACTTAATATTTAACAACAATTCAGCTACGAAGAATTACTCTCTGAATTATTGTTCTTTTATTTTCTTCCTTAATTAAGTTGACTAGTTTTTAACATCCTTTGTACCATTAGACTAGTTTAGTGGCTCTCACCACAAGCAGATGTTTGAACATCAGCTACTAGTTGGTGAACATGTGGGAGCATTTACTGAACAGGCTGACTGAAAGTCTAAAGAGAACTGTTTAAAAATATGAAAGCATTTTTGTATTGCTTTGCTTCCAAAAAGCCATGCTTGTGTTGAAATTTCTTGTAAAGTTGTCTTGAGCACACTGTCAAAGATTTTCTTTCTTCCATTCTCAAACCTGATTAATTTAAGGATTCAAGAAAATTTGTAATTCTTTGAAATTAAAAAGAACTCAAGGTATTAAACATTAAAGAGTAAATACAAACTGGATTCCAAAAAAGTTGGGACACTAAACAAATTGTGAATAAAAACTGAATGCAATGATGTGGAGATGGCAAATGTCAATATTTTATTCGTAATATAACATAGATGACAGATCAAAAGTTTAATCTGAGTAAATGTAACATTTTAAAGGAAAAATATGTTGATTCAAAATTTCACAGTGTCAACAAATCCCAAAAAAGTTGGGACAAGTAGCAATAAGTGTCTGGAAAAAGGAAATTGAGCATATAACGAACAGCTGGAAGACCAATTAACACTAATTAGGTCAATTGACAACATGGTATGGTATGGTATAAAGTTTATTCATTTAAAAAAAGTACAAAACAATTCCATAACAATATAAAAAAAGATACAAAAGATTTAAAATGAAAGGCAGCAGAAAGAAGAAAAAATCTTATTATATCTGCTCCTTTTTTCAAACAATTATTTCAATCATAATAATTTTCAAGTAACAGAACAAAATGAATAGCTTTCTAATTTTTCTAATTCTAATACAAAACACACACTAAGCTACTTCATGTATACTTTTTTAACAATTCAGCTTTGATCTTTTTCTGAAATGTACACATTGACTTGGCATTTTTCACATCACTCTCTAGACCATTCCACAATCCAATTCCTTGGATTGAGGTAGACCTTCCCTTCAGACTAGTTCTGAATTTTGGTTTGACAAATATTTCTATCCCCTTAAGATTATAACAACTTTGTCTTTTAACAAAATTTCTTTGGATATTTAATGGTAATGTGTTATTTTGAGCCCTATACATAACTGATAGAATACTATAATCTACCAAATCATGGAACTTTAATAACTTCAGTTGATAAAATAATGTGCTTGATGGGTGACAGTAATGCTTTCTGGTGATAATTCTTACAGCTCTTTTCTGTAAAATAAAAATAGGCTTTGTAAATGTTTTACACACTTTCCCCCAAACATCAATGCAATAGATTAAATGTGGAACAATGATTGTGTTATACAACATGTACAGAGCTTTATCATTTAATAATTCCCTGACTTTGTATAGTACTGCAATAGATTTAGATATTTTTGTTCTTACAGAATTTATGTGGTTTTTCCATGTTAGCTGTTCATCAATGATTACACCCAAAAATTTCATCTCATTAACTCTACAAATCTCAACACCCTCAATTTTAAACGGATCATCAACAGTTCTCTTTTTGTTACTAAATATCATGTATTTAGTTTTATCTACATTTAATGATAATTTATTAATTTTAAACCAAGTTTGTATTTTATCAAATTCTGTCTTCATCAATTCCAACATCCGTTTACATCTTTACCCAGACAAAAAAATGTGGTGTCATCTGCAAAAAGGACACATTTGAGGAGTCCTGATACATTCACTAAGTCATTCACATATAAAATAAATAACTTTGGTCCAAGTACAGAGCCTTGAGGAACTCCACAAGTGATATTGCACAGGTCAGATCTTACACCATTTATTTGTACAAACTGTTTCCTATCTTTCAAATAGCTAGATACCCAGTGTAATGCTGGTCCTCTTATACCATATTTATTTGATTTTTCAAGGAGAATAGTGTGGTCAATAGTATTGAATGCTTTTTTTAAATCAACAAAAATACTAACACAATACTGTTTTTGATCGACAGCAGTAGTTATTTGTTCTATTATTTCCATGAGAGCCATTGATGTAGAGTTTTTTGCTCTAAACCCATACTGACTGCTACTTAGAATATTTTGTTTAGTAATAAATTTATCTAATCTGGTCACAAATAGTTTTTCTAGAATTTTTGAGAACTGTGGTAATAAGGATATTGGTCTATAATTATTGAACATACATTTATCACCATTTTTAAAGAGAGGAACTACCTTAGCTACTTTCATATTGTCTGGAAATATTCCTTTTGAAAATGATAAATTACAAATATATGTAAACGGCTCGATAACATAACTCATTATGTCCTTTACAAACATCATATCCATGTCCACCCAGTCTTTTGATCTCTTATCTGTAAGATTTTTTACTACATTCATTATTTCTTCTTTGTCAGTTCCTTTAAGAAAAATATTGTTGTCACAACTTATAACTGAATGGTTCACATTATTGTCTACTTTTGGTATTTTAGCTGCAAGGCTTGATCCAACGTTTACAAAATGATGATTAAATCCATTTACAATTTCATTTTCATCATGGATTTCATTGTCATTGTAACGAGATAATATGCGTCTGATATTATCCTTTATTTAAACGGATTCTTTCATTTTTCTGGACTAAGTCATATCGTGCTTTGTGGAGTAAATGTGGACAGAGACGTGTTTAAATTTCTGACTCACCAACAACAGTGGGTCGTTTATTTTAAACGATTTAAAAACACATCACACATTTACATTAATTGGCAGATTGATTACAATTAACACAGCTTAATTAATGAGCTTTGCAATGAGAAATCATACGGCCATGATATCTCACTTGCAGTTTTTGAACAACAGACATTTCTGAAGATATCTGGATTAATTACTGGCAAGATAGAAGTTTAAAGATGGGAAAATGAAGGAGTTTAAATGGAGAGAAAATGGATGAGGGAAAAGTGTGTTGATAACGAACGGCACCCTCCTTTCGACCCCTCCCCTCGGTACACTTCGGTAGTGGAAATCGACTCTTTACCTTGCAGAAGATATCTCAGCTTCGGTGTAGAGTTCTCTTTCAACGTTACCATTTCAGCGTCTCCGTAGGATAGCAGAGAAACGTCCGGAGTAGTGACGGTACTTCGTTCAACAGCACACTCACCTCCCGGGTGGACTCACGTGAGCTGTGAGCCCGTCAGAGTTCCACTCAGATGTGGAAGATTCCATAATCCCCACAAGACTCGGAAGAACTCCCAACTAACTCCAGCCCTTCAGAACTTTCGTTCGGTTCTGCTCCCAGAACTTCTGTTCTTCCCCAGAACTCGAACTCCTCTCAGAACTGACTGGAACTAGGAAGTGTCGACTTTTTAAAGAGTTCGCTTCCGGTCCCTTTTTGGGAAATCCTGATTGTTTGAAAGAACCAACAGGGGTGTGGTTTTAGTGACGTAAGAGGTTACTACAAGTCAGAAAAACAGTGAGATGTTTTTGGAACAGACGGAGAAATGTTTTTGGAACAGACAGAGAAATGTTTAGGCGAGATGACAGACCACAGGTGCCAGCTTCTTATTTTCTGTCTGATAGGTTTAAAAACATGACAGCTCGTTCCAATAAACTTGTTTGCGACTGTCTCCGACTTTTGACCGGCATCACTCCTTCTCATTTCAGACAGAAGATCAAAAAATGCATAATTACTTTGTAACAGACATTTAAAATGATTTCTACTTTGAATGAGGATTAAAAATCATTAATACTGTTTCACAGTTGATTTAAAATGAGTAGTTCACTTCAACATTTAAAATGGTTTGAACTAAACACACTTTGATTATCAAGATATTGTAAAATAGTAATGATAATATAAAAAGAGAGTGTTCTTTCAATTGATTAGTGCAGGACACACTTAGAAAGTCTCTGGATGAGCTTAATTTGTATTTCTGGACTCAAATCAATGAAATAACAGTTCCTGTCCCATGAAGGTCCTCAGGGTCAGGTTTTGACCTGAGGCTTAGTTCACTACATCATCCTTCAAAAAATATTGTGAAATACCTGTTTTAGCTTTATGACTTTTCAGAACACTATTTATTACTCGCCATGTAGCTTTCATATCACCATTACTTTTATTTAATAAATCACTATAATATTCCTTCTTGTGTTTCCTTATAATCGCTACTAATTTATTTTTATACTTCTTATATTTTTCTTCAGCCTCTTGTGTTCTCAATTTCAAGAAACATGCATGCAAATAATTCTTTTTTTTTTTTTAAGCATTTCTCAACCCTTTCGTCATCCATGGTTGGTCAACAACATTTCTCTTTGTACAATTATTTTGCACACAATTCTTTTCATACAGAGCTCCCAAAATATTCATAAACTCATCATATGATCTGTTCACATCATCAACATGGTATAAAAAGAGCTTCTCAGAGTGTCAGTGTCTCTCAGAAACCAAGATGGTAAGAGGATCACCAATTCCACCATTGTTGTGCAGAAAGATAGTGCAGCAATACCAGAATGGTGTTACCCAGCGTAAAATAGCAAAGGCTGTTAAGTTATCATCATCAACCGTGCATAACATCATCAAAAGATTCAGAGAATCTGGAACAATCGCTGTGCGTAAGGGTCAAGGCCGTAAAACTCTACTGGATGCTTGTGATCTCCGGGCCCTTAAACATCACTGCACCTCAAACAGGAATGCCACCGTCAAGGAAATAACAGAATGGGCTCTGGAATACTTCCAGAAAGCATTGTCAGTGAACACAATCCACCGTGCCATCCACTGTTGCCAGCTGAAACTCTACAGTGCAAAGAGGAAGCCATTTCTAAGC
>NC_056504.1:11620288-11629226 GCF_014905685.2 Nematolebias whitei
ATTTGAAGTTCTTTATGGAACACTGGGACGCCATGTCATCCGGACCAGAGAGGACAAGGATAGCCGAAGTTGTTATCAACGCTCCGTTCAGAAGCCTGCATCACTGATGGTATGGGGTTCCATGAGCGCTTGTGGCATGGGCAGCTTGCATGTCTGGAAAGGCACCATTAATGCAGAGAACTATTTTCAGGTTCTAGAACAACATATGCTCCCATCTAGACGTCATCTCTTTCAGGGAAGACCCTGCATTTTTCAACACGATAATGCCAGACCACATTCTGCAGCAATCACAACATCATGGCTACGTAGGAGAAGGATCCGGGTACTGAAATGTCCAGCCTGCAGTCCAGATCTTTCACCTATAGAGAACATTTGGCGCATCATAAAGAGGAAGGTGCGACAAAGAAGGCCCAAGACGATTGAACAGTTAGAGGCCTGTATTAGACATGAATGGGAGAGCATTTCTATTTCTAAACTTGAGAAACTGGTCTCCTCTGTCCCCAGATGTCTGATGTGTTGTAAGAAGAAGGGGGGATGCCACACAGTGGTAAAAATGGACTTGTCCCAACTTTTTTGGGATTTGTTGACGCCATGAAATTTGGAAACAACAGATTTTCCCCCTAAAATGATACATTCTCTCAGTTTAAACTTTTGATCTGTGATTTGTGTTCTATTCTGAATAAAATATTAGATGTTGGCACCTCCACATCATTGCATTCAGTTTTTATTCACAATTTGTTTAGTGGCCCAACTTTTTTGGATTCCTGTTTGTAGATAGATAGCTGTATAAAAGTAGGTATAAAATATCAAAGACAATAGATATTGAACGTTATAGAAACCATTAACCATTGGGGCAGCTGTGGCTGAGTGGTTAGAGCAGTCGTCTTCCAATGCTAGAGTTTGAGGTTTAATTCCACCAACAGTCACATGCCAAAGTGTCCCTGGGCAAGACACTGAACCCCTCATTGCCTCTGATGTGTGTCCCATTGGTGTATGAATGTGATAAAGCTCTGATTATTCTTTGTAGAGATCTAGTAGAGTGCTGTATGAATGGGTAAATTAGGGCACAGGTTATAGTGTAAAGACCTTTGAGCGTCTTTATCAGATAGAAAAGTGCTATGTAAGTACATTTACCATTAAAAGTACATTTAAAAAAGCAAAAGAAAGCCATACCTTTTTCAATTTCCTCAGGATCTAATGGCATTGATGATCCTTCCTGATCATGTTTGATGAGTTGATGTATAAGGTGAAGTGACCGCCAAGATATTATAGAGGGGAACAATTTCCACAGGAGCTCCATGGATGTACAAAGGAGGGTCAATCTGTAGTTACGCTGAAGTCGATGAGGTCACAGTTCATCCGCCTCCTTCTTGTATGCTGACTCACTGCGGTTGCTGATGAGCCCCGCCACTACTGTATCATCAGTAAACTTCACTACAGGACTTTTTCAACAGAGGGCTTTATAGTAAGCAGTGTAGAGAGTAATGGGCTGAGAACGCAGCTCGGTGTTGAGTTTGATGGATGAGGATGATGCGTTATTGATTCTAAGGATCCACTTACAGAAAGGTGGAGAGAATCTGAGAACAGTTATTTACCTGATTTTGTAGGGATGTATTGAAGGCTGAACTGAAATCCTGGAAGAATAACTTTATGTAGGAATCTTTATTTCTCATGTGTGATGTATTACAACAGAGCTCAACATATCATACTGAGAGTCCTGGTGTAATTTACAAGACTTTACAGCCTAAAAAAATCACTTAACTCAAGGAATGAGCCATTGTTATAATTACACTGAAGAAAAAACTTAGTAAATACAATTTTCTTTCATTAATAGTCTTCTATAAAACAAACAGTTTGTTTATTTAATTGCATCTACAGATGTATGACCAAGAAAACACATTGTAATTGGCCTAAAATAATATGTCTGCACCTGCAAAGTGATTGGAAAAGCGCTAATGGATTAAAATGATTAATCCAGATAGGTGTGCAGTGTAACGGATGACAAAAACAGAAATAATGAGCTTGAAAATGTAGATTACAGTATCTGAAAGTCAAATGTTTGAGAAATAGGAAAAAAAATCCAACAAAGCTGAAACGCAGCCTGATCAATTTCTTAACCCTCAGCTGATCCATCGATTGTCTAAAATCTCAGCA
Organism: Nematolebias whitei; assembly: GCF_014905685.2. Classification (NCBI taxonomy): domain Eukaryota; kingdom Metazoa; phylum Chordata; class Actinopteri; order Cyprinodontiformes; family Rivulidae; genus Nematolebias; species Nematolebias whitei. The sequence continues at coordinate 11,622,443 of NC_056504.1, forward strand.
GAAGTCGTCTCAGTGGTTTTGCCAAACTATTCTTAAGAAAAGGAAACGGGATGGAAAGGCTGAATTAGATCAAAAACCTGCACTGAACCACAGGGTACTTACAGATTGATGATTCCATGTCTGATGTTTTCAGTTCAAATGAGAGATTTTGTTCAAGCTGATCGAATAAAAACACCAGAAAGAACTCTTAGTTCTTGTAGTTCTCATCATGCAGTGTCATCTGGAAAGTGTCTGATTGTCAGGAGCAATCTTTTTTTTTCTCTTCATTTTGTCAGTGATTTCAGTAGTAAAACCATAAACAAAGAGAAAAACACATGAAAACACAACATTTAGCCTCATCAGATACCACATTACTTTGTTTGTTTTCTCATTTTAATAAATTGCTGCACTTCTCTCCATTTTTCACTTTAGTATTAAAGGATCTACCTGGTTTTACAGTGCGTTTATTAGCAGTGTGTGTGTTTTGTGTGTCTGCAGGCAGGTGGTTGCGCTGGGATGTGTGTGGATCTGACCCTGTTCCCCTTGGACACCATAAAGACCAGACTGCAGAGTCAGCAGGGCTTCTACAAGGCCGGAGGCTTCAGGGGCATCTACGCCGGGGTGCCGTCTGCTGCTGTCGGATCCTTCCCCAACGGTAAGACGTTGATCGGGAAATCTTCTTTATCATCCCTGTTATTTCTGATGATCTGCAGGTAATAGCCAAGTCACATTTATTTTATAGCACATTTAAAACAGTAACTGTTATCAAAGTGCTTACCAAAAAAGATCACAGCATCAAATATTAATAACAAGATATTACAGCAACATGAATAAAAGCATAAAAACATGACATATAATGAGAAACAATGAAATACTAAATCAAATCCCCCTGCGTTAAATGTCAGGGAGTAAAAGCAAAATGGATGAACACAATCATCAACAACGAAATACCAAATGAGATCACACTGTGTTAAATGCCGATGAGTACAGATGTGTTTTGAGGAGAGATTTAAAAATAGAGACTGAGATGGCCTGTCGAATGTTGATGGGCAGATTATTCCAGAGTTTAGGGCCCATGACTGAAAACGCCCGATCTCCTCTGAGCTTCAGCCTGGTTTTTGGTACGGCCAAAAGCAGCTGGTCTGATGATCTCAAGGCCCGAGAAGGAGTATAAGGATGAAGAAGATCGGAGAGGTATGAGGGTGCAAGGCCATTAACACGCTTAAATGTCAGCAGAAGAATCTTAAAATCAACTCTGACACAAACAGGAAGAAGGGAGGACAGAACTGGAGTAATGTGCTCAAACCTGCGAGTTCCTGTTAGTAGCCGAACTGCAGCATTTTGGACGAGCTGGAGACGTGAGCGAGAGACCTGACTGACCCCAGCATAAAGCGAGTTACAGTAGTCCAGCCGGGTTGTAATAAATGCATGGACTAATTTTTCAAGGTCGGATCTGGACAGCTGTAATACAAGCATGTGTTAGCAATAAAGTTAGCACGCCTATAAAACGCTCCTAAACACATCATATAACACGTCTCAGTAATGATCAAATCAACCTCACTTCAATGTAAACGGCAAAGTTTCTGATATTTTTCTCACGTGCAGATGTAAACACATCAGTGGCCGCATGCCTGTGAGGTGCACAGACAGCTGAGGTGCATAATGTGTCTGAAACGTCTGAGGGCCGCTTCATTCTCACTGAGAAGAAAACAGTGTCTGATCTGCATATTAATTCAGAACAACTCATGTGTTATCTAAAAATGATGCAGAAAAACGTTTTCATGCATTTGTCACGTCTAGACTGGACTATTGCAATGGTTTGTTATCTGGGTGTCCAAATACTTCTTTAAAAAGTCTTCAGTTGATCCAAAATGCTGCTGCCAGAGTCTTAAGCCCCCAATATACTGCCGCGTACATCCATACGCAGAGGTACGCATGTACATACGCAGAGGTACACACGTACCCCCCAGCGTACCCTCCGTGCAAAGCTCACATTTTTACGACCGCATACGCGTACGCGGTGTCGCACAATAAACTGCCCGGCGACAGACTGTTTTGTATGCAACACCAATGTATTAAATTCCCCTTTTTCATCTCTGATCTGGCCTTTTCTTTAGTTTTTTTGCCAAGAGGCAGTGATCTCTTCCTCCTCCGTTGATGCCATGACTGAAATGGTGAGAAATTAAGGAATTTGTCACAAGCGAAATAAACTCAGGTCCAGCATGGCTGTGGGAGGGTCTGGAGATTTCCTGGTGGGCTGGTCTGATGTGTGGGCTGTAGAGCCAGTGCTCCCTGTTTTTTAAAATTTTTTTACATCATTTTATTAACAACATATAAACACAGGACACCGCTGCGGCGGAGGCTGCCAGCGCTCGCTTTTTTTTTCTTTTTTCCGACCTGTCAATCATTCCAGTAGGCGTGTCAGCAAATGACCAATCGACGACCTCAATTTGTCCCGAAGGTAAACGCCCCTTGTCTGTGAAGCTGCTCTGCAGCTGCTCAGGGTGGATGCTGGAGTTTAATGACTGAACCCCCTGCATACCGTACATGCGTACGTACGCGTGAACGGACGTACGCAGCAGTATACTGGAGCCTTTAACTGGAGTTAATGGGAGAGATCATATCTCTCCAGTTTTAGCTTCTCTCCATTGGCTCCCTGTCAAATCCAGAATTGAATTCAAAATTTTAATTCTAACCTACAAAGTTTTCAACAACCTAGCTCCATCTTATATTTGAGCTCTTATTGTTCCATATTTTCCTAACGGAGCACTTTGCTCTCAGACTACAGGTTTACTTGTGGTTCCTAGAGTTTCCAAAATCAGAATAGGAGGAAGATCTTTCAGTTATCAGGATCCTCTCTTGTGGAACCAACTTCCAGTTTCTGTCTGTAAGACTGACACATTGTCCAGTTTTAAGACTTTCCTTTTAGATAAATCCTATAGTTAGGGTTGACTTGTTATGCTGTCTTAAGCTTAGACTTCTAGAGGACGAAATGACCTAATTTCCGTAAACAAATTGCTAAAATTGAATAGTTTTCATTTGATACTGATTCTATCTTAACATGTGATTCTTGACCTGCCATTGTGTATCTGTTCCTCCTTCCTGTTCCCCTCAAACCCAACCGGGCAAAGCAGATGGACGCTTGTCCTGAGCCTGGTTCTGCTAAAGGTTTCTTCCTCATGATGGAGTTTTTCCTTTCCACTGTCGCCTTTATGCTTGTTCAAGATGAGAGTCTGTGATGCAATTAAATTCAAAACAGTCTGCTCCTCAGATAAATAATGTTAAATTAATATTTTTATGTATGAATGTTTCTTTTCTTTTATTTTATATATGAATGTTTCTGTAAAGTGCCCTGAGATGACTTATGTTGTGACTTAGCGCTTTATAAATAAACTAAATTGATGATTCCTGAGGTCGAGATGATACAGACAATAACATGTTCATAAATAGTTGTGTCAAGTTGTGTGCAACTGTGGAACAATGACAGCTTGCAGGAGGACATCACTCACAGAAGAGGTGGGAGGATCACAACAACCAGATACTGTTTGGATATCTCACAGTTGTCCCTGAGCTGTGCCATGCAAGCTGGATGGGATGGCTCCATCTATATGATGCACACACACACACACACACACACACACACACACACACACACACACACACACACACACACACACACACACACACACACACACACACACACACACACACACACACACACACACACACACACACACACACACACACACACATATATATATGTTACATTTTCCAGCACCGCAGCTGACGCACTCCTTGAAGGAATGCATATCACTCACCTTGCATATCAAATGTATCTGTCTTCATAGGTGTTTTTCTTTTGTCCTGGTCCAGTTTATCAGGTAGAGGTAGAAGAAGATTTAATGGAGTCATATTTGTGATAGTTTTTTAAATTATGATTTTTATGATAGTTTATTTATTTTGTTCTCTTTTCTTAAATGCTAAAATATTTCTATTTGAGATCCCTAATTATTTAAGCTTTAAAGATATTGTACACGTAGAAACAGGCCTTTGTGTCCTCCCTGTCAGTGATGGTGAGGGATATTAATTGCTCTGTGTTGGTTAACTAATGGTCCATTAATGGTTGTGCTTCTGCTTGGTTTCAGCTGCTGCTTTCTTTGTCACCTACGAGTGCACCAAGTCTTTTCTCGGCGCTAGTGGAGCGCGCGCAGCTCCACATGTGGCACCTGTCACTCACATGCTCGCCGCCTCTTTGGGTGAAATAGTAAGTCCTCCTTTTTTGTCCTGTTTTTTTTATAACCACTTATATGCAGTGTACTTGGTATATTCCTGTTTTGCCCTTTCTCTTTCCCAGTACTTCCATCTGTAGAAGGCCAGCTGCTGTCTCGGTTTCTTTCCCACCGCCGTTTATCCCAAACGAACACCACTGGCATGCGTGCTAATGCTATTCTCTTTTAAATTTCACAGAAACCTATTAAAGAGGGTATCAGGGGACAAGGGAGGGAGTGTGTGGTTGTAGCTGTGGGACTCAAGGGTCCAGCTAGGCGAGTAAAGGGGACTTCCTCAAGATTGTTCCGGTATTTTCCCCACCAGCTGGGCAAATAAGATCTCATTACTGCTTATTGACTCATCTACTTTCCCAGCGCAGACTCTCGGACTTTGTCAATTTAGTCTGGAGAATTCCAACCAATGAGAACCAACACAATTTCCCTGGCCTGTCCTCTCCCAGTCAGCTGGAAGTGAGCTGCAGCATCTGAGCCATACTGGGGGGCTACTGGTATTCATGTAGGCATGCAGGGTGTATGGAAATTAAGGTTTTAACCCTGGCTATCTGCAAAGTACTTGGTCTTCTGTATTCATGGGTTTTCAATAGAAGTAATTTATTCAAGGTTTACATGTTCATGAAATGGAATTATTCCACACAAAAGGAAGCTCTTTGCTCTTGGATGTGTCTTCTAGCTTGATCAGAGGAACATATGTTGCCCTCAGATTAGCACAATTGAACTGTTGTCACAACCAGTTACTTTAGCTCTTACAGGAGTGTAAAAATTAACAGCTGGTGAAGTTTTGCAGCTTCTGTCAGTGAAAAAGTTAAGATGAATGTGAAAGGTGAGGCAGAGGGTTGCCACTGCCTTTAACCCCATGCTGGATTTGAACACATCAAAGGCAAAAATCCACAGAGTGGAGCTGAGCAAAGCAGGGGCGCTATCCCTCTATATTCTGGAAACTGAATTCATCTTGAGCGTCCTAATCTTTAGGCTTAACCATGAAAGGCTAACCTTACTGCTGCCCTGAGTCATATGAAAGGTCTAAACACCTGCGTGGTGATGTAACAACTGCGTTTCGTCTTCTTTCTCTTATAAGAATTTTAATTAAAATGTAGTTTTCTGAAGGCATACAAAAAGTGGCAGCACCTTGACCTTAATAGGCTGCTGAGTTTTAGTGCTTTAACAACAACTAAATATGTTAAAAATAAATCCATTATTTCAAGAATTGATTAATTGATAAAGTTATGTCAGCTGGTGACAGGTATGAGAACAATGTTTTTCCACTGCCAGATTAGGATCTGCTGCCTCCAGGTATTTGTCTCAACACAAGTCAAATAATTCTATACTGTGGTCAATGATGGTAATACAGAACTGAGATTCATCACTGAACGTGGTATGACATCATCCATCATCAGTCTGTGCCACTCAGGACCATCTCAAACAAAGCCATTTCTTCACTGGTAATGACAACATATACATGGAACAGCAAACCTGTAGTCCAATGCCATTCACTGAGACATGGGGTATCCCAAAGACTTCAGCACTTGTTTCCAGATAGCAGGTATAGATTTTAATGCTTGAGGCACAATACAGTGGCACTTCCTTGGTGTACACTGTCTTGGACAACCAAAACCTTCATAATTTGTAGGTGCCTTCATGCACCTATTGAATCCAACATCGGGCCATTGCAACATATGCTGGACAATTGCATAATACAACCACCCAGCCTCTTGCAAACTGTAGTGTCACTCCTTGCAAACATGGTCAAGTGCCTTTATTGCTGTCTGATGCTACTACCAAGGACAAACCGGATTCCAAAAAAGTTGGGACACTAAACAAATTGTGAATAAAAACTGAATGCAATGATGTGGAGGTGCTAACCGAATATTTTGTTCAGAATAGAACACAAATCACAGATCAAAAGTTTAAACTGAGAGAATGTATCATTTTAAGGGAAAAATCTGTTGTTTCCAAATTTCATGGCATCAACAAATCCCAAAAAAGTTTGGACAAGTCCATTCTTACCCCTGTGTGGCATCCCCCCTTCTTCTTACAACACTCAACAGACGTCTGGGGACAGAGGAGACCAGTTTCTCTAGTTTAGAAATAGGAATGCTCTCCCATTCATGTCTAATACAGGCCTCTAACTGTTCAATTGTCTTGGGCCTTCTTTGTCGCACCTTCCTCTTTATGATGTGCCAAATGTTCTCTATAGGTGAAAGATCTGGACTGCAGGCTGGCCATTTCAGTACCCTGATCCTTCTCCTACATAGCCATGATGTTGTGATTGCAGCAGAATGTGGTCTGGCATTATCGTGTTGAAAAATGCAGGGTCTTCCCTGAAAGAGATGACGTCTAGATGGGAGCATATGTTGTTCTAGAACCTGAACATAGTTCTCTGCATTAATGGTGCCTTTCCAGACATGCAAAATGCAGGCTTCTGAACGGAGCGTTGATAACTACTTGGGCTATCCTTGTCCTCTCTGGTCTGGATGACATGGCGTCCCAGTGTTCCATAAAGAACTTCAAATCGTGAC
>NC_056504.1:11629326-11638086 GCF_014905685.2 Nematolebias whitei
TTTTTAAATTAAGTGGGCCGGATTGAAGTCGCCCACGGGCCTCCAGTTGATTGGCCCTGGTCTACTGTGTCCAGTGACACTACTTCTAATTCAACTTTATATTGTGTCATGAGCTAGCTCAAAAACAGAAATGTTCACAGTGAAACTTTTACCACAGTCAGAGTTATATCTATGTGGGACTTGTGTATCCTTAAACAAATATATTGGGAAAAAAGTGGAAAGTGTGGGGAAAAATTTCAATTAGCTGTTATGGCTCAGCTGTGAGTTTTCCATAAGACAGAAGTCTGCTCTGCATCCCATGAAGCTCCAATTCATCTCTTTGTGTTATCATGAACTCTTAACAGAACCGGAGGCGACCCCCAGCAGACTGAACACTACTTGGGCCGATTTCACAACCATGTCAAGAGATGGTGAAAAGAGATAGCTAAGGAGCAACATCTGGGACCTTATTTGAAAACTCATGATGCTAGATGGTAAACTGAAAGCATTTCTCTCTTTGTGTTTTAATATCATTAAGATGACAGATTCCTAAAGAGTAAGTCATGCAAAACAAACATTTCTTGCTGTTCAGGAGAAAAGCTCAGAAAGATATTATTCTAGGGGATAGTGACTTTCACTGCTGCCACCATAAAGACTGTCATTATGAAGCCTCAGTACCTTTTCAGTCTGAGTCATGTTCACCAAATTTTCAACAAGTTGTTTTAGACGTGTCGCAGAAAACCAAAAACTTACTTTTGTAAGATTTATACTCAAATTGATTTATGATCCACAAACTGATAAGGGCAGGGAATGGCAAAAATAAATAAATGAATTAATTAAAAAGAAAAGAGTTTAAGGTAGGTGTTTGGGTGCATCATGAAAAAACAGTAACATTGTTTTGGAACAAACCACAGATAAAATCTTTATGCCTTTTCTGCATTTTTCTTTTCTTTGACTCTCCTTACCCTACCCACAGCCAGTCCATATCCGTCTCCCACACCTCTCCATCGTTCTCACTTACGCCTCCTCCTCGTGTACAATCACTCCCATCTCTTTTCTGTGAAGTACTAGGCGGAAGCAGGCCTCTGTGTTTGACTGACAGATCCTGAGTGCTGACATCTCCCCGTGGTCGACCTTATCAGCCGCTGCGCTTGGTGAAGCTGAGTGGCAGCTTGCTTTTTCCAATGCACCCTTCATCCCCAGTGGTCTCCAGAGCAATGTACGCACACATACACACCAATTTTCTACAAGTGTGTATCTGAACACATAAGAACTGAGCTAGTTTGATAAAATGTCAAAGGTCACAAAGAACTGAAAGCGCAGTATTTGTTTAATTTCAGTGAAGCTGCTGCAGGGATATTTTTCTAAACTAAAATAAACCAATGACATTGATTCCTCCTACACAACCAGTCTGTCATAACTTATCTAATAATTAAGACACATTTACAGAATATGCAGTATTTGATTTACCTCAGCTGACAACTGAAAGCTTAAAGGCAAATTCATGTTTTTTTTAGCATCTACATGAGAACAGAGGGTTTTTGCTGAAGCACATGTTTGTACAGTTTGTCTTTGCTATGTCAGACTTTCTTTGCAGTCATTGTCTTCCACTTGTTTTTCCTGAATAATAGAAATCTGATGATAAATTCTTCCTTAAAACAAGCATAGAGTTGTTCAAAAGTTGGGCAAATCTACGATAGCAGCGGGTCTTTAAAGATAGAAATATTTGGCTAACAATACAAGACTCTGGCAGCTTAAACTGTTTTTGGAGGCTACTTATGAACTGCAAATAACATATAATAGAGGAATACTTTGTTGTTTTCAACCAGTTTGACAAGACTGTCAACAAGGAAGAGGGCCGGCAATGGAGGAGGGGGCGTACCAAAGAGACCATCTTATCGCAAGCAGAACTGGTTTGTTCCACTTTGGAATAAGCTGTTGGAGGAAGAATCAGTTTTGTTGTGCGTTTCCTTGACTGATGAAGCCTTCCGGATTGAAGGCGAAACGTTTCAGCACAAAAAAAAAAAAAAAAGAAACTGTCCAGATGACCTGACTGAAAAATGTTGGATTGTGTACCTGGATTATTGAGCATGGACTTGGTTGAATTACAGTAAAATATTGATGTCTGTAATATTAATATTGCAAAGGAATGCAGTAAGTCACAGAGCACAACTATGCCAATTATAAAACGGTCTATTGAAATTCTTAAACGCCCACAGCTGTTCATCACAACTGATGTTATTATGATATTCTTATACAGTAATTGTATTTATTGCTAATTCTGTGTAGTCTGACAATGTTTTTTTCTCCCTGGCTCAAGATAAATTATGACTAATTTGGTGTTTTTCTAACTTTTATAAAACAAAGTTTGTTGAGTTTTTAAATACTTTAACAGCTGTACTTTTCTTGGAAGCAAAATTATAAATATAATAATTTACCCTAAATACAACCAAACACAGTTAGATTCATAAATATATTTATAGTAAACATCGGTGTTGTGACATTTCTGTTCTGATCCCGATTATAATAACTTTTAATTCAATTCATTATTGGCAAATGTTAGTTTTAAGTTCAAGTTTATTGTCACGTGTTGTTCGCATCACATGTGGTACGAGGTGGAAGGAAACTGTGTACTCAAGGTCCCAGTTACATCCAAAAATAGCAAAAATATAAAGTATAAAAACAAACAGTATATAAGTATCTAAGATACACACTGAGATATACGCTAAACAAATGCCAAACAGTACGCTAAAAGATTTTAGATATACGCTAAACACTAATAATGTAAAACAATATGGCGTATCAACAGAAGCTCAAACATGAGTCTTTGGTTAGCAGATGAGTATGCATGAATACAGCAGCATGAGATCAGTAGCATGGATAATCAGCAACACAGATAATTCACATATTACCAATTAAAGTGTAATTACAGTGATTTTTTTTTCTTTTTCTTACAGTAACTGTCTTGGTTAGGGATTCATGAGTCTAATGGCTTCAGGGTAGAAGCTGTTTCTCAGTCTAGTGGTTCTACACTTAACACTCCTCAACCTCCTGTCTGAGGGGAGCGGGTCAAAAAGTGTGTGTGCTGGGTGAGTGTGGTCCTTCATGATGCAGGGGGCCCTCTTCCTGCATCTGGAGGTGTAGATGTCTGTGATGGTGGGGAGACTGACTCCATCAGACTTCTGTGCAGCCTTCACCACTCTCTGCAAAGCTTTCCTTTCTGCAGCTGTGCAGCCTCCATGCCACACATTGATGCTGGAGCACAGGATGCTCTCCACTGCACACCTGTAGAAGGAGGTGAGGACTGAGCTTCCCAGACCAGCTCGCCTCAGCTGCCTAAGGAAGTAGAGTCTCTGATGAGCTTTCTTGATCAGGCTGGTGGTGTTGTTGCCCCAGCTGTGGTTGTCATTCATGTGTACACCCAAGTACTTGTAGCTGGAGACCACTTCCACTGCCAATCCTCCTATGTTGCATTTGCTCCTTCTGAAATCCACGACCAGCTCCTTCATCTTCTTCCCATTGATGTGAAGGTTGTTCTTCCTGCACCAGCTCTCCAGGTGTTCCACCTCCTGCCTGTAGCTGGACTCGTTGTTGTTTGTGATGCATCCCGCCACCGCTGTATCATCTGCAAACTTCACAATATGACAACCTGGATGGGTAGCTGCACAGTCATATGTAGGCAGAGTGAACAGGAGGGAGCTCAGCACACAGCCCTGAGGGGAGCCAGTGCTGAGGGTTATGGTGGAGGAAAAGTTGTGGATCCTCACAGACTGTGGTGTGTCCACAAATACTTCACATCCATTTATCTTTTTAATCTAAATTGCATTCAGGTTGAATCAGCCAAACTTTACCAAGAGACTGACGTCTCATTTTACTCACGTGAAGAACTGCAGGGGTTTAAAATTCACAGCTAAAATACCAACAAAAAAACTCTGGTATAAATATTATAAAAATATAAGTTAAAAAGTGGCAATATTTTAAAACAGTTACCACGATGAATATTTTTTAATACTCAAAGCAGTGTGCACTGACGGAGAGAGAGACTGACACATTCAAGTAAAGGTAAGTGATTTTATTTACAGTATCCAAAGAGTTAGATAGGATCTGGAAGGGAACAGAGGACAGTTAAGTATCCTAGTAGTATAAATAATACTTTGTATAATATCCTGGATGACTCTTTTACTTTCTTCTATTTGTTTGGAAGACCTGGAGAGGAGGGTGAAGGATCCCAGGTGGATGGCAGTACTTGGTGAGAAAGGTGAGTAGAATGAGTTGAAGAGTGGCAGGATGGAACTCAGAGACTGATCCAGAGATGCTATTTGTAGGCCCATGACAAGGAGACTGGTGATGTCCAAGAGGATGTTACACAGAGGGGTTCTGCTTTGCAGGCACAAGGAGACTGGATGTCCACAAGGAGGAACCACAGGGTCAGGACTAGGAGGCACAAGGAAATACACAGGTTAGTTTATTTTATCTTAGATATGGGCTATAGGGCTGTATCTGGTTACCAGTTGGTAGTATAATGTTCCTGCAGAGAAGAACTGATCCAAAGGGCCTGAAGTACACCAGAAGCTTGTTAGCCAGGATCAGCTGTGGTAGTATGGCACCGCCCTGCCACTCAGTACTGTAGCTTCAAGGAAATGGTTACAAAAAACACTTGAATCCTACAACAGCCTTGCAAAGATGTCAGAAACAAACAGAATGCAGATGAGCCTCATTTACAATCCTTTTAAGGATTCAGATGATGAAACATATTTAGGATTAAAATCAATAGGTCAGATCGATTTAGCTCTAAGTTGATACACCGCTGTGAGCTCCTTTCTCTCAAACACACAAACAGCAGGAGGAAGGATAAGAGTTCTGAGAGAAGGAGACCACCACTCACAAAATCAATGGCCACACTCCACTTGTGGAGCATCTAAAGCTCCACTTTCAGCTGTGATTCATGTCGGTTTCCTTCTGCCTTAGTGCACTAGACAGATTCTAGTCTTGTACTTTGGATAAACTTTGAAATAGGATATGTTTGTCTTGGAAGGGGGTGCAAAAAGAACGAAAAGACAAGTCTTTTCACAGCTGTTAACAATATTACTTTATAGAGAATGTTACCTGAGCATTTTACAGCAGGCACTTCATTTGACTACCATAATTCAAATGTATAAAATGTATGGAATATATATTTTTTAATCATCTCCTCCCGGAAGACAGAGGTGGGTGATAATGTTTCTGCTTGTCTGTAGGTGTGTGTGTGCATGCATGTGCACATATGCTCCCAATGTCTTTCATGAACCATTTAATTAAAAAAAATGCAGAAAGTAAGCACTGGATACATCTCTACAGTTGATTAACTTTTCAGGTCAAACATATTCAAGATGGCTGCCCCATCTAATTGACTAAGAACAATAAAATGGCTACAACTCAATCAGTTTTACAAATATTGGCTTAAAATTTGGTGTGGTAGTCGCTGAGACCAATACCCTATACCGGTGCATAATTAAAGCTCTAACAGCTGGTGCATAATCTTTGTTTAAAATTCCATCTATTATCTTTACCCGTTTCTTCCTTTTTGGGTCGTGGGGGTCACCACTGCCCATGTTCAGATATCACTGTGCGAGAGGTGGGGGACGCCCTGGACACGTCTCCAGTCCATCACATGGACACATAGAGACAAACAAGAAACAACCATTCACTCTCTCACTCACACCTAGGGACAATTTAGAGTTACCAATCAGTCCAACATGCATGTGTATGCATCTGTGGGAGGAAACCAGAGTACACGGAGAAAACCCACGCATGCACGGAGAGAACATGCAAACTCCGCCCAGAAAGGCCTCCAGACCGGGATTTGAACCGAGGCGACCTGTTCACTGAGAGGCAGCAGCTCTACCAACTGCACCATCGTGCTACCCTTTGTTTAAAATTTTGCTGTTAAATATTTGAAGTCAACTCTGTCTTTTTTGTTTTGTTTTAGAAAAATAGCTTATGAACCACCGGACAGATTTTACTGAAACTTTCATGAAATAATCATTGGATGTACATTTACAACTGATACCCAACAGGATTTAAGATGACAACCACAACTAGCTCACCTTAAACACAAAAATGGCAATAATCCAGTCAATTTTATGGACATGGGGCTGAAATTTAGCATTATAGTAGCACAGAGTCATTCACAACACATACTCTAAGTGCTACTCTGTGTGCACGATCTTTGGCAATAACTGTTGGAGTCAAACCCAAGAAAAATTTAACAACACTTTAAGAAATCATTGAATGTGCATCTTCATGTAGAGAACTTTCAGTTAGTCAAATTTAAGATGGCCATCACTGCTAATCATTATTAACTAACAAAAATAGCTATAACTTAGTCAGTTTTACAGATATTGAGGTACAATTCGATGTGTTAGTAGATGAGAGACATTAACAACATATATTCTGATTGTGGCATCTTGCAATATTGCATAATGGTATTTTCAAGGTTTTACCAAAATGGCTACAATGTATTATTTCTCATCAACCATTAACACGATCTGTGTTTAAATCTTTTGCGTATCATTGTGTATCACTCTGGCAGGTGATAAGCATTCCTTCAAAGAATGATAGGTCTTTAATTTGTAGCTGCCTTCAGCGTGGGTAACTGTGCAAAAATGCTGATACTATGAGCTAACAGCATTAAAACGAAGTCTCTTTTTCCTTCTGTAGGTTACTGACATCTCACACATGGGTGCAAATAGAGCTGGTAGCATGTCTGTGTGGAATGCACTTCGTCAGCTTCCAAACACACTTGCACCGTCAATAAATTCTGTTAAACTGCTCAGTCTGGCCAAATCTGATCTGATGTGCAACAAGAGGACAAGCCAGAGGAGCCCTCAATATGGTCTGGTTGAATTTCATCATGCTCACATAAATCTGCTGAAACAAGCATGCAAAATTAGCAAAACTCCCCTCACGTGCTGCATTCAAATACATCAAACTGTAAACACAGCGTTTTGGAAACAATGTCTCTGCTCACTCACTGGAGCTGGCAGCCTGATATAAGGGTCTGGTTTAAAGATGAAGAAGACATGATGCACAGCGGGGAGATTCTTAGAGCTTTGCATGTTTTCAGCTCACTTAAATCATAACAGCTGAGGTGACACGACGGTGCCTCAAAATGGACCTTTGTCCAACTCTTTTCTCTTCTTCATCATCTTGTTTCTTCCCTTACTTATCACCCTCAAGCTAAAACATCACCATCAGTAATTTGTAATCTTCTTCTTCCGTTTGCAAACTTTACTTTCGAACTCTCCCCTCATCAAAAGATTGTCACCCACTCTTTACAACTACAAAAACAAAGCAGCCGCACAGGGAATAGAAAGATTTAAGTTTCAGTAACTGAGACGTACCCCTAGCACACATTATAACATGATAGAGCGAGATCTGTTTTTAAAACTATGCCATTAGCTACTGCCATTTGTCAGTAAAATTTCTCGTGAAATCCTTAGAAAGCAGTTTGTGTACATCCAGAACTCATTAACTTTAAGAGTTGCACCTACCGGTATTCAAGATGGACACATCAGCCAATCAACATTAGTTAACACAAAAGTGGCTATATATTAGTTTTCTGACATTGAGCTCAGTGTGCTAGTACCCAATATACTCTGAGCACTAACACATCTTGCAAGATTTCATGATATTACAGGAGATCGTGCATAACGTCGATGTTCATAAGACCAAAAAGAAAGAAAGAGCACTTTGTTGCAACATTATGCTTCTGATAAATATATGCAGGCCTAGGGAAAGAAAGCACAGCACATTTTCATGGTGTACGTGCACTCTTTAAATAAAATGCTAACAAAAATAAATGTTTCATCAAGAATAAATGTCAGTCAGCAATGCCAGTAAGAAAAATAACCAATCACTGAAGGGATTAGCTGCCCTGAAAGCTCAAAACACCCAAATTTACACCACCCGTGGGAAGCATCTTGACACACTGCCAAAGACAACTGCTCAGTGCCAATCAGCACCCTCTGAACTCGAACGAATCAGCAGCTGAATGAAACGGATCAACATATTTAAAGTATACTCACCGCTGCCCTACTCCCGGCTGAACTGGGAAAGAAGGGGAAGTAGGGAAGAAAGAACGACAAGATCTCAGAGGGGGCAAAGACAGCAGCAGCCTGAAGCAAAAACGTTCATAATTGGAAAAACCTGTGCGTTCATCTCTGATCAGAGGACCCAAGAGCAAGCAGAGGAAACGAAATGAAAACTTTCAGCTGAGGTGATGAGGAGGAGACAAGTGACCCTGCTTGAAGATAGTCAGCAGGTTGAGAGCACTGGGTTTAAGTTCTAGAGAGGAAGTCCCAGAGCTTTTCTACAGATCAGAGCTGCCACCAAACTGGTTGCTTAGAAGACAAATGGTATACATGGACTCCACCCACTGCTTGCCAACAGCACGGAGCATTTTTCTCTCGGCTCAGTCCCCACTTCCACTTGAATCCCATAAATGTTCTCGCACTTTTCTGTGCTGACATCACGAGGGAGCAGGGAACAGACGTACTTCCATGTTTTTAAGATTTATGAGACCAAAGAAGACTTCAAGAACACTCGGACCCCAGTTGTGGCAAACAGAATCATTCATGCATCAAACATACTCCACAAAGGACTTTTGTAGGTTTTATTTTTATTTTTATGTGGGTTATTATAGTTATTATTTTTTATTTGTAGTTTTATGGTCTCTGTCAGATGTTCAGACATCAGCAGTGAACTAGAAAAGGGTCTGCAACTATATAAAGAGCAACATAA
>NC_056504.1:11638186-11642870 GCF_014905685.2 Nematolebias whitei
GTTGCAGAGATATCTTAAGAAGTCTTCATTTAAAGAAATAGAGTTTTAAGTCCATTAAGACTGCTAGTCTGGGACCAAAGTGGATTTGCTGCTGTTTAAAACTTTTTCAATCTCCAAATGTTCAGAGATTCATGAAAACACTATTTATTAAAATGTTACATTGCTGTCAGATTCACATTCACCCTCTGTAAATATCAATTAATACATTTTAATTTTCAGGTATTATCTTCTATTTTATAATAATAATAATAATATTTTTTTAAATACCAGGACTATTGATTAGCATCAAACTTGACCAAAAAAAAAAAAAAAATCATACTTTTTCATTAAAATATGAGTTTAATAGACGTTATTTTAACTCATTAATTATTTTCTGAATGTTTTGGGCTTCACCATTTTTACTGAAAGCTTCTAACTGGACTAAGACGACATGACACCACACATATTGAAGGTTTAATTGAATTGAATTGGACTGAAAACATATTTAAAAATATCAAAGAGGTTCTGTCCAATAGCAAAAAATAAATAGGTCACTCCTCTTGGCGGGTCCAATCCGTGCCTGTCTCCACGGCAAACTGCTGTTTACCTCTCAGAATGAAAAAGCGAAGGGGGTAAATCGGAGACTGCTCGGGCTTTTCCGGACGAACTCGGAATCCGAGCCTCGGAGTGTTTACGCGACAGGCGCATCAGTCGGGTGCTCGTGGCTCGCGCTCGGAGCTCATTTTGTTCGGTTTTATTCAAACAGGTGAAATAATCCGAGCGTCCTGCTGTTGACATGGACACCGCCAACCAGGTGGGTGGATCTTTCTGAACGGAACCCTGAGGATCTCCTCAGGAGAGTCTAACTGCAGCTCAATTGGCCACTCAGTCAGCGCGTGCAATTAATTGGCGCTGAAAAATAGCGGTTTTCTTCATTTTTTTAATAAATCTTCCCTGCGTTTGTCTTTGCAGCTCGCTTCTGTGGGGACATTCCAAGTGCTCAAATTACCTCTGGGATTTATCCGCGTGTTGCAGTGGGTGAGTTCATTCATTTATTAACTTCATTATGATGCAAACGTGAATTATATAATCCCACTCATGCTGTGAGTAAACATCAGTTCCATAGTTTTATTAATTAATCGTTGCATTTATTGATGGAACTTTATTGTTTTAATTACATTTGTTAATCTATGTGTCTTTATTTGTTACTTCCGCACCTTGTTTACACATAAACCCTTTGACTTGAATTGATTCAAGGATTTTTATGTTTTTCTAAGTAGCTGTGTTCCAGCCCGTAATTCCTACAATTGACGCAAAAGCTTGCGCCATCATGCAGTCTAACAAAGAAATGCATCATTTTCACCCTCACACTATAGGATTCCCTGAGCATCCTCTGATTGATGCCTCCTCTTTCTGCCTGGGTGTGAGTGTTTTTGTACAGTGCAAAGAAGCCTGAAGCCAAATGGAGGTGGGGGGGAGGAAGATAAGGGAGTTTCTTTGATGTGAGTTTAGAGAAATTACTGTAGCCATGAGGGGATCCTGCCATTTGCTCATTCTGTTTGTGCATGTGTGTGTGTGTGTGTGTGTGTGTCAAAGTCTTTCCACGTTTTGAAACAAATAAAATAAAATAAAAATCAGCTCAGCAGCGTGCACCTTCTGAAAATCTAACGAGAAAAAGTTAAAGTGTCACATTTTAATGAGCTGACCTGAAGATTCAGCAGGATGAAAGATGAAAAGGACCCAAATCAAATCCCTTCTTGTTGCATGTGTGTGTTTGAAGGGGGGGAGAACACGTATGATTATTTGAGCATCACTGCATCTCCCAGCACATGACCCCCCCCCACCCCCACCCCTCCGCCTCACATTTCTGGCACTTTAAGTGACCTTTTTCCTTGCTGCACCTTTATTTCTTAGACTGACTTCTCAGAGGAGAGGCTGTTCTGCTGTGTCTGTGCAGGCCCGGGGGCTTGTGATGTCTACATTTGCAAATAATTTTAATTAAGTTGCAAGTGTTCTGAGTTTTTCTGCAGCAGTAACAGAAGTGTGGTTCCTCACCAATAGAAAAGAGGAAAATAAACAGCAATAAGGATCTAAGATATAAACTAAGAATACGTTAAACACTTAATAGTGCAAAACAATACACCGAACAACAGCAGCGTGAACATGAGTCTGTGTGAGTAGATGAGTATGAATGAAGACAGCAGCATGAAAAAAATCAGCAGCATGAGATCAGCAGCATGGATAATCAGCAGCACATATCATAAATCAAAGTGGCATTACAGTGATTTTTTTTTCAAAGGGATAATCCTGATTTATGAGTCTAACAGCTTCAGGGTAGAAGCTGTTCCTCAGTCTAGTGGTTCTACACTTAATGCTCCTTAACCTCCTTCCTGAGGGGAGCGGGGCAAAAAGTGTGTGCTGGGTGAGTGGGGTCCTTCATGATGCAGGTGGCTCTCTTCATACATCTGGAGGTGTAGATGTCTGTGATGGTGGGGAGGCTGACTCCAACAGACTTCTGTGCAGCCTTCACCACTCTCTGCAAAACCTTCCTCTCTCCAGCTGTGCAGCCTCCATGCCACATGTTGATGCTGGAGCACAGGATGCTCTCCACTGCATACCTGTAGAAGGAGGTGAGGACTGAGCTTCCCAGACCAGCTCGTCTCAGCCGCCTGAGGAAGTAGAGTCTCTGATGAGCTTTCTTGATCAGGCTGGTGGTGTTGTTGCCCCAGCTGAGGTTGTCATTCAGGTGCACACCCAAGTACTTGTAGCTGGAGACCACTTCCACTGCAGCTCCTCCTATGTTCGGAGGTGGGGGATAGGTGTGTTTGTTTCTTCTGAAATCCACAACTATCTTCTTCATCTTCTGCACATTGATGTGAAGGTTGTTCTCTTTGCACCAGCTCTCCAGGTGTTCCACTGCCTGCCTGTAGCTGAACTCATAGTTGTTTGTGATGCATCCCACCACCGCTGTATCATCTGCAAACTTTACAATGTGACAGCCTGGATGGGTAGCTGTACAGTGATATGTGAGCAGAGTGAACAGGAGGGAACTCAACACACATCCCTGAGGGGAGCCAGTGCTGAGGGTTATGGTGGAGGAGGAGAAGTTGTGGATCCTCACTAACTGTGGTCTGTTTGTTAAGAAGTCTAGGACCCAGTTGCAAATGGAGGGGCTTAGTCCTAGTGTGAGTAGTTTGTCCATCGGTGTCTTGGGGACCATGGCGTTGAAGGCAGATGTGAAGTCCACAAAGAGCATACAGAAGTCGGAGTCATTCTGCTCCAGGTGGGTGAGAGCAGTGTGGACCACAGAGGAGATGGGTCCTCTGTTGATCAATTCTTGTACTATGCGTACTGGTGGAGGTCCTCCCTGATGTTGATGGTAGCTTTGATGTGGGTCGTGACCAGTTTTTCAAAGTATTTAGTGACTATCGGGGTGAGGGCTACTGGCTGATAGTCATTCAGACCAGTCACTGCAGTGCTTTTAGGAACTGGGATGATGGTGGTGATCTTCAGGCAGGTGTGAAAAGTTGCCTGGGTGAGGGAGGATGTAAAATATTGGCCAGCACCTCGCAAAGCTGATCGGCACATTCTTTCAGCACCTTGTTGATGTTGTCTGGGTCAGTTGACTTATGACGATTAATCCTCCTGATACGTCTTACTTCGGCTGAGGTCACGCTGAGGAACTCCTCTTCTGGTAGTGAAGTGAGTCTGGTGCTGGGAGGTCTGTTCGGATCTTCAAAGCGTGCGTAGAACCTGTTGAGAGCATCAGGCAGTGATGTGTCCCTAGGGCATTGTATTTTGCATACCTATCTCTTGGTTATGACATGCAGGCTATGACTATAGTTTAGTTCAAATTAAGCACTTTCTGCCAATTACTTTTGACTTTGTTGGGGAGGCAACAGATCCAGAAGAGAAACTCAGACATCCCTCTCCCCAGGGGCTCTCTCCAGCGCCTCCTGGGGGATCACAAGACATTTCCAGGCCAGAAAATAAAACAAAATTCCTCCAGCTATTTCTGGGTCTGTCCTTGCCTTGTGATGGACTGGAGACCTGCCAAAATATACCCGACCATTTGTCCATGTAACACTGGAGTTGGCCACTGGCTCATTCACAAGAACAAATGTGTATTTAGAGTGCATGATAATTAATTGGACAAAAAAAATTGTCTCTATTTTTTATGAGATAACCTAAGCCAAAATATAAGCGGTGATTGTTTGTTGCTGTGACTAAAACCCACACCTTGTACCTGGAGGGGATATTGTGAATTCTGGATGTCTTGATAGATCATTTTCTGTCAGATTCCTGATCAAACATCCCTGCAGCCTGATCTCACACCCGTGGAAGTGTCTGTTAAACCACAAAAGACAATTCTTCCGCTGCAGTGTATCCTGTGTTCATTATGTTAATGTACCATTGTCTAAAAAGCCTCTGCAGTAAATTTCCTGCCTCACTAAGACGCCAGCAGAAACATAGATGTGCCAGTTTGCTTCGTTTACCTGCCTGCAGGCACAGGAGGCTTTTGTTAAGGCAGTAATTGACATTTACTGTGTTCATGATGAACCCTTAACTGTACTGCTGATTGGCTGGGTTGTTAAAGGTTATGTTACCTTAGTAAGGATTTTTAGTTGACTTTTGTTTAAAATACAGTGCTTGAACTCCATTATATATATATATATATATATATATATATACCCAGCCAATCAGC
>NC_056504.1:11642970-11650111 GCF_014905685.2 Nematolebias whitei
TATCAAGAGGAAATTTTTACAAAAGGTTTGTCACTGCTGTATAAATAGGTTTTTATGAAATGTGTAAACAGTTAATAAACCATTAATAAATCATTAACAAGCATTTATAAAATTTTATTAAACACTGTTTATACATTGAAGCAGTCTCACTATATGGCAAAATGAAGGGCTGTACTTCAATTCATTGATATAAATGTAATATTAATTAATATTAATATTAGCTTCTCAACCTACTTATGTTTTAATTTAATAACTTTATATGCCATAAATATATCAAAGTTCATGCTCAATAGCCCAGGTAAAAAAAAATTCAACAAAGTTCAGTCAGGTCATCTGGAAGTTTTTTTGTTGTTGTTGAGATGTTTTGTCTTTCATCCAAAGGACTTCATCAGTCTGAGGAGCCACAAACAAACTGAGTCCCACAAGCAGCACACTCCCATAGTGGACCAACCAGTTTGCTGGTGATAATATGTTTTCTGGGGCTCGCACTCGCCAGCCGACCTGACTGAATTTTGTTGGATTTTTTTTTAACCTGTATTATTGAGCATGAACTTTGATGTTTTGAACCACTTTGGCTAAGGCGGCCTCAGAGGAGCCAATGGGGGAAAGGGTGAACTCCAGAAACCATGTTATCATCAGCAAACTGGTTGGTCCACTATGTTTGTGTGCTGCTTGTGGGACTCAGTTTGTTTGTGGTTCCTTGGACTGATGAAGTCCTTTGGATGAAGGACGAAACGTCTCAAAAATAAATGTCCAGATGACCTGACTGAACTTTGTTGGAATACTCTGTAACAGAACTTTGGTGCTTCCATGCAGGAAACTTGCTGACAGATATTTTGATATATGACCTCTAAATTGTAAAAAGCAGCAGTGAACAGTGAGAAATGAGAGTGCAGACAAATGTTGGCTCACAATTTGGAGATAAATGATCCAGGATAATCCTTTTTATTAAATAGATTATAACTGCTTATAATTTGTTTATTAAAATTTTGCAGCTTAATTAATTACTGCATCATTGCCTATTAATTAGCCATCTATAATGGCACCATGACAGTTATTTTGATCAGGACTTTGTGAGTTAACCTAAATCCAAAACGACACAGCTTCAAGCAGCTTGGGAGGAAGAGTTTTGGTTCAAAGACACGCACCTACGAGTAAATATATGCAGCACTTCTGTGCCATCTCCTCCCAAACTTGGGAAGTCAATTTCCAGACATCCAGAGAGGATGTGTAAGTGGTTGGATAAGCACGGTGATTTGTGAAGAGCAGCATCTCTTCTGTGCATCGTGTTAAAACCCAAAGAGTTGCAGCTCTCCTGTATTATAATTACTTTCTCACCAGCAATCTTTAGGATGCATTTCTGTCTATTACGGACTAACAAATCCTTCTGTGAATATGACTCCACAAGAGGAAAACACCAGAGCAGAGATACAAGAGACTTCAGCAATTATCATTCGCATCACTTCACGTCATACTTCCTTTCCAGTTTAGCAAATATAATTGTAGTGGATACCACTGGATACCATCAGGAATTACAATGAAAGTGACGGTGCATTGAAACATGCACACCTCTTCTCTACAATGCTGTAGGAAAATTAGACATTTCTTCGTTGTGGCATGAGACCCCCCACCACACACACACACACACACACACACACAGTTGTGCTTTGTGTGGCTCTATGGAGTGTCAGCCCTACAGGCAGCAGGCTTTAAAATGTTGAGTACACCCTACTGTGAAGCACATTGTGACTGCTATCCAATGCCACGCTTGTCTGCTTCTGTTCGAATCATTTTCTCTGTTAGCACCTGCCATCTGGTGGGAAGTAGCCCTAACCCCTTCCAGAACTGGACACATTCCAAGACACTGTCTCATTTTTACAACATTCCCTCTAATTTGATGTCTTCATTGGAAGCTTCACATACATGTCTGGTATAATCATGCAAAACAGTTCTCCTCAAACTCACATATCCTCATCTTCTTTGCCTTTTTATGAGTATTTCTGAGAAAAAACAAATATACATGATACTAAATCAGATGAAGAGGTGCTGTCACTGTCGGGGACCACCTTGTTGACTCCTAATGAGACGTTTCTAGTTCATCAGACATGTCCCCTAAAGGTTTATTCAAATTTTACTATCAGGATTAGCAGTATTAAGTCAAGTAAGTAAAACATCATATTCTGCATGTTGATCCTTACATCAGCTCAGTGTTCAGATGAGCGTAATAAGATTGTTTTAGGCATAGTTTTACAACTTGATGGTGAGTTTTCATAATGAACCAGTACAGATCAATACGAAATTTTAGAGAGCACTGACAAATAAAATGACTTTTGAAAATCTTCAAAAACAAATTAACACAAAAATGTATTGCTTTTATGGATAACATCGTTATCTACACTGAAAACTGCGACAACTTTTCAGGGTTGTGTGTGTGTGTGTGTGTGTGTGTGTGTGTGTGTGTGTGTGTGTGTGTGTGTGTGTGTGTGTGTGTGTGCGTGCGTGTGTGTGATGATGGCAAAACGATAAGACATAAATCACCAACAAGGTCAATGAGGCACGTTAGTTTTTTCTCTCGGAGTCTGTGATCAGTGACGTTTACAGCACTCATCATCATTTTCATCATCATCATCATTAGTGTTCTGTTTGTTGAGGTTGGATGACCCTCACTCTGACAAATGTGACAGATTTGTCAGCAGTGCAGATGATACAGCGGTGGTTGGATGCATCACAAACATCGATGAGTCCAGCTACAGGCATGAGATGGAAAACCTGGAGAGCTGGTGCAGGAAGAACCACCTTCACATCAATGTGAAGAAGACAAAGGAGATCATTGAGGACTTCAGATGGAATAAATCACCTATACCCCACCCCCCACCCCCCTGAACATAGGAGGATCTATAGTGGAAGTGGTCTCCAACTACAAGTACTTGAGTGAGCAGCTGCATGACAACCTCAAGAAAGCTCATCACTCTACTTCCTCAGGCGGCTGAGACGAGCTGGTCTGGGAAGCTCAGTCCTCACCTCCTTCTACAGGTGTGCAGTGGAGAGCATCCTGTGCTCCAGCATCAGCGTGTGGCATGGAGGCTGCACAGCTGCAGAAAGAAAAGCTTTGCAGAGAGTGGTGAAGGCTGCACAGAAGATGTTGGAGTCAGTCTTCCCACCATCACAGACATCTACACCTCCAGATGCAGGAAGAGGGCCACCTACATCATGAAGGACCCCACTCACCCAGCACACACACTTTTTGCCCTGCTCCCCTTGAGCAGAAGGTTAAGGAGCATTAAGTGTAGAACCACTAGACTGAGGAACAGCTTCTACCCTGAAGCTGTAAGACTCATGAATCTCTAGTCAGGATTATCACTGTGAAAAAAATCTCTGTAATGCCGCTTGATTGTTGATATGTGCTGCTGACTATCCATGATGCTGACCTCATGCTGCTGATTTATTTCATGTTGCTGTGTTCATTCATCCTCATCTGCTCACACAGACTCATGTTCGTGCTGCTGTTGTTTGGTACATTGTTTTACACTATTAGTGCCTAGTATATTCTTAGTTTAGCGTATTTCTTAGTTCATGTCTTGGATCTTACTGTTTTTTTCTTTACAAATTGTATTTTTGTTGGATGTAACTGGGACCCTGCACATAGTTTCGTTCCACCTCATGTACCACATGTGAAGTGAATGACAATAAAGAACCTTGAATCCTTGAAGACACATATTTATTTTATTTTATTTTTAAATTACCAAGATTCTTTTTTGAGTTCACTTTGTCAGCACCATTAACACAAAAACACAGTGTGTAATCCTAAAATTTAGTTCAAGCAACAGTTCAGTTTCCATTCTTGAAAGAAAGATGTTACCTTTGACTTAACTTGTTTGCATTATGTCGTGGATGACTTGCAACCCACACCATCTTACATTTCAGTGCTAGCTGTTTTTTATTAGTTTGATGAACACAGTTATATTCACTTTACACCTTAAATTACATTTTGAACAACCTCAGCTCTGGTTTGTTTTCACTCTTACAGAACTCCAAACCTAGCATTAACCTGTTTTACTGTAGCTGTTCCAACTGACTGTCCAATATTTTTCAAGTTTTTGCATTTGGTTGCTCTTGTTTTAGCCATTTGTTTCTCCAGTTTTCCACTTTGCTGCACTGCTTTATTAGAACAAGAAAGGAGAAATCAAACACTGGCTGTAAATCAGCTCTTTCACATTTCATGGCTGATGTTTTGTGGTGTTGGTGAAGAATTTTCATTTTGTTCTTTTGCAAAACCGCACTATTTCAGAGAATTTTGTTTACGTCTTTTACTTTTCCTGATTTCTATGATCAAGAAACAACTTGTTTATTTTTGTTTGTGCTGCACATGCATGTCTTATTTTTCTAAGTCCATGTCACACTGCCGTTTTTTTTTTCTTGTAGCTCCACCAAGTAAACACAAAACATGACAGTCAACACTTTTCTTTGAGCATCCAGTTTGGATGACGACCTCAACTGAGGTTTACCTGTTAGCAAAACATAAATACTTTGTTTTCATTTTAATAGAAAATATAAACCAACAATTACAGTAAACTAAAATACTGATTTTCTTTATACTCCAGTAATACAAAACATAAAAAAGCATATTTGAAATGTATTTAAAATTATGCTGGTGACAAAATATGTAAAAAAACCAACAAAAAATCTCTCTCTCTCCCGCTCCTTTCGGAGCAGGGTCAGCTACATGGATTCTCCATCTCCATTTTGCTCTGGTTTGTGTATCGTCTGTTGTGAGATGGAGTGTCTTCACATCCTGCTGGATCATATCCATCCACCTCTTCTTCTGCCGTCCCCTGCTTCATTGACCGAAAACTT
The DNA here is from genome assembly GCF_014905685.2 of Nematolebias whitei. Taxonomy (NCBI): domain Eukaryota; kingdom Metazoa; phylum Chordata; class Actinopteri; order Cyprinodontiformes; family Rivulidae; genus Nematolebias; species Nematolebias whitei. The sequence goes on from NC_056504.1 coordinate 11,647,825, forward strand.
CTGTGTTTAATAGCTTTTTTTTACCTTGTTGTCATCTTCCATTCGCTGCACATGCCCGTACCATCTCAATATTGATTCCTGTATCTTATCCGTGATGCATGCCACACCAAACATTTTTCTGATATCGTCATTTCGTTATCTATCCTTGAGGGATACTCCAATCCAATGTAGCATCCACATTTCTGTTCTTTCCAGGAGTTCCTCTTCCTTTGTCTTTAAAATCCATACCTCAGCTCCACAAAGCAAGACTGGGTGCACTATCATTTTGTACACTTTCCCTTTAATATGAATCGGTATCCTTTTGTCACAAAGCACTCCCGTCAGTTCCTTCGTTACATCAATCCTGTATTTAACACCTTCTTCACAGTTTCCTTTGGAATTTATCACCAGCCCCAGATACTTGAACATTTCGACCTACTTCAATACATTTCTTCTATTATCAGTAATTGTTAAAGTCTTGTTAGCTTTTGAGAAGACTATGTATTTTGTTTTTGCTGCATTTATTTTCAGACCTTTACTTTCAAGTGCCTGCTGCCACCGTCTGAAACTATGTTGGAGATTAACTTGAGAATTTCCAGCCACAACTAGGTCATCTGCATACAGCATGTTCCACAGCACTTCTCTCCCAATAAGTTCAGTAATGGCGTCCATCACAAAAAACAGTGGGCTGAGACATGAACCCTGATGAACGCCAACTTTAATCTCAAACGCTGTTGTGTTGCCTTTGCTAGTTCTGAATATTGTTTTAACAGCTTCGTACAGGGAACTAACAATCCGTACTATGTAATATGTTAACTAACAAAACTAACAATCAAATATAATATATACTATCCTGATGCGTGCTCAATAATATAGACTCTATGATACAAAACATAAAATATATATTTGAAATGTACTTATAATTATGCTGGTGAAAAAATATATTAAAAAACAACAAATATCTTCATGTTCAACCCTGCTTCTCCACAATAATTGTATTTTTAAAAGGTGCTTTCCATCTTTGTGACATCTTGAGCTTTTCCGTTCACTTCAGGCTTAATGGATAGCACCAGTTCCATTTCTTGACCCGGGGAAGGAACAGTGGAGATTTTGTTGATCTTAGCAAAGCTCTGGCTGATGTCCAAAAATGTTTTATTTTTAGTTTCAGGGAGGACGATGCAGAGATAGATGGATCCAATGATGCAGACCACCACAAACACCAGGAAGGCAAAGGTCTGCAACTTCTCCTGCACAAGAAGAACACAGCAAAAAATGAAATAAAATAAATGTGATTTTTAGATCAAGTTACATTTATAATTAGATTGTACATTAACCTTCATTGTAGGATTAATTGATGCAAACATTAATTAAAAATTATGCATACTTGAGATTTGCTTTTGAACTTTCAGCCATAAAACCAATGGATTAATTTATTTTCTCCCTGAAGCCAAACCTGACTGTTTTTTTTTTTGTTTTTTTTGTGCATGTGTGTGTGTCAAATTTAAGATACATGTACACCCTACAGAAAAGCCTTACTTGAAAAAAAAATATTGTCACATTTTTAATGTTATAAACTAAAATTTTAAAATATTTGTAAGTCAATATCAGCACTGTATTATTCAAACTAAGGACATTGTATTTGCAGTATATAGTTGTTTTTAGTTGTGTTTGTAAAATATAATATCTGTATATGTTTGCCTGCATGCATGTTTGTGTGTCTAAAGCAGTGAAAATAACCTTGTCCAAAATTTTATGCCAGTGATGAAGATTAGTGACATATTTAAAATATGCACGCTAACTGATTGCCCTCAGACAGATTTAGATACAGAGAGAGGATTTAGGATGTTTGTGTGTGAGAAAGAGAGAAGCGTGAGGCAGAGAAACTTTTCTGACCCTCACCAGTGTGTTATCAAGCTTATAATCCCTGCTCATGAGGGGTCAGAACGTAAATCTGGTGCAATGTACCTGTTATAGAGAGCAAACAACTGTGAAAAACAATTTACCGCTCTGAGTTCTGTGGTTATATTGCTGCTGTGTGTATCTGACAATTTTTCTCTTAGTGTATTTCATAATAACAAATGCACACAAACAATTAAAATTATAAAACTGGGTCTGACCCAGTTTTCATGCTTCATGAGTAATATAACACTGTACACAGAGACTGCAGACCAACAGAAACAATCTTTTCTCGATCTATAACACCTGCAGGTTTTTGGACTATGGAAGCCAAAGTTCTTAGAGAAAATCAACACAGGCCTGAGCAAAAACCTGCAGAACTCCTCACAAAAGACCCGAGTGAACAGTCAAA
>NC_056504.1:11650121-11650814 GCF_014905685.2 Nematolebias whitei
GCTGTAAGGTGACAGTGTCAACCACTACTCAGCCCAAGACACATCACGTGCTGCAGATACATAAACCTGTTAGAATTTCACAACCAGAAATAAGTTGGATCAGTAGTGATGTGATATAATGAGAATTGATGGCATTTTCTACAAGAATAACCGAGTTCTGCTTTCAAAGCCACATAGACAAATGCCAATAATTTTGGCTCGGGTGTATCTGGTAACATTTAAGTCCAAATCTGTTCATTTTAGACAAAACTGTTTTGAAGAAGCTAACTAAGAACATAATAGAACAATAGAACAATCAATCACATTTCCAAAATAGAAAAAAAAGTTTAAATGTGTTCAGTTCTACCTCAATACTGTTTTTGTTTTATGACGTTGGTGTATTGTATGTATGTATGTTTTATTTATTCATTTCATTTCATCCAAACAACAAATATAATACAATTTAAAGAAAAGAAAAAAGATATACAATCATTGAAATAAAATGAAAGGCAGCAGAAGAAGAATGAATTCTTATATCTGCCCCTTGTCCCCAAAATATATTCCAAACAAAATTACTATACAAAAGCAAGACTTTTGAATGGGATGTGTGAACATTTCACCATTCCCACACAGACTATTTGATGGTTTTACTCTACAAGTAGAAATACAGGAAGCTTTCAGAATATCAGTTCTGTATTTCTCATATATATATAT
>NC_056504.1:11650914-11657936 GCF_014905685.2 Nematolebias whitei
ATATATATATATATATATATATATATATATATATATACGTAATTCATGTGTGTGTCTCTCTCCATGCCTTCTCAAACAGCCCCAACATCCCTGGGGAATTAATTACTCCCGCAAAGTGGGTAAACTCATCCAAAAGGTAATAGTGGCCATCATCCTCACCCACAAATCGATGGAAGTGGCCACCATGTCTAACTACGCCCTTGTTACCTTGTGGAGCCACTGGTAGTCCTCAGTGGTGAGCTCCACAAGGAACAGACAGCCTTTTGGGTCTTGATAGGAGCAGCTCATTCAGTCATGGTCAGTGTAGGAAGTTGGACTCAAGATTCAGGCAAACATAACGATCTCAAAATAAAATGAAACATATTTATTTTAACAAACAAAAACAAAAATCTGACGTGGCAGCAACAACTTGCAAACTTAAGAAGAGACAACACAAGAAGGCATGAGGACGGCTGAGACATAGGGTATGGGGAAACCAATGTAATGAGCTGCTGGTGAGGCGGTGACAAGGGACCTTTTTAATAACAACCTGAGTGAGAAAGGAAAGTGGGAACACCTGGACTGAATGCTGATCGGAGACAGGTGAAGGTATCAAGCTGACTGGAAAAACACGAAGAGGCTTACTGGGGATAATTAGAAGTAGAAACCACGGGAAACAAAACAAATCCTAAACCATAATTCTCATAATAAAACTTTAACACTGAAATACCGAAACACAAAAGATCTAAACTGAACAGGAAAACACAACAGGACCAAAAGGACAAAAATAAAATCACAGAAAAGCACAGATACCACACTACAGCGTGAGAACCCAACTGATCAAAGAGAACAGTCTCATTCAAGGCTCAAAGGCAAAACTTAGTTAATTAATAACATTCTCTTCTGCTGAATCCAGATCTTTAGTCTTTATTATGTGGCTTTCATCTCCATACAACAGTGAGCCTTTTCACTCACAAGGCGGCATCTGTTCATACTGTAGCAACAAATATTGTAATTGCCACTAGCAAGGCCACTACACAAATAACAACCCATGTCTCATATATCATCCGATTTGACGAATCACAGTGTGTGATGCACTGCTGAAGACTTCAGACCACATCAGGGTAGTGCAAACTGGAGGTGTAACAGAATATAAAAGGAGACTGGGTTGATCCTTTAGACTAGAACATTTCTAAACAAGAGTAAAATAGACAAAAAGGAGTATTTGGAGCAAAACATTACTAAATAATCCCTTCAGTAAATACGTACATTTGCACTATTTAAAAATGACCTAGTGTCCTTGTGAAATTTATAGTCAGTCTGTCGTTACAGAGGCTTTGGTGAGTCATCGGTGGGTGGGAGCTCCATACTGCAGTAAAGCAGAAGGTGATTTGTACGTTGGGGGGGGGGGGGGGGGGGGGGGGGTCATATAGATTGCATTCACATTGGCAGGCACAGTGCAGAACATTTTATATAATGCATACAAGACATGGACGCATGTAAGATTAAAGTGTCGATATCAAGACTAAGCCATTCAGCAACTTTAATGCATTATCGTGAATTAGTGAGGTCACACTGTGAGTATGATAAAAGGGAAAATTAAAAGATTAGCATCACAGCTACAGAGATCACCTGCAATATTTCCTAACTTCTAACAAAGACAAACACAAAAATGTAAAAACATGCAGTAAACACGACACAAAATTGTAATTTTTCATTTTTTTTTTTACGTTAAAGAAGCTAAACAGATCAAATGAACATGGTTTATGAAGCTCAGTAAATCCTAGCAAGTAATAATGATCTGGAAATCACGTTTAGCACTTATTTTTCTTCTTTCGGCTGTTCTCTCTTCAGGGGTCACCACAGTGAGTCATCCTCCTCTATCTCTGTCCTCTGCATCCTCTGTTCTCACTCAAACATGTCCTTTCTAACTGTATCCATACGTCTCCTTTTTGTCTTTTTCCTGGCAGCTGCATTTCTAACATCCTTCTACCAATATACCAACTGTCCCTCCTCTGGACATGTCCAAACCATCTCAGCCTGGCCTCTTTAACTTTATCTCCCAGTTCTTCAACTGGTGTTGTACTGTCAAGGTAATGTGTATTATTTGCACTCGTCATGCTCCATAACTCTCCTGCTGATGTATTGCGATGGGCGTGATATTAACGGTCCCATGTAATCACTTACCGTGACCAGTCACTGAGGGACAGAAAGAAATAGTTGTTTTTGATATACTCAAGGTTTGAATGGTATAATATGGATATGATACAATTGTGTGATATAGTGACGAGTCCTCAAATAAGAGTCCTTGACTCAGATTCAATCCTTCCTGTCTGAAGCAGACTTTGATGAAGCACAGATGGAGGGGAGGGACTGATGGCTAGCACTGGAGGTTATTCTATAAAACTAACTTGTCCAATTCAGGAAGTTAGAGCAGGTCAGTGTTTCAGGTGGATGAGGGCATTGATAAGAGTGCGATCTTGTGTGCATTAATGTTTTGTGAATGCTGGACTGCTTTTCAAAGCTTTGTAAAAAAAACCTGATGAACTACACCTTGGTCTGTGTGGAAATCTTTTTTCCACAACAGTACCTCTGATGATCTCATTACCAAACGTACCCATCCTTGTCACTCCTAAGGAGAACCTCAACATCTTCATTTCTGCCACTTCCAGTTTTTTCTCCTGGTTTTTTTGTCAATGTCTCTGTCTCCAGACCATAAAACATAGTTGGTCTCACAACTGTCTTGTAAAAATTTCCTTTGACCTTTGTTGAAAGACTTTTGTCACAAATCGTTCCTAAAACTTTTCTCCATCCACTCCATCCTACCTGGACTCTCCTTTTCACCTCTTTACCACACTCCCCATTTTCCTGGACAGTGGACCCCAAGTACTTGAAGTCCTGCTCCTTTGTGACCTCTGCTCCTTGTAGCCTCACTGTTCCACCAGCCTCCCTCTCATTCACACACATACTCTGTGTTGACCTTCATTCCTCTTCTTTCTAGTGCATACCTTCACCTCTCCAAGTTCTCTTCTACCTGTCCCCTGTTCTAACCACAGATTACAATGCCATCTGCAAACATCATAGTCCACGGGGATTCCTGATCTGTTAGTCAGTTCATCACCAGAGTAAACAAGAAGGGGCTCAGAGCCGATCCTTGATGCACTCCCACCTCCACCTCCAAGCTATCTGTCTCTCCTGCAGCACATCTCACCACTGTCCTGCTGTCCTCATGCATGTCCTGTACCAGTCTATCATACTTCTCTGCCACTCCAGATTTCCTCAAGCAATATCAATCACCCTCAGCACTGAATCATACAAAGTATGCAAAGATATTAATGTTATTCTAGCAGCACATTTATTTCCAGCTATTATGAAGCATTTACTGATGGCAGGAAAACTAATTCCCTGCAGCTCTGCAAGGACACCAAGGATTTCTCATTTATTGTTTCATGTTTTAAACAGAAAAATGTTTTGCAGTTTTTAATAGCTTTAACTGTCAGCAATGTGGATGCCTAAGATTATTCTGCAAAGCAGCCTGGTTTGTTTTCATGATTGATACCTGGCTGCCTCGAACTGAACTATAATTTACAGCTTTTTGAAAGCTAAACATTTAGCTCTGCTCAGTTTTAGTATCTCATCATGATGTATTAAAGATCTTAAAATAAAAACTACTTTGTTGCAATGCTTGTCTTCATATTCTAATTCATTGAATGAGAACAAATTCTCCAATTTCATTATTTCTACTCTTTTCCTTCCTAATATGTATTTGTGCCTGGAGAATGGAACAAAGAGGCTTTTCAAAATTGAGAAAACGGTGGACCAAAAGATCTCTGAGGAAACTTTAAACAAGTTCCTCAGTGTGAGAAACTGCACTGGGTTGCAGTTTGTTACGGCATTAAAATCTGTTTCAACAACAGATGCAGGAAATGAAGTCTGCTGCTGCACTGCTGCAGATATCACTCAGTGATGTCACTCATTAAAACATGTAAAAGAAAAGTAATAAAGCATGAAATTATGCTTCACACTGACAGAAAGACAGAAACCAAATTTAAATTAATCAAATTAGGATTAAGACTTGACTAGAGATTAGCGTACTCAGATTTTATTTTGAATTGAATATTTTCATATGAAAAGATTACTTTTTATGAGACAAAGACACAAAAGATGACTTGGGTAAAAAAAATATTCTAATTGTTAACAGTAAGTTTAGTCTTGATTATGTTTATATTAGTTGTAATGTATCTTTATTATAATATTTTCAGATTTTATGAAATGTGCAAATGCACATTAAAGTGTATCAGGTGGCAGTTTGATTTCATAATTGGTGGTCTGGACTTGGGAATAAACTGACTAACATTCAGAACTTAAAAACCTGATCCTGACAGATTTATTTTCCTTTTTTTGTGTGTCATGTCTGACTGTTGAAGTTGTAAAAACTAACACTAGTGTCACATAGAAAGATTGTATAAAATAGAATAATAAATTATATAAATTTTCAAGGCTGCATTGAAAAGCTTCAGGTCAATTTTAATCATGGTTCCAGCAGCACCACCACACCGACATCAAGGAAAGAATCTTACCAAAAATAAGAAATATAATTTACTAGACACTCTGTTGGTTTGTAATGTTAAACTAAAAAATGAAAACAAAACAACAACAAAAAAGAGTCACAGACCATACAAATGAAAAAAAAAAAGAACAAAAAATATACAGATAAACATTAATGCTGAAATTGGTCATATTCACTGTTATTACTTTAAATGTGGTTTTTCCTCAAGATCATGATAAAATTATTCTATTATTTCAAGATAAAGACTAGTTTTATTTGATCATCATCAAAAATCTCAAAATGCTTATTTTCTCCTCAAAAAAAAAAAAAATTATTATACTGAAAAAATAAAAATACAGTTGTTACGTTACACCCGGTTTCATCATTCAGTATCGATGTCACAACACTCAGAGATGATCTATAGCAGCGATAGATCAAGAATGGTGGATATTTTTTCCATACACACACACATATATATATATATATATATATATATATATATATATATATATATAAATATATATATATATATATATATATAACATGGTAAACAAATTTTCTCAGGACAATGACCATCATTTTTTCTTCATCTTCCAGCTGCTCTCTTCCTCAGCGGTCACCACAGTGAACTAACGCGCACAAAGACTTGGTGATTGTTTTCATGCTGGATGCTCTTCCTGATGCACCCACAGACCACCGAGCTACCACAGCCCTCTGTGTGGAGCAGAGAGCTGCTGTCTAGGGCACCAGAGGGAGTATTTAGTGGTGGTAGGTGCACTTCATGGACTTCTGTAAAAGACCTATAGTGGAGCAAATGTGGGTGGAGGCAGGTGTGGGTGTTTCACCTTTCCCACCCACATTTTGACGTTGTCAGTTTGGGGATTCGAACCGATCCCAGGCTCTCCCTCTCTAACCTCTGTGCAACCACTCCTCCATAAAAATAAAACGATAAAAACACATTTTTAAACCTCCATACAAAACAAATATAAAGCTTAACTTACAAGTAATGCACAACAAATACATAAACACAAAAGCTTAAATAGACGTTTAACAAGCTTAGGAGGGGTCAATCACTTCAGTTATTGATACATAAGACTAACTATAAGTCTGTCATTTACTGTAGCAGGTATAAACTGATGTTTAATTCAGAATACCTGTGAATTTCTTTATTACTGTCCTTAATTAAAAGGGTCAACACTCCCCTCCATAAAAGCTCCAGTGACGTCTGTTATGGTGTGTCATGTCTGAAAAACGATGTGACGGAGCAGGAGAGTGTTGTCTGAGCAGGGGTCAGGGCTGGTTTCAGGTGCAAGTCAGGAAGAAATGAGTCACTCGCTGGCATGTGCCTGGGAGTAAAAGGGCCCAGCAAATCGAATACTGCAACAACAGAAGCGCCGGCTGCCTAAAAATAATCCTCTGTCTCTTCTTGTCTCACGCACTTGTCCACACCTTCCCTGCTCCGGTCAACCTTATCTCCTGGCTTCTTCTCTTTGCTTCTCCAAATGTATTTTTACCCTTCTCTTGAGACATCACGCCCCTTCTTTTTCTTTGTGCCCTTTTTATCTACTTACATGTTCAGTTCTACTTGTTCCTTCATTGATTACCATTTATTCTCAACAGTTTCTCATCATCATTCATCATTCATTAAAATGAACAAGCTATTGTTGTTTTTTTTTAATCCCACTGCTCCTTGCTCTGTCTCTCAGGTTAACTAGACTTGCTGATGAATCAGTAAAAATAGGACAACTTTTGTGAGTGACACTGTTGATCACATTACAATGCTGTGTTCAGCCTCTTGCCGTTCATATAGATTTTACTTGGACTCCTGTCATCTACTAGAACATTTTATCCAAGTGTTCATGTCCCCCAGATGATAACGTTCCTCTGTAGAAGCAGTTCCTGTAAAAAGATGCTTAGGAATAGTTGGAGTCCAGTAAGTGTCAAATGGGGAAATAAAATGGAAATTTGTTTCTACACTTTATTAAACCAAACAGATTTGTGTTAACACTGAGGTTCATCTTTATTAGTGCCGTGCTGAGATGTAAACGGAAAAACAGAAAGTATCATACCACCAGATGCGAGATAAAAATAAAAAAAATACATTAATACACTGCTAAATCTGACTGTAACATTTACTAACATGTTTTATGTTGACTGTCATCTTACACAGTCACATCAGACATGTATGTTCTTTGTCATCATTCCAACCGATAAATGGAAAACTTGTTTACTTGTATAACGTCAGAGAATTATTGATGTTGCTTTGTATAGATAAGCACGCATTTGGCTCTGAACATCACTTGTTTTGAATAAAGTTGTTGGTTTTCATTTTTTATATAATAAAAGTATTCCACTATGAAATAATACTAATAATCTAAATAATTATAATTATATATAATTATTATAATTCTATAATTATAATGAAGGAAAATAAATTAAGGAAATATAACTTCCTTCCTTCCTTCCTTCCTTCCTTCCTTCCTTCCTTCCTTCC
>NC_056504.1:11658036-11665235 GCF_014905685.2 Nematolebias whitei
CTTCCTTCCTTCCTTCCTTCCTTCCTTCCTTCCTTCCTTCCTTCCCTTCCCTTCCCTTCCCTTCCCTTCCCATCCCATCCAGCCTTCCAGCATGAGAATGACCTGCCCTTTTTTATTGTTTGTGAAATTATTTTGTTTTTATTGTTTGTTTTGATCAAAACTTCAAATTGTGGCTGAAAATGGACTAAAGAGCCTCATGTGGCCCCAGAGCCACAGGTTGCAGACCCGTGGTGTAGAGACGTTTTCTCCTCAGAGTAGGAATTTGTCCAGTTTTTACTGAACGCTGCTGTATTTTGCTCTCTACAGAATGATAGCTATCGGTTAAATCATCCACACAGTTAACTAAACAGAGATCAAATGGCATTTGTCTACAGAAACAACTCCAAGAGCAAGACAAAACTCTGAGGCAGCAGTCTTCTGAATTTATTTACCTTTCAAGAACCAGATTGTTCTGGACTTTCTGATGTGGTCCGGTTAAATCCTGGCTGGTCAGAACTGTCTGAGCAGCAAAGGATGATGCTATTAGGCAGGTGATCATAATGTTACACTGTAGAAAATATAAGTAACCAACTTCCCAACAGTTTTACCATTCATCGTGCTGACACTAACTATTAGACTCTACACCAAAGTTCTTTGATTCTTAGGTTGCACAGCTGTTCTTTTTCATGGTTAAATGCTGCTAACAGGAATGTTTCACATATCTTGCTTTTTTATGTTTTAAGGTCGTTTTGACAGCACAAGGGGAGAAAAACAGGCAGCATACATTTATTGTTTTGAAGGCACATTCCTAAACCAAGCATGGTGCTTATCTGACAACCACGTGTTTGTGCATAAAATCTGTTCCTACTGTGAGAAATGGAGTGCTAACCCATCGCTAACTGAATACCTATAATTTTTTATAGGTTAAAAAAAGCCAAGATAACTACACTCAGCCAAGCAACAGGTTCACAGGCTCCCAGTGAACTCAATCTTTTTTGTTCCGTTGTTTTTGTTGAATTTTTTTTTTGTGTGTGTGCGTACACTGCACATCCACAGTACGGGTATGACCGCAACACACTTGTGGAGTTTTCTGTGTTGCTGCCCTGCCATTGTGCCATTGTGCCATCTTGCCATCGTGGTTCAGTCCTACCTGCCTCGGGCTCAGGCCTGTCATGGCAGCTGTCTCCATGATCCTCCAACTGCCTGCACGGACCCAACTCTACAGACCCATTTGGTTCCGCAGTGAAACCTTGGATGTTCTCCGTCTGCCAGACCCAGTTCTTGAGGGCAGTCTGGGAGGCAGCTGCTGCAGTCACTGTTACCATCGAGCTGCTGATGGGACATGCTAACAAGACCTGCTAATGTTGCTAACAAGATCCTCCGTCTGCCTGCATGAACCGAACTCTGCAGACCTCTTTGATTCCATGGGGGATGGATGTTCTCTGTCTGCTGAACCCAGTTCTAGAGACATGTCTGGGAGGCAGCTGCTGCAGTCCTTATTATCATCATGCTTCTGAAGGGACTTGCTAACAAGACGTGCTAACAAGACGTGCTAACAAGACGGCTAACAAGACCTGCTAACGCTGCTAAACAAGACCACGCTGCTACCGAACCACACCGCTAACAGTACCATGATGCCAACAGGACCATGTTGCTAAGAGAAACCTCACTGTCATCAGAACCACTCTGCCTATAGGACCATGCTGCTGTAGATTTATATCTTTTTCACTTTTGGCGCGTTGTTTCTGTATTTTTTTTTTTTTTGCATTCTTTGAATAAATCCAGTTTGTGTTAGTTTTGGGGTCAGTTATGAGCCCAACTCCGTTTGCATGAAGTGTGTAAATTATAGTCGAACCGAACCTATGAGAATCGTGCTGCTGTTGTTTGGTATTGTTTCGCACTATTAGTGACTAGCTTATATCTTAGATCTTTTACTGTACCATTGGGTGTTCGTTTAGCCTTTATCTTAGTTGATATCTTAGATCCTTATTTACTGTTTCTTTTTACATTTTATATTTTTTAGATTGTTGGCTGTAACTGGGATCCTGTATACACAATTTGTTCCACCTCATGTACCACTTGTGATGTGAATGACAATAAAGAATCTTGAATCCTTGAATCCTATTATCACTGTTAGAAAACAGCAAAAAAGAAGAGTCATGTTGCATAACTCTGACATAAATTTCAGTTTTTTTCTTCAAAAGTGACCAATAAACCAATAATACACAAAAAAAATAATTCTAAAAGATTAACTCTGCTCACCCCCCCCCCCCCCCAACCCCCCCCCCCCCCCCCCACACACACACATTAATGTGTGATTCAGATGCTATTTTAACTGTATTTCACTCTTAGCCTCCCAACACATGCCATTCATGGTGGTGCTGACAAAATATAAAATTAGGTTTATCTGGAGGGGCTGAAAAGAAAACAGGCGGAAAGTGTTTGACAGAAGGTCAACACAGTACAACTGAATGTCCACCATGGCTCAAAGACACATCCTCTCAGCTTTCTAAGTTCTGGTATGACTTTTATTCAACTCTTTCTGTTTTTCTCCATGAATACAGCCTTCCAGTTACAGTGTAGGCGAGTGGTTTTTTTTTTTTCATTTCATTTCAAATGTTAAAAGAGTTCATTTTAGCTTGTAGATATATTTTGCAAGACAAAAACTATTCATAAAATACACAACTTTAGAATTTTCTATTTAAAAGCTCATTTTTGTTTTGCCATTCTAAAACCTCTTTTAATTTTATAATTTTATAGAACACCACTTGCCTTTATTGATCCTTAAAAATGACTTGTACTCATAGAACAACAATGTGTCATGTAAGAAGTTTGTATCCTTTCTTAATAAAAAATAGATTGTTCACCTCTCCCTGCTTCTTTGTCACATTAGTTAATTAGTGAACAAAAATCAGCCACTAGGGAGCACAAGCCAGTGTATCTCTAATGCTGGTCCGAAGCCCAGGTAAATGGTGAGGGTAGTGTCTTGTAAAGGCAACTGACATAAAACAGATTTGCCGATTGATACCGGATTGATCGAGGCCTGGGTTAAAAACTACTGTCACCGGTGTTGTTGACAGGGTGCCAGCAGAAATTGTGCTACTGTTAGTCGAAGACCACGAGGAGGGAAATGTGTCAGGAGACAGAGGGAGAAGAGGAAAGTCAAGAATGTAGGACTGAGGGTGGCAAATCTAAATTTGGGGACAATGACAGGCAAAAGTAGAGAGCTGGCTGATGTGATACAGAGAAGAAAGGTACATGTTTTAAGTGTCCAAGAGACTAAGTGGAAGGGCAGCGAGGCTCGCAGCATTGGAGCAGGGTCCAAACTGTTTTACCATAGTTTGGATTAAAAGAGAAATTGAGTAGGGATGATCCTGAAGGAGGAGTTAGCAAAGAATGAAGTAGAGGTTAAAATGTGTTAGATAGAGTGATGTGTCTGAAGGTAGAAGTAGAAGGTCTAATGCTAAATGTTGTCAGTGGTCATGCTCCACAGGTTAGATGTGACATAAAGGAGAAAGCAACATTTTGGAAGGATCTAGATGAAGTGATAGAGAGAATTCCCAGGGAGGAAAGAGTGGTGATCAAAGCAGACCAGAATGGACATGTTGGTGAAGGAAACAGAAGGAACGAGGAAGTGATGGGTAGGTTTGGTGTCATGGAAAGAAAGCAGGAAGGACAGATGCTGATAAATTTTGCCAAGAGAATGGAAGTAGTCAACATTTATTTCCAAAAGATGGAGGAACATAGAGTGACCTTTAAAAGTGGAGGAAGGAGTACGCAGGTCGATTACATTCTGTGTAGAAGAGGAAACCTGAGGGAGATTGGGGACTGTAAGGTTGAGACAGGGGAGAGCGTGGCCCGACGACATTGGATGGTTATGTGTAGAATGATTGTTGTTATGAAGAAGAGAAAAATGGTCAAATCAGAGAAGAAGACCAAATGGTGGAAGATGAGGAAGGAAGAATGTTGTGAGAAATTCAGAGAGGAGCTGTTAAAGCCTCTGGGTGATAAGAAAGAGCTTCCAAATGACTGGGCTACTACAGTGAAGTAATTAGAGAGACAGGTAGGAAGGTACTTGGTGTGTCATCTGGACAGAGAATGGATGATAAAGAAACTTGGTGTCATGATTCACGCCTGTTAGGTTAGATTTTCTATCACCCTGTGCACTGCTTGGTGTCTTTGGATCCTTCTCTTCTGGTTGCATGTGGGTTTAAGGTTGTCTTCACTGATCAAACCGGTTTGTCTTCACTGCAGCACCTACAGCTCTGATTAACTTTCAATTAGCTGCACCTGTCTCTGCACCCTTTATAAGTCAGACTCTCACACAGGGTGATTGCCAGATAGTTGAAAACAGTTTACTGCCAGTAGGGATGTGGCCGATCCAATCCAGTATCGTATCGGCCTCCAATACCAACATAATTTACGTATCAGATATTTCCGATCCAACCTGCCGATATTTCCGATCCATGATGCATGTTGGCTTCAAACTATGGAATGGATTTCCTAAACGGAGGCGTCTCATGATCCCAGAGTAATAAGACCCGCGTCACATTCAGGAAATCCATTTCATAGTTTGCAGCTAGCTACAACGTGAGGGCTGAGTTAGCAGCACTGTGGCTAACAGCTAACCAACTTTTCATCGAAACATGTCCGCTGTGTGGAAGTATTTTACACTAGAAACACAACAAAACAGACAGCATTGTGTAATGTCTGCAGAGCCATAGCGCCACATTAAACCGCAAAAGTTAGTTTTACGTTGGACATTCGAGCTCCGTGGCTTCAGAGGGGCGCTACTCTTTGTTCAACCCAAAACAGGCGACTCGATCTCGGCCAGCCTCAGTCTGCCCGTCTCTGAGGAGGGGCAGACTGAGCGCGGCTGACCGAAATCAGGCTGCCTGCTTTGGATTGAACAAGAAGAAGACATCGCTGAAGCCCAGGGGCTCGATTGTTTACCAAGAAGTTACTAAACTTCATCGTAATTAATGACCAACCACTATCAGTTGTAGAAAACGAAGGATTTTTCAGCTTGATACTTGCAGCCAAGATATAGTTTACCCTGCAGGAGATATTTATCAGTACAACAATCATAAAAAAACAAAACAAAAAAAAAACATATGATTTGAAAATTATATATATTTTAAAAAAAAACTAAACAAAAACAGCTACATTATAAAGTGATGTAAAATACTAAAAACAGGAACATGTCTGTTGGTTTATGCCATGAACTTAGCAGGTGTTTGAAGCCATTTAACATTTTATTTTATTTTATTTTATTCATTTATTCATTAATTTAAAAGAAACAAAATAAATAAATAAAATCATCAAAAAGAAAACAATGAATGAAAAGAGTGCAGGAAGAAGAAAACAATTCTTATATCTGCTCCTTATTTAAAAAAATATAAAAAACTTTAAACAATCACTTAAGTTAATCACTTTAATATCCACTTTAGAGTTAGGAAGAAAAAAAACATGTTTTGTGTTAGCAGCATTTAATTCTAACTTTAAAACTTATCCAACACTAATACAACTTACCTCAAGTTGCCTTTTTGGACATGCATGCATATATTTGTACAAATTGTACTTGAGAGGAGATTATTACAGCCTCATATAAAATCAATGATGATCATGATATTGGAACTGGATCGGTATCGGCCGATATTCGGATTTAAGTATCGGGATCTGATCAGAAGTTTAAAAAAGTGGATCGGTGCATCCCTAACTGCCAGTAGTTATGCCGTGCTCTTGATCTCTTGTTCCTGTATCTCGTAGTTTGTCTTAGTGTTTACCCAGTTTAGTCACCTACCTGTCCTCCTTGCTCCTGTCCCGTTCCCAGGTTTGTATCTTTACCTTTTTGGTTCGCTTTCCCGGCTTCCTGACTCATCGCTCGCCTGACTTCGCCTTCTGCTCAAACCCCTGGACTGAAGTCTCTCTGAAAACGGTAACAACCCCTGCCTGTATGACTACGTCCTCTCGTCTCACCTGTCGGTCCTGTCACCCATCGGCTTCCTGGTTTTGGATTCTCGCCTGCTGGACTTTCCTCTGCGCCTCACGAATTAGTACCGTTGGTCATCTGCTTCCTGGTTATGGACCCCCGCCTGTTGGACAAGCCTCTTTGCCTCACGGACCCCAAACACTGGCTCACTGCTGTGGCCGGCTGCCTTCTCTCACCAGAACTAGCCTCTCCTGCAAGCTGCTCAGTCCTGCTGGAACGACATCAGTCTCTGGAACCCCCTCAACCAACGAGACGGTTAGTGGTCATTTCTCTTTGACTGTTACTGTTGCCCCTGTCTTCAGCTTGACCACTAACTGATCTCTTCCTGTCAACAGACTCGTTCAAGCCAAGACACCCAGAACTCGACACCAGAACAATGGGTACATTGGTAAAAGGAGGTCAGAAATGCAGCAGCCAGGAAGAAGACAAAGATAAAGACAAAGAGGAGATATATGGATGCAGACAGAGAGGACATGGAGGTAACTGGAGTGAGGGCAAAGGATTTAGAGGACAGAGTGAGATGGAAGAGGATGACTTGCTGTGGCCACCCCTGAAGAGGAAAAAGCAGAAAGAAGAAGTTTATTAGTGAACACAAGTCTACAACATTTCAAAAAGAACATTTAAAGCCAAGCTCCTGTTTCCACAAAATTCAACCAGAAACATTCGGAGCATATCTTGTCTGTCGTTAAGCTCAGAATTTATTCGAATCCTGCCTGCTGAAGTCCTGATGAGTGCTACGAGCTAAATGTCTGCAATAAACCGCCTCACATGGAGGTCAAATCTTTTTCTTAATGATGCTGCGGTGGCGATTGTTCAGCCATTCCTTTCAAGGATCAAAAGGGTGTTAGAAAAACAACCTAAGGCGTATGACGCATATAAACAAATCCAAGGACCACAAACATTGTAAGGTAAGAAACAGGCTCTGTCATTGAAATTTATTTTTATACTGCACCTTGTATTTACACATACAAATTAATATAATTGTGTCATACGTTATGTCAAAATATATGTACATATACATTCTAATGAACTCAGTAATTTAAAGAAGAAACATGCACACACATGAATTAAGCAGAATGAACTGGCTTGTCTGTAAAAGATGAGAAACATTGCCCAGGACGTTCTACGTTTTTTAATTAATCAAATGATCTTGGTCATATTACAGGAAATTTATCTATATATATGCTGGTGAAGATTCTCAGTCAAGAAATTTATCTATATATACACA
>NC_056504.1:11665335-11670056 GCF_014905685.2 Nematolebias whitei
CATATCTCAGTGTAAGGGTTGACTCTATACCCAGAGAGTATGTGAAACAAAAATAATGACTTCAGGTCCAGGGGAGAATTTTAACAGTGTTTATTTACAAAAGTGAATAATAACCAGTGTAGTGGATCTGTGGATCTGGACAGGAACACTGGAGAGTAGAGAACAGTGTGAAGGTGAAGCTCCTCTGGGAGGTAGGTCTTGATGTTCACTTTCTTACTTTAAGCAGGCGGTTTGTTGCAGGGAGAAAATCCAGAAGTTTCTAAAAAGGTCTTACACAAACGTTGGGCAAGTGGAGGAAGGTGCACGGAAGAGCTGAAGAGATCACAAGGAGGCTCAGGAGGATCACAGGAGTTAAGCTATAACAAGAGATCAAGATTAGTCTTTCAGAAAACACTAGGAACCAGGTAAAGGCCAGGAACACAACTACTGAACAGTGTCGGATAGCAGTCATCAGCTGCCTTAAGTAGTCTTTGCAGCTCATCAGGTGACTGATCCTCAGGTGTAGATCTGTTGGTGCCCTCTGGTGTAGAAGAGCTGCAAGGTAAAATGCTGGAACTCTTCAAGGGTGTCCTTGAGCAAGGGTTTCTTACTTCTCACCAGGTGCTTACAGAGCCGCTCCACCTGGATATAGCTCCCGTGTGATGGGTCAAATGCAGAGGACAAATTTAATCACTGTATGCGCACATACAATGATGTTAATACACGGGACTTCTTTCATTTGGTAAAACGTTATGTCAGAAACTTAAACCTCTCAGTCACTCTGGGCAACTCCCAGCTAATCCTCCACCTGTTACATCTACAAAACAAATACATCCCACACAGATCCCATCAGAAATGTTTCTCCTTTTTGTATAACTCAAATTAAATTATTCTATCAGAACGAACGATCAAGTCGCTCTCAAGAATGATAAAATGTTTACGGTGTTGAACCCAACCATCCACACCAATTCATCGGTTGAATTTAAATGACCATAGACTGATTCTTTGGTGTTCAGTCTTTGTCTTTCAGTAGCTCCAGTTCAATAGAAAGAGGTGGAGCCAGACTGCTGAATCACACGGACTCATTCCTTCACCGTTATTGACCCACGTGGAAGATTTATTATTCTGAACTCTTCAGTCAGACTTTAGCAAATCTCTACAGACCAAACATAATACAACTCTTTCCTAAACTTCTTCATTAACTTTTGTAATTTCACACAGTCTAGAAATATAACTGGAGGTCATTCCCACCCAGGGGCTGAATGGTAAGAGAGTTTGTCAGCACTGCTGCCTCAAAACTAGAAGGTCACAGTTCCATACCTGGCTCTGGTCTTCTGAACGTTCTCCCTGCGTGTTGGGGTTTTTATTAAGGGTGTTTTGGCTTCCATTCATAGTAGAAAAAAAAAAAAAATCAAACATATTGGGTTCATTGGTGACTCTAAATGGTACCTCGGTGTGATGTGATTTATTAACTGTCCACAGTGTACTCCGCCTTTTGCTCAGTGATCGCTGACTCACTGGCAAATTTGGACAAGAATAAGTAATTAAAGAAAATGGAAGGAGAGTCATTTTAGCTGAAATATTAAAACCAATATTATTTTTCCTTTGCCTTTTTCTCTTTTTTATTATTTAGTTCCTCATTATTACATGAATATGTATATTTTCACACCCAAATAAACAAACAAACAAAAAAAACCCACATAAAAACAAACTCATAATAGTTTATGAATATCTATTAACACGTAGATAGCTCTTTGAAAAACCTCAGTATGGAGAAGTAGTGTTTAACCTGACCAGCTTGATGAGCTAATGGCTAGTCTGTTCAGGGCTTAGATCAAAGTGGGTTGCTGTCATCTTTAAACAATTTCAATAATAATAATAAAAAAAAATTAACAGCAGCTCTTGATAATTCTGTTTCCTTAAGCATGGTTCTTAATGTTGCTTTATAGAGTTTTTTCCAGCAACAATTATTGGATATTTTAGCTAAACATTCCTCTAGGCTGCATGAGAAGTGCTACAGCTAGCTGCTGCTGCTGGTATTTGCGTTTACAAATACTGTAACCACAAAATACTGCATACTCACATTAGATTATGTGTTTTGTTTCTTTATTCTTTTTGTCTTCCTGTTATAGATCCTATTTCTTGGTATTGATCATGCTTTGCCTTATGGAGGTTCCAGGGACAAAATACATTATATTTACTCAGAACCTCATCTTTGTTTCTGTCAGTAAATAAATAAAAAGTTTGTAAATCTGCTAGTGTATAAAATATCAATGATAATTGTGTAAACCTTTTTCATGTGGTTATTTATTTCACTCCTAGACAGAAATAGACCTGGAAACACATTGTTTATTGAGGACTGGATATGTGTTTTCACACCTCGAGATTGATTAAATACGCTTCTGTTGGAAACTGTCAGAAAGTCTTCTGGTTGTTCATGTGAGTTTGAGTAAAAACAAGCTTTAGGCACAGCATTTGTCTCTAACGTCAAGGTTAAAAAACATTTTAAACTTGAGCCCAAAAGCCCATTCTGACAGACTTAAATCTGTCCTTGCAGTCCTCCATTTAATAAATGTGTCACTGTTCAGCTGAGCTCACAGGCAGAAACCTGGTTTCTTCTCGTTGGCCCAGTACACTTATGGGGACTGGTCTGGAAAACTGCTCTTACTTCTTTGTACATCAATGGCTTTTGCTTGCCTCTCTAATCTTATGTAATGAATAGTGGTGGGGAAATTGTGCCGCATCAGCGAGGTCTTCCCATAATCCCAGAGGTGACATTATGCACGGTCACTCCACACAGCTGTGGCTATTTATAGCTCGCATCTTTAATTCATTACCTGCAAACCTTCATCAGCACAGATATCTTTGCTTTTCTGTACCTGAAAAGCAAATACTGTAGTACTATTATCAACAAAAAAATACCATAAACTGATTAGGATGGAAGACAAAATGAAAGTTCACACAGAGGAATATAATTCTGCAGGAAAAGGATAATAAAACTTCCATCCAACCATCCATTATCTTTTACTCGCTTCTTCCATTTTGGGTCACGGGGGTCACCGGTGCCCATGTTCAACAATCACTGTGCGAGGGGCGGGGTACACCCTGGACAGGTCGTAAGTCCATCACAGGGACACACAGAGACAAACGAGACAAACAACCATTCACTCTCTCACTCACACCTAGGGACAATTTAGAGTTACCAATCAGTCTAACATGCATGTTTTTGGTCTGTGGGAGGAAACCGAAGTACCCGGAAAAAACCCACGCATGCACAGTGGGGCGGCTGTGGCTGAGTGGTTAGAGCAGTCGTCCTCCAATGCGAGAGTTGGGGGTTCGAATCCACCAGCAGTCACATGCTGAAGTGTCCCTGGGCAAGACACTGAACCCCTCACAGCCTCTGATGTGTGTCCCATCAGTGTATGAATGTGATAAAGCTCTGATTAGTCTCTTTAGAATGATTTGTTCAATTAGTTTGGATATATCTAGTAGAGTGCTGTATGAATGGGTAAATGAGGCACAGCTTGTAGTGTAAAGAGCTTTGAGTATCTTGAAATAAGATAGAAATGTGCTGTATAAGTACAATTAATTTACTATTTAGAGAGAGAACTTGCAAACGCCACCCAGAAAGACCGGGATTTGAACTGGGGACCTGCTCGCAGAGAGGCAGCAGCTCTACCAGTTGCGCCACCATGCTGCAATGATAAAACTTGATCGTTTTTTTTTACTACAAAGTTTGATTTATTGACATTTGTAGATTCAGTTTGTTTTATTGCGTACACCAGTATTTCACTGAGGCATTAGATTCTGATGGTATGATAACCATGAGCAAAAATACCATTTATGGTATTCACATTGTTAAAGAAAAACATTTAAAATCCCTGAAGTTTATATATAACAAAAGTAGTAGAAATAAACATGCATCTATTAAATTAATTATAGCTTACATAATAGCACATATTGTTACAATGACAATCACTGAAATATTACAATAATACATAATGTAAAATTATATTTTTATTAATATTTTTAATTTTTATGCACAGATACAAATAAGGTAAGTGACAGAACCCAACTCAGTGTATTTTACGTTACTTTAGTTGAAATGAACATCAGATATTTCATGTACTCATGACAATGATTGCTGCCCTGTGTGATAGAAGGAGGGCAGCCGTACAACTGTCTATCTGTGAATGCATGGGCGTGTCTGTTTGTCTGTTAGCAAAATATCTTATCTACCACTGAATGGATTTTAGTAAACCCTTGGAAAGTAATCGTTTGACAAACAACTACAACTATTTGGAGTCATTTTAATTAAATATGTTTTCCCAACCTAATCAACCTTAGAAAACAGCAAACTGACGACAACTCAGTACATTTTAAAGATATTGAGCTGAAATCTGGTGTGGTTGAAGGTGAGTGTCATCACCAACACTCTTGTGACGCCAACTGATCATCATCTCACAATCATGTAAAATTTCATTTTTATGGTTTAACCATGTATTTTTTCATCATAGAAAGAGTGTCTTTGTTTAAGACATTAGCATGCAAGACAGCAGGCTAAACATATTCCTTGAAGGAATGCATGCTCTTCATTTTGAAGAAAGGTCACATATTGTTGATTTGAAAATAATGTGTGAATTCTTGATCATAAGTATGGATTGAGCTAAAACACCAAAAAGCCAGCAGGTTGTTTTCAAAATGAAGAGCATGCATTCCTTCAAGGAATATGTTTAGCCTGC
>NC_056504.1:11670156-11677728 GCF_014905685.2 Nematolebias whitei
ATCTATCTATATCCATCCATCCATCTATCTATATCCATCCATCCATCCGTCTATATATATACACATATATACATACATACATATATAAAAGCATCTTTAATTACTGGAAAATGGGTTCAGTTTTTTTAATTGATTTTGATAATTGACTAGTTACTACAACGCATGTTTGGAAAACAACTAGATTTCCTGTGAAAGACTAAATATGTTGAAGACCTTCATAAGTTGCACAGAACAATATTCAACAAGTTTAAACATCGTAAAGCTGTGCATTTATGTACAAACCAATATAATGCATAAATAAATAAAAATATGGTAGTCCTCCAGGATGTGTTAAATTAGCTTTGTAAATTTGACTAATTGTCAATATTTAACAGTTACTTATGGTACTTCCTGTTATCTTTAAAGCTGATTAAAGATGCTTAAATAAATTACTTTTTCGAAACTCCCCAGAATCATATTATAAATGTATAGAGTAAAACTTGTCCAGAGTTTGAATAAAACTAAAGCATGTCTGAAAAAAAAAAAGAGCTGCAGCTCTGAGAAATTTCACTTTAGGACTTTTTTCATTAGTACAGATTTATATAGAAATTGAACATTTCAATGAGTTGTTCCTCTACGGCTGGTCTGAGGGTTTGGATTAGTTTTTACTTGTTAGATAAAACCACTAGAGGTCAGCATTGTGAAGGTCACACGAGCTGCTGAGCATGTTGTGTTTGGGTTTTACTCGACCTGTTCTGAGATGGTACATATTATGGTATGGTTCTGTCTTTGGACAGTTTCTTATCCGAGCTCTAAGCCAGTAACTCAAACATAGAAATGTCAAACTGCACAGCTGGAGACCTCACAGGTCAAGGATGAACACTAAAGATGTCAAGGTCATGGGGTGAAAGGTCAAAGTCACAGGGGACCCGTGTTAAAACTTGTTTGTGCTGCAGCTTTAGATTTAATTAACAGAAAAGTCAAACCCCTTGTTCCTTAGATTGTCCCCATGCTGCCCATCCATAAGACAGTCCACAGTAAGTTGTCCATGTTTAGGATAGAAAACGTCATCAGACTTTGACTCACGTTGGATTTTCGTTTGATTCAGAACCACTTCCAGTAAAGGAACCCTGAGTGGTTCTGGTGAAGTCTGATCATAAAATGGTTTGGATCGGCTGGCGGTCATAAACAGCTGGGTTCTTCACATTGAAGCAGCTGCACGTCCATGTTCTTCCATGTTCTTTAGTCGATCTGTTTGCTGATTTACGTTCTGGACTACTTCATTACCAGTGAGCTGGACCTTCACCACCATCATGCATCTACCAACGAGACACGCATTCAGGATTCTTGTGTTTGGGACTCACGCTTTGTATTTTGATTACTCCGATAAGTTACTGACGGGTGTATTTTGTACTGTTGGTGGTATTTTTGTTGAGCGTGGCTGAGGTTTTCATGATGTGTATAAAAGTAGGGAATTTATTTTTAGTAATTTCCAGGTCTGGAGACAGAAAATAGCAGAGCATGAAAAACCATCAGTGTTTCCAGACTATTTTGCATTTTCAAAGAAATAAAAACTTGCTTAATTAATTATTGATTGAGATTTGAATACAGCACAATGGTTATGAAGAGACATATGCTTTTAGGTAGAATTACTAAAATAAACTTGTCTTATATTTCCATATAGTGTTTAGCTACAGCCTGGTTTCCTGTTTAGTATTTTGAGGAGGTCATAATTGGTGCTTTTAAGCTGGAGGTGAAGGATGAGACTTCTTCAGTTTGTGCTGATGTGCTGTTCATCAGTCTCCTGGTCACAACATGCTGTTCTCTGAGGAGCTCAGTGTTGGTCTCACTGCTGCCCTCAAAAAGTCACCACCGTTTTATTGACCTTTCTACACAATCATAGCTATTTCAGGTATTTGTGGTCGACATTCAACATTTTTACTAACAAACTGCAATGCTATTTTACTAATCATACAAAAAATAAAAGAAGCACTCCTAGAAGCCCTCCATGCCAGAGTTTTAAACAAAACTGCGTTCTTGTGGTCCTTTCTACCTGTTTTTTATTGATTTTTATATACAAACATATTTATAAATTTATTTTACATTGACAGCAAAATGTCCTCACTGTTGCCATTGGAATGACAGCACATCACAGCTGGTAGCACAGGTATAAATAATGAACACCATTTAGACTAAGTTCATTAAATTCAACTGAAAGTAGGTGTGTGACTACATCTAGACCACAATGCACTGCAAAATACAAGATTATGCACATTAGTATTTGTAAAAAGGCAATGTTATCCAGTACAAAACTACTGAGTGATATAAATACAGGTGAGCATTATTTAAAAATGTGTCCTTTTCTGCAGCTTTTAGCTGCATAGCATTAGCCTTTGGCCAGCATCACATTAGTTAGCACTATAGCCTCACAGCAAGAAGGTCCTGGGTTCAAGGATTTTTTTATTGTCATACCAGCACGATGGATCAGTGGTTAGCACTGTTGCCTCACAGCAAGAAGGTCCTGGGTTCAGTCCCCGGTTGGACCTGGGGTCTTTCTGTGTGGAATTTGCACGTTCTTCTCGTGATTGTGTGGGTTTCCTCCCACAGACCAAAAACATGCCTGTTAGGCTGCCTTCAGGCCCAGGCCTCCCTTGCAAAAGAGATCAGTGATATCTCAACGTGATTTACCTGGTTAAATAAAAGTTAATAAAATTATATATATAAATATATGTATATATACAGTGCCTTGTGAAAGTATTCGGCCCCCTTGAACTTTTCAACCTTTTGCCACATTTCAGGCTTCAAACATAAAGATATAAAATTTAAATTTTTTGTGAAGAATCAACAACAAGTGGGACACAATTGTGAAGTGGAATGAAATTTATTGGATGTGTCAAACTTTTTTAACAAATAAAAAACTGAAAAGTGGGGCGTGCAATATTATTTGGCCCCTTTACTTTCAGTGCAACAAACTCACTCCAGAAGTTCAGTGAGGATCTATGAATGATCCAATGTTGTCCCAAATGACTGATGATGATAAATAGAATCCACCTGTGTGTAATCAAGTCTCCGTATAAATGCACCTGCTCTGTGATAGTCTCAGGGTTCTGTTCAAAGCGCAGAGAGCATCATGAAGACCAAGGAACACACCAGGCAGGTCCGAGATAATGTTGTGGAGAAGTTTAAAGCTGGCTTTGGATAAAAAAAGATTTTCCAAGCTTTAAACATCCCAAGGAGCTCTGCGCAAGCAATCATATTGAAATGGAAGGAGTATCAGACCACTGCAAATCTACCAAGACCCGGCCGTCCCTCTAAACTTTCATCTGGAACAAGGAGGAGACTGATCAGAGATGCAGCCAAGAGGCCCATGATCACTCTGGATGAACTGCAGAGATCTACAGCTGAGGTGGGAGAGTCTGTCCATAGGACAACAATCAGTCGTACACTGCACAAATCTGGCCTTTACGGAAGAGTGGTAAGAAGAAAGCCATTTCTCAAAGATATCCATAAAAAGTGTTGTTTAAAGTTTGCCACAAGCACCTGGGAGACACCAAACATGTGGAAGAAGGTGCTCTGGTCAGATGAAACCAAAATCGAACTGTTGGACACAATGCAAAACGATATGTTTGGCGTAAAAGCAACACAGCTCATCACCCTGAACACACCATCTCCACTGTCAAACATGGTGGTGGCAGCATCATGGTTTGGGCCTGCTTTTCGTCAGCAGGGACAGGGAAGATGGTCAGAATTGATGGAAGATGGATGGGGCCAAATACAGGACCATTCTGGAAGAAAACCTGTTTGAGTCTGCAAGAGACCTGAGACTGGGACGGAGATTTATGTTCCAACAAGACAATGATCCAAAACATAAAGCCAAATCTACAATGGAATGGTTCACAAATAAACATATCCAGGTGTTGGAATGGCCAAGTCAAAGTCCAGACCTGAATCCAATCGAGAATCTGTGGAAAGAGCTGAAGACTGCTGTTCACAAACGCTCTCCATCCAACCTCACTGAGCTCGAGCTGTTTTGCAAAAAGAATGGGCAGAATTTCAGTGTCTCCATGTGCAAAACTGACAGAGACATACCCCAAGAGACTTGCAGCTGGAACTGCAGCAAAAGGCTGCGCTACAAAGTATTAATGTAAGGGGGCCGAATAATATTGCACGCCCCACTTTTCAGTGTTTTATTTGTTAAAAAAGTTTGACACATCCAATAAATTTCATTCCACTTCACGACTGTGTCCCACTCGTTGTTGATTCTTCACAAAAAATTTAAATTTCATATCTTTATGTTTGAAGCCTGAAATGTGGCAAAAGGTTGAAAAGTTCAAGGGGGCCCAATACTTTCGCAAGGCACTGTATGTAATATAAATGTGTGTGTGTTATATATGTATATGATGTTATGGTGTTATCATTGATGAAAAACTGACATGGATGGAAACATCACATAAATTCTGTAAAAATAAAAATAGCGAAATCTATTGCAGTACTGTACAAAGTAAGGGCGTTATTAAATGATAAAGTTCTGTATATGTTGTATAATGCAATAATTGTTCCACACTTAATCTATTGTATTCATGTTTGAGGGAAAGCTTGCAAAGCAATTACAAATCCTATTTTTGTTTTACAGACAAGAGCTGTAAGAATTATTACTAGAAAGCATTTGAGTCACCCATCAAGTACTTTATTTTATCAACTGAAGTTATTGAAGTTCCATGATTTGGTAGATTATAATAGTTTATCAGTTTTGTATAGGGCTCGTAATAATACATTACCTAATTAAATTTTGTTAAAAGAGAGAGTTGTTATAATCTTAAGGGGACAGAGATATTTGTGACACCTAAATTTAGAACTAGTTTGAAGGAACGGTCTACTTCAATCCAAAGAATTAGATTATGAAATAATCTGGAGAGTGATGTTAAAAATGTCAGATCAATGTGCATGTTTAAGAGAATGCTCAAAGCTGGTTTGTTAAAAAAAAATGAAATAGCTTAATGTGTATTTGTACGAACTGTTGCTCGAGAAGGAGTTATTTATTTTGTTTTTGTTATTTGAAGATTATTTTTGTTTGAATACATTTTTTTGCTAAAAGGGGCAGATATAATAAAAAAAATGATTTCTGCTGATTGTATTACTTATTGTATATAGAATTGTTTTGTTTTGTTAAAAATGAATAAACTTTCTAATAATAAATAATAATAATATATATATGTAGGGAAATTTTGAAGATTAAATTACCTTCAAATGAGTCAACAGTAAGTCGATCAGGTTGTGTACCTGTTAACACGACTGTGTGTGCACTTTATGTCAGGGTTTGTTTTGAGACACCGTCACTGCACTGGATCCTGGTTTGTGACTAAATAAAGAATTAGAAATAGAATCATAAAAGCCCCTCTTTACCAGCTGGGACTATTTTATTTATTATTGAATATATGGCTTGTCTACTGAACAGTATCTAAATGTAATAACGTAGCTTCTCTCCTACTGACAGGTGAAGCTGGAACTTTAAAACATGTTGTCATAAAATCAAAACTCAGAGTCTTTGCACTTGATTCACCTTATGGTGTTCCACCTGGTAGATTACCGGAGCAAACAGCTTCATGACAGGCAGTCGGCCACCCCAGGAGCAGAGCTCTGCATCTTAAAACTATAACATGGAAACACCATTTCTCCTCTAATGGGGGACACTGCCCTTCACGACCTGGTCAGGAATCCACTTTGCTTGGTCTCTCCGTCATCAGGTGACCCTGAATGTCCCGTCATCAAGAGGTCGGAGGGACTCCGTGTGTGATGAGACATTAATGTAAAACAAAAAATATAGGAACTAGGTGCCTTTAGCATTTACATGCTTCAAGGATGTACATGTGATTTACTGGTAGTCTCATTTGGCAATTGATCATAATAAAACCGCAATAATCAGTTTTGAGATGTCCTCCTGATCTTGGGATGACCAGGTTTAATATTTACTCAGACCAACGATGTTTGACGGTTGAATCATGTCAGAAGATGAGCAACTCAGAGGTGTCTACTGTTTGTAGGAGATAATTGGATACAGACGTGTCTTCTGGACCTCCTGATCCCATCCTTTCATTTTACCTTTGAGGAAATAATAGATGCTGAGTGTACTGAGAGGGAGGGTACGTATATTAAAGAGCAGGGAGAGGGAAGCTCTGCAGTAATACCTGTGAAACACTGACAGACTGAGAACTTCAGCACCAGATCAACTTTAATCATAAAGGAAGATCTTGATTTTAATTTTTCAGAGCTGAAACCAAGGTAAGGACATGTCCTCGCAGGTAGGTTTGCTGTAGCTGCAAGCTTTCATTCCTCAACCATTCAAGCTTGTTTTTTTAAGAGAACTCTGTGTTTTGTGCAGCAATTTAAAATAAAGTGAATACTTAAATCCCTAAATTTATATTTTTCTAAACGCTTGACCACTTTTTATGTGTTTAATTTGTTGTTTTCATGCAAGTATTTCCATTTCGACCTGTCGTTTTAGGAGGAAAACTGCTATTTTCTGAAATTGTTTCTTAGAGAAAACGCGAACCCAGAAAAACTTCCTTTGTGAGCGTAGATGAGTGAACTTTCTAAATGTGTGTGGTTGCTTGTAGGTAAAATATGATGTCTCGGCTGGTTTTGTTGCTGGGGCTGCTCCTGTATGTGGGGGCTCAGCTGTCCTCCGCCCAGCACTGGTCCCATGGGTGGTACCCCGGAGGCAAACGGGAGCTAGACTCCTTCGGAGCTCCAGAGGTTCGGATTAGTATTTTTGTGCGCGTGTGTCGTTTCTTCATTCTCTGAGCAGGTTTTGTTGAGGCTGAAGATTCTGTTGATGTTTGTCTTCAGATGTCAGAGGACATTAAGTTGTGTGAGGCAGGAGAATGTAGCTACCTGAGACCCCAGAGGAGGAATATCCTGAGAGACATTGTTGTAAGTGGACAATTAGAAACAGTTTAAAACAATTAAACCTCAATTTCCACCCTTTAATAACAGCTTTTATAGCCTGCTTTCTCATGAACTTTGTACAGAGAATGTTAAAAAATACAGTAAAAAATCAAATATACAGTAGAGCTGAATAATTTTGATCTGGTGTTAGAAACTTCTGGTCAATGTAAACTAATTGTATATTCTGTCATTCTGTCTCCTCACAGCTGGATGCTTTGGCCAGAGAGCTTCAGAAAAGGAAATGACCACGGCATCATTTTATTTTATTGTTTATTTATTTATTTATTTTTCATTTTACCTTTGAGCATCTGCTCAAGTGTCTTTGTTAGTGTTAGAAAATGATGTTATCTTTTTGTTACTTTTATCAGTTAAAGCTTTAAAGTCTGTTTTTTTTCCCTCTGTAGCAAAAAATTGTGAAACATATGATGCCCCCAAAATAAATTGTGTTTTCATACTTTTGTCTACTCATTAGTGATGTTCAGTCACTCAAACTTTGACAAGTTGCAGATAAATGATGTACTAGTAGTAGTGCATGGTAACAGAAATAGACTGTACTAAAAACTGACAACAAGCACATATAAAATATTGTAATTTTTCCACTAAATTTGTTTTATGCTTTTTTATATATATATATATATATATATATAT
>NC_056504.1:11677828-11681438 GCF_014905685.2 Nematolebias whitei
TTCTAGCCTGGGTTTTAACTAATAAATGATCCAAAGGAAAAATCACAAAACACAAAAACGTCATCAAAATTCAGTGTGATTATTTTTAAAGTATCATATCAGAATCAGTATCGGCGATATTAGACCTGTATTTACTTGGTATCGATCAATCCCTAAATTTGCAGTATCGCACACTGACAAAAAGACAGGAGAAAGAACTGGAAGTGTCAGAAACAAAGATGCTGAGGATCTCCTTAGAAGTGACAAGGATTAATAGGATTAGGAATGAGATCATCAGAAGTACAGCACAGGTTGAACAACTGGGAGATAAAGTTAGAGAGACCAGACTGAGATGGTTTGGACATGTCCAGAGGAGGGACAATGGGTATACTGGTAGAAGGATGTTAGAAATGCAGCTGCCAGGAAAAAGACAAAAAGGAGATCTATGGATTAAATTAGAGAGGACATGGAGATAATTGGAGTGAGGACAGAGGGTGCAGAGGACAGAGTGAGATGGAGGAGGATGACTCGCTGTGGTGACCCCTGAAGAGGGAAAAGCCAAAAGAAGAAGCATCACATGTGGTACATAAGTTGGAACGAAACTGTGTACTCAAGGTCCCAGTTACACCCAAAAATAGCAAAAATAATGAAGCTCAACTTATCTTTAGTTGGCAAGTCTTGGTTTATTCAAGTCAAATGTGAGATACATCATTCTTGAACTGTTTTCAACACCTCAAGGCATTAAATATATTACTTCTTTTACATTAAAAAAACTATATGAAAAACTGTGATGTGATGAAATACTGTAGTAGTCTGAATACTGTCTCAGTTTATTAAAAAAAAATACTAAAAGAAACTAAAATCTTAGAAGCAAACAACAAAAATTTGTCAAACAAAACTGGGTTTAAGCTGATTTTCTGTCAGAAACAAATTGCTCTTACTTTTTGTTATTCTTGCCAAAATAAATAGGGCCCATGATGATAATAATAATAATAATTAGTATTTTGTTGGCATTACCAAAACTAAATTTTATCATATTGTTTCATTATACAAAAAGACGAACATTTGTTGTAGTAAACAGAGTTGTTTCTTGTCATCAAAAGTTCTAATGTATTTAATTTATGATGTAAGAGATTGCTTTTCAGTTAGACATCAGTTTGGAGGGGCATTGCAATTACAGTAACAGTTTATTTTAAGAAGAAACATGAAGCTGGTATTGATGCAAAAATATAGTGGAGTAATGCTTGGCATCCTCAGAACAAGCCCTTAAAAATGTATCAGATGATACTTTAAAGAAATATAGTGATGTATTTGTTAAATTTGTTTTAAAATCAATCCTACTTTACCTTAAATGACTTGTATTTTGAATATGCTTTTAGAGTATGAAATGACAGAATAAATAAATACTGTACTGCTGTTACATGTAACTACTTGTTTTTTTAATTGCATCCCAAAAATTTCTAAGAGAATCCTAGTTCACAAAAACTTTTATTAAATCACTTACAACTGGATCAACTTCCACAAAGAACACAACTGCTTTTGTTCACATTTACCCTTTAAAAATGTTTTCTTTCTGACACATTGTTCACATCTTTTAATCTCTTTTCCCTTAGCTCAGAACACTGCAGTAAAACTTCAATATATGTAGTAAACAGGTTTTCTCGCACACAATTTGTGAACTTACTATTATATTGTCGGAAACATAATATGAGTATAAAACGAAAGTAAAAACAAACTCACTCAGAAACCAAAAAATAAAATAAACTTGTGTTACAATCTCATTTGGCAATGTTAGGTCACTCTTTGGCTTTTCAAACTATCACCATTTAACTGTTCGTTTTTTTAAACTGACTAAATTTGTTGAATTGATATAAAATCCACAACGATGCCACTGATGAAAGAAAACAAAAATAGCTAAATATGTACATGCTATTAAAAAAATACAAAACCCTGTTATTTTCTCCTGATACTTTATAGTGCATAGTGTTTGGGTTTTTTTTAAACAGTTTTTGTTTCTTTATCTTTGCAGCTGTGGTCCCAGCATGACTTTATTGATAAAGTTGACGATTGCCACAGCTGGCTGCTCAGGGTCCATCTCAGCAAACAGGTGACACACGTTCTCTGTAGTGGTGCCGCCTCGGCGCGCCACGAAGCCGAACATCCTACAAAAAACACAGGAGGCATGAGAGTCCAAAAGACCAGAGAGCAAAGAATACACAAAATGTCCCAGTTTATTCACATGTTGTCAAATATTCATAGTTCTTACATGCAGGCAGGTTATTGCTTGAGTTTTAAAACTGCAAGTAAATGATAAAACAGGTCTCTCTTGAAAACGAGTCCTCATGACTTAATGAAACTACCTGTATGGATAAAGGTTCAATTAAAATAAGAAGAAAAAGGTCAGCTCTTTATCTTACAAAAGTGAGCTTGTTTCACTGCATGATCAGTTTTAGAACTGTTTAAGAAATGATTGGTAACTCTTTACAAACGCACAGCCTGGTTTGAAAGCATTAATAAATACTTTGTAAAAAAAAAAAAAGGGACTCTGTTGGGAAGTGGTACTCATTCTCTCCGTGTTCTGCAGTTAATTTGTATGTTGTGTGCTTTATTGTGCAGGTCTTCACTGAATATGTTTTATGGTAGAATTTTTACTTCCAATGTCAGAGCACCAAAGCTAGTTATAAACTGAGGAACTAAATTGCTAATCACAGGCTGTTAAACAAACAGGCACATTGTTAAACGTCAGTAATATGTTGGATTCCTAAATGGAGCATAAGACATTAAATCAAACACAAGCCGAGTGAGTTTTACTAGATAATTTCTTTCTGAAATTCAGATTCTGATGAAAATGAGCAAAAAGCAAAGCAAAGCAAAAGAGACTTCCAGTTTCTGAAGCACAGCTATTATTATTAATATTGTAGGGATGCACGATATTGGATTTTTGGCCGATATCGGATATGCCGATATGTTAAAACGTATTTGGTCAATAACCGATACCAATACCGATTTTTTTTTCTCCCCTGGACCTACTTACAGAGACTACATAGCTTTCTCTGCTGTGGAATTAAAATACTACATTATTCTGCATGGTCTTTGTCAGTTTGGTCTGCTATCAAATGTAGATGCCAAAAATGGGGCTGAAAATGATGCAACACTTCAACTTAGATTATGTTTAATGTCAAATTTATTCATGACACTTACTGTAACACAATGACAACACTCGAAATGTGCAAATTTGTAAATTTTCACAAATCTAAACTCAACAGCGCGCGTGATGTCATAATGTTGTGGTGACGCTGAAGGCATCCTTGTCACTGTGTTGTCATACAAAAACAGCACCTTATGGTAAATGGACTGTACTTATATAGCACCTTTCTATCTTATCAAGATACTCCAAGTTCTTTACACTACAATCTGTGCCCTCATTTAACTATTCATACATCACTCTACTAGATCTATACAAAGACTAATAAGTGCTTTATCACATTCATACACTGATGGGACACACATCGGAGGAAATGAGGGGTTCAGTGTCTTGCCCAGGGACACTTCGGCATGTGATTGCTGGTGGAATCGAACCCCCCACTCTTGCACTGGAGGACGACTGCTCTAACCACTCAGTCACAGCCGC
>NC_056504.1:11681538-11689089 GCF_014905685.2 Nematolebias whitei
ATGGTATGTATGGTATGGTATGGTATGGTATGGTATGGTATGGTATGTTATGATATGGTATGTTGTTGTATGGTATGGTATGGTATGTTATGGTGTTGTATGGTATGTTATGATATGGTATGGTTCGGTGTTTTATGATAAGGTATGATATGGTATGGTGTTGTATGGTATGGTATGGTATGGTATTTATGGTATGGTATATTATTCTTGCTCAAAGACCATTGCATCGCACTAGAGATTGACTTTTGAGATTTGAGCTTGACAGGCAGTCAGAACACTGTCCCTCTCCCTAAACCCCCAAGTATGGCTTGTCATGAAAACCTTGTAGAGTCCTCAGAGCAGGGACATGTGGACTCGTTTACTCAGACGGGACACTGCAGCTTAGTACCCAGATGATAGGACAATGCTGCCTGTACTTGAGTTCCAAGGAGAGCATTAGACAGGAGACAGGATGGCCACCTGTCCTCACTCTGTCCCAGATAAACATCAGTTTGACTGTTGTTAGTGAGACAACTAACTCCACTCAGGTTGGGCTTCTTTTCACTGATAGATGGATGAAAGCTTTATTTGAAATACCTTCTTCACCGTCTGTATTTTGGATTTTACGTTTGTGACAGAAAGCTGGCAGATTGTTTATGGATCAAGTGCTTTTAAAAGATTTTTACCTACTTATTTTAACACAGAGAAAACTACAGGATCTGGTGGAAAGCTTGGGTCAGTTTGACCCATGAGGTCTAAAACTGAGGCCCCGTGGGTCATTTTGTCCAGAGGGCAGCAGGAGGGTTAAAAGAGAACACAGGCTATTGTTGAGCATGAGTAAATGGCTTTTAGAGAGAAATTCCTTGCTTTCAACAGGAAACACTCAAAGAGATGAACCAACAACTTAGGACTTTTTGGTATTTGAGGTCTCAAGTAAACATAGGTCACATGATCCACTGATGTCCACTGAACAGGCCCTGTAGCTCTTGATATGACCCTCCTGATAACAACATGGCAGCGCTCTAGTTCTGATAGCCTCTCCTTGAAGCATCCATCCACAGTCTCCACTGAAAACTCTTTGCCCTGTAGGAGCGTTTGGCACAGGAGCACATTGTTCAGAACAAGAGGTGCTTTAAGGGGAAGGCGTGTGACTCACCTTGTCTTCGCACGCCTTGTGAGCTGCAGTCTTGCACTCTGTAAACAACAAGCAGAGGAGCTCGTTTTGTTTTTCTCTTAGGAGATCAGCGTTGAGACAGAAAGAGGACAGACAGGGTGAGCTTGTTTGCATGTGTGCATCCTGGTCAGGTTTTATCCTGGATCTGTGACCTGACCTGACCCACACTCACCCTTGCAGGAAGCTCCGGGGCTGTCCACGCTCTGCTTGCACACATGGCACACCTGTCGTTTCTTGAAGCTCTTCACCGTAAAGGTGCGGCTCCCCGACTTGGTGAGCTGCAGAGACACACGAGACGGTCGGAGCTGATCACAGAGGCAGGTATGCACGACTGAAACCAGCGCTACTCCTGAAAATAAATAAATAATCCGTTCAATCACGCAGATTTGTGCTCGTGAAAACTCATGACACGCTCCAAGTGTGCACGGTTGGGATGCTTAAAGGTTTATCAGTTTTCTTGTGGTATCCTCAGGCGTATGGTCCCCCACGCAGCTGTTGTCAGTACAGATGTGCGCTGTATCAGTGACACACCAGCAGGAACACAGACCCTGCTGTTCATTCAGCCTCCTCCATAGCTGCCATGATACATTGTCTTTTAAATTGCTCTTATTCTGTCTCAGACTGAGGGCGTCCCTCGGGATGCGGAGCTTCACATGCTGCTGGTTGTAATAGTAGATTTTTATTTTTTTTGCACGATGAAGAATCACAGAACAGACGTATAATCATATTATTGTCACATAGGTCCGTTGTTTTGCTCGTGTGTTTTCCTGACGCTGCTGGCTTTAATCTGAGCACTTTATCCTGCCTTTCAGGCCATCTGAATGGAGGCTTCTCCTTCTTTCAACAGGGTGGTAAACTGGGCAGCATGGCAGCTGTGTAAATACATGAGCTTCATGGGGGCGAAACGAAAGGTAATTTGAAAACGGGCTAACTCTTTCGAACGGCTTGGTCTTGGATTAAATTTGGAAACGTATCCTCCCTTATGAAACCACATTTTCCCTTCAGCAGAGGAGAAGGAAACATCATGAGGGAGGTGTGAACGTTCGTGTCATGAACAACACACACACACAGACGTACGCATTTCTTTGGTCTGAAAATCTTAGAGGTATTTTTAACTCTCACTAATATATATTTTTAATAAAACACACATAGACTTAAGCTTTAAAATCCAGCAGAGAGCAAAGCAACGTTGATATCTCCACCTTAGAAAGTTTTGAGTATTTGGTCACAACGTTTAATCCTTCCTGTAATCCTAATCTGTCATAATCAGTCTCTCCAGTTCTGTGTATAATAAACAGTTGTGTCTCGTGTGTGGAGCACACTGTAAATCCTTTATGACCAGTTGTGTGTAATTAATATTTTACACGCCCCTGCCCCGAGCTTTGTCTGGTTACATAAGATAAATACACTTCATTAACAAAACAACTGCACTTTCTGTGTTCGTTGAAATATTTAGAGGAGAACAGACACGAGAAAAAGAAGGACAGACGGAAAAAGCACAAAGACGCAGTAAAGCCAAGAAGAAAAGTATAAAAAGTGACTAAAATAAACGACAAGATAACATAAAAACTTCAAGGAACTATAAGAAGGTAGAAAAAGCTCAATAGGATGCCAAAAAGCGAACATGCCAACGAGAACAGTGAAGAACAAAATTAAATATTTTAAAACGTGCAGAAGCTACAAAAACCAAAAGTTGCAGCCGTTATGTCCTGAACGAGCTGAACGGTTTGATATTTGGCTGGAATTGCAGAAAATATGCTGAAATATTTTAGGTCCCAACACAACACAAGCAAATGTAAACAGAAAAACAATATTGTGAACGTGGTTTAAGCACTTAGAATATTCTGACAGTTTGTCTAAAGTGGACGGCTGTCGTCTTACGTAAAACAACTCCAGTTGTGTTTTAAATCTTCACATCTGTGCTCGTTTCAACTTACACACGTATTCTGGCAGAAACACGACGATCTTCATGATGGATGTGTTTACCTCCGTAAACAGCTGTGTACTGTGAAATTAACAACTAGCTCATCAATCGTCAGAATTAAACCCTTTCTCCAAGGCTGTTCAAAGCACTATCTACTGCAGGTAAGATATTAGTTGTTCATAATATTTCCACATAACCTCACTTAAAACACATCTGAATTATCACTACAAAAATCTAAATATCCAGAAGTCTATTGGCAAATTTTCAGCCAAACTTAAGTAAAACATACAAACAATTTCACAGGAAAAGCTAATTATTAATATTATTATTATTATTATTTATTTTATTTTTCTTCTTCTTCTTTCGGCTGCTCCCTTCTTCAAGGGTCACCATCAACCTAACTCCCATGAAGCCCTCTGGGTGGAGCAGAGCGCTGCCAACTTGGGCGCTCTGGGGAGCGTGAGGGAGGGTGGGGATTAAGGGTCTTGCTCAAGGGCCCAGAGTGGGGCAAATGAGGATGGAGACAGATGTGGGTGTTTTACCTTTCCCACCCACATTTTGATGTTGTCGGGGAGTCGAACCGGCGACCTTCCGATCACAGGCTCGCCTTCTCTAACCTCTGCGCCACCACTCACCCATATACATAGAGTCAGTGGTGTAGTCTATGTGATACGCAGGCATACGGAGAGTACCCACTAGAAAAGTTAGTGAATTTCAGTATACCCACTTAAAAGTGTACAATGACACGTGACATATCACTAGTTACGTGTCACGGTCAACACATTTGGAACATTTTATAGACACACTGAGTTGGTTCAACCTGTTTTTTGTAAAATTAATAATACAACACTTACTACTTAATACTTGAACATGTTTTGCTTTGATACTGTTTTATAAAATCTAACATGTGTTAATACAAAGCCAACTGTTGTACAAAGTTTGTTGTTCACTTATTCAAATATAAACATAAGAGAAATTTTGAAATGTTCAATATGCTTAAAAATCAAAATAAAGTGATGATTACATTGTACTAACCGGTGTACTTCGGGTTCTAAGCACAGTATACCCAGTACAAAAATGTCGACTACACCGCTGCATAGAGTAACTGTAAATTGTCCCTGTGTGAGTGAATGGTTGTTTGTCTCTGTGTGTCCCTGTGATGGACTGGAGACCTGTCCAGGGTGTCCCCCGCCTCTCGTACAGTGACTCAGTGGGCACCAGTGACCCCTCGTGACCTGATAAGGAAGAAGTGGGTAAAGACGATGGATGGATGTATTTCACAGACATATTATGTCTGTTACTGCTGCTCCTTCAAATGATGTTTTTTCTCCGTCAGTTCCTGAGAGAAGAATTCGACTTTTCGGCAGATAAATACCAACAGAGCCTCACGGGTTTGTCAGTTGTAACAAAATGTAATTTATTGATTCTAGTCCATGGACATGACATTTATCTTTCAGCACGGGTGAAAACACACTCTTAGAAAGTGTTTCCAGCATCTGCAACCAGCTGAACGTCTTTGTCCCCCATCTGCTGTTTCCTCTTTTAATTTCTACCTTTTCTTTTTTCTTTTTCTCCCAACTGGTTAGTTTTAGGCATCAAGACACTTTATTTGAGCTTCAAATGAATGTTTTTAAAGTTAGATGTAATTTGCATTGCATTTATTCCTACTTGCTTAATAATAAACATTTTATTGTTACATATACGCTGGATCGTGTTATTGAATAAAGGTATTGGAAATCAATAGAAATGCAGTTTGGACACAAACTTGAAATTTAAGCGGTTATTGGTTTTAGGCAACAGATTGTTTGCATGAAAGTAAATTATTTTATGAAATAAAATCGATAGTTTTTTTTCACATAAAATCTATTTAAAAGCTCAACTTATTCAGTTTCATAAACTCAAACGACTCCTGAGCTCCCCCTGGTGGACAAAAAGTTGAACTGCAGTCGAATCCCAAAAAATGTTCCCACTTATGAACTCGTTAATCAGAGGTTTATAAATGGGATTGAAAACTGTCTAAAAATAAAAACATGTTTGGAATTTTACTTTATACCAAAACATAAGAAGTTTTTTTCTGATCAAGTTAATGTTAAAGTCAATAGGTAAATCAGTCTGAAGGACTTTTTGTCATATCTTTGTTAGTTTTTGGTGTTTGGGTCAATTCCTGTTTTCTTTTCTTTCTTTTATTTTTCATCTAGAACAGTTTAGGTTATTATGTTATACCTGTAGCTTCTGTTCTTTTAATATTCAAAGCTTTGCAATGCCCTCCACCCACCTGTATTTCATCTGTGTTCCTCAGTTCTTTGTCAAATCGTTGGCTCTAATCATCTTTAGATATTACAGATTTGCTTTGATTGTTGCTGTTAACAATCACAAGTTTCCTCCTAAATTTTCCACCTTGGTTTGGGTCCATTCATCCCCTCACATGACAGCTTTTAGTAGCTTTAGTGAAATCTTTTCCAGGGGGATGAAAAGCTGGAATTTGACTCGTTCTGTGTTTAAAAAAAAAACAATCAGTATGTCAGTTTGACTGAACGAATGAAAAGCACGTTATGTTCTGTCTTAACGTTTCACCTCTGTTCTTTTTGCCCGTTTGTTTGCATCAGAAACAGAAGACGCAAACTGTTCCATCATTAGGAGCATGTGTCACATCAGGCAACGCAAACATCTGCAAACGCTTGGTTGCTTCATATTTACTCCTTTCAGCTACCGGCAAAAACAAGAACGACTCTTTTTCAGTGGACGTTCAAACTGCTGAAGCTCCCACGAGTACCTCAGCGTTGTGTTCTTGCATTGCAGAATAAAAGAACCCCACCCTTTCAGTTTTAATTCAGCCAAACGTTGTGTCATTCCCCAAGCATGTCTGACCACTAACTGAAGATCTTCCACAGCCAACGTGAGGACGAACAGAGAGACTCAGCCTCAGTGGCGGCTGCAGAACGGATTCTTTAGGAGTGTGAGCCTGTAAGCTTGTCTACAGATGAAATGATGGGATGAACATTGAAACATGTTGAATTTACACACAGAAACCGCCGTGTGTCCTTGAGCTACAACATACAGCCACACATTCTGTAACTCTCACACACTGCTGGCACTAAATGCTTTTTTCACTGGCATCTCACCTCACACGTGATGACATGCTGGAGACTGGGAGTAACAACTTGAATCACACACACACACACACACACACACACT
Source organism: Nematolebias whitei (assembly GCF_014905685.2). Taxonomy (NCBI): domain Eukaryota; kingdom Metazoa; phylum Chordata; class Actinopteri; order Cyprinodontiformes; family Rivulidae; genus Nematolebias; species Nematolebias whitei. The sequence goes on from NC_056504.1 coordinate 11,687,811, forward strand.
CAGGAAGGGACGGGAGCAGGTGGTGAGCCAGGGGTACGCTCCAGTTCTGGGTTGGTAAATATAAACCAGTGTGAGTCGGGGTCATCGCCTCTGAACTGCCATGAAAACGCTGAAAATAGGTGGGAGAATGAGAGTTTTGTTATATGTGTGTCTGAGAGAGGTTCATTCCTTGTTACAGTTTATTAAGTCCACCCTATCAGCAGGGACCATGCGATCATGACTTGGCACAATCACACACAGACCTGCTGAAAGCCACACGTGGGGAAACTGAACTGAAGGTCTGATGCAATCCCACGACCTCCTTCCAAGTGTCTTTACTTATTTATTTATTACTCATTGTGGTCATAGAAACTGGTCAATAAAAACAAATCTGCACTTTTTTTTCACATCAGTGCTCAAAGTGTCCTTAAGTTAAGGACTTGTGTGACCATCTGCCACGCACCGCATGTGTTCATGTGTTCATGTGTTCATGTGTTCGTTTTACCTCCAGAAACAGCTGAAGTGGTGAAAATACGTCAACAGTAGTGACGCTGTTGGATCAGTTTGGGCTCTAAAACTGTTTTCATATGTAGTTAAGCTCAGATTTGATGAGTAAAGAGCAGAATACGGTAACAATACTGTACACTTGTCACTTGTGGCAGAGATCTTGTAAAACCTACAGGCGCCTTGATGCTGAGCTCTGTCTCTTTATAGCGTTCCACTGCCCTGCTTTGTCTCTGATATTTATTCTCTCTCTTTTCTTGTTCTGCAGCATATTCACGTTTACTATTCCACCTAAACACCTTCTGCAGGGTTCTACAGATCTCCGATTTCTCTGAAGTCTCAGCTGATTCAGCCGAACGCTTTGTTTGTATTAAGTGCGGACCATCATTTCAGAATGGCAGTAAACTCTTAAGCTGCACCATTTGATCAGTTAGTTCAGGACAACTTTTAAGTTTTAGCTTAGTTTGCAAAGAGTACCTTGAAACTGTTGTTTAACCACTAATGAAACAGTTTGATTGCAGCGAGCTGAACGGTGTAATAACTGGACTGAATCTGCAGCAAGACGATTAGAAGAGTTTTTTTTAACTCCAAAATGATCCAGAATGTGAACTTCCCATACATTTTACACAGCCTGCACTGTGTTCAGAGAGATATTCTGCTCAAATTTAAAGGTATTTTTTCACAATAAAAGCTGCACGACAGTCCTCTTTTTCCACCTGTTTGTTCCGTTGCATTGATTTATTGTGACATGTGAGAACACACAAACACCGGTGTGCAGCCTTAGTTTTAAATCAAC
>NC_056504.1:11689189-11699115 GCF_014905685.2 Nematolebias whitei
CATCCATCCATCCATCCATCCATCCATCCATCCATCCATCCATCTACACGCATAGTATATTATGTGCATTTTAGCTTATATTACTACCTTGAAATACTTATTTATTTAAATTCATCCTGCTTGCACCGTTACATTCTACAATGTTGTTGTTTACTATCTCTCTATAGGACATTATAAATATTATAATTACTTTTTCACTTTTTGGTACTTTGATTTTTGTATCCTTATTGCATGCTTTAGTATTTCTTATTTGTTGGATTTTTTTTAGCGAGTCAAACTGGTACTTCTCATCCTAAGCATGTCATTGTACTGGTAACCTTGCATATGACAAATAAACACAACTTGAACTTGGAAAAAAAAAACCTGTGTGTTGGTCATAATGTATTGTCCAGAAGACTTGTTTTATTGGTAGTCATTGAGGGTCATCCCCATCACATACTCTGAGCTCTTCCAGATCATGAAAGACCTTTGTTTAAATTGTTGGCATGCAAAGGCAGTGAGGAGTATGTATCCTCAACGAATGCTGCTTTCATTTGATAAAGAATTGGATCCTTCGCATGCCTCTGTTACATTCCAAATGTAGGTGCAGCTCAGTTTGTTCTCTTACTTGCGTGGAGGCAGCTGGTCACTCAGAGACTGCTGTGTGGCCCTGAGGTAGCTCTGGCGGCGAGCAGCCGTTTTGGGTGAGGGTTTTGGACTTCCTTCAGAGTCGTCACTGTCTTCCAAGTCTCCCATGGCTTTCACGTAGCTCCCACTTCGCATCCGCCGACACGGGATTTCATTGAAGCCTCCACTGCGGCCTAATGTGCTGCTCCAATCACCCTACAGACATCATTAAATGGATAAGCAACAGTTAACACTGCACATAATGGAGATTTTCTCAAGCGGTATATTTGTTTAAAGCATACTCACCCTGCGTCCAACCTGCAGGTAGTTACAGGTCAGTTCCTGTTGGCAGGATTTAGACTTGAGCATCGACCTGTCTAGAGTAGTTGAGCCCTTCTGGATCACCTGTCTTGGCTGGCCCATTGTTAGTGCAGACCAAGATCCTCCTTTCACATAGTCACTATCATTTAATAACATACCTCCAGCTCCACTTAGTCCCCCACCTCCTCCATCCTCTGGGCCAGGAAGAGCTGGATACTTCATGTCATTGATGCTTTTAGAGGAACTGATGGTGTTGTAGCCACTGTGGATGTATTTACTCTGGCTGTCATGGCTAGCTGGATGTCTCAGAGTCATCATAGCCATGGAGTTATGGTAGCTGCTCAAGTCGCTGCTGTCCAAATCGTCCGAGCTCCAATATCCTGACATGTTGGACCTAGGCCGCCGCTTTGTTGCCTCCGATTTTGTGACACGGTCTTTACTTTTGGATCTGCGATGATGCTTCCCTCCATCCTCGGTGCTAGATGAGCCTCCACCGCTGCCTGTAGATCGCCCATTGACGTTTCCTTTCATGTTGTGGCTCTCCATTGACTGAGATTTTGCAAAAAGCTTTTGAACTGAGTGCAGCATGTATCGAATGCGACCAGGACTGTCTGTCCGCTGCTTGGCAGCAGCAGATGCTCTGTGAAACTGCAAAGTGCTGAATCCATCCCGACCTCCGGGTAGCTGCTTTTCAAATTCCAGCAGACTTGCAGGCGCTTGATTCTTAGTCATGTGGTGAGATATAGTCGCTGAGCCACTTGTAATCATAGGTGTTCGTCCACTCAGCCCTGCCATGCCCATACCTGTTGCCATTCCCATTGACAAAGATGTCCCCATGGTTCCTGTGCCAATCCCTCCAATGCTGTCCCCAGGAGGAGAAAAATCAGACTGGTCATAGGAGTTGTAGTGGATACTTGGAAAGGTGCTGCTGTTGGACATCTGATTGTTAAGGGGCAGCATGCAGTCTGCTGGAAGGGAGCCTGGGTTGATAGGAGGGTAAAGGCGAGGGTCCATGGAGCCATAGTGGTCCATTGTGGGGAGTAAGTAAGGGCTGCGTGGCAGCGTGCTGATCTTCTGAGGATACAGAGCCTCTGGACGACCAATGGAGGGTTCGCAGGAATCAGACAGGTGTCTGTTACGGTTGGTCCCCAACCCTTTCATGATGGCAAGGAGGTCCAACCCTCTACAAGACCTCCAAGCCAACTAGAGACGACAGATGGGCTTTTACTTGATTCCTGAAAAAGAGACAAACAAGGCAGAAAACACCAAAGGACGGGTTATAAATGCACAAAAACACATCTAATACATTCAAACTCAAAGCCACACAAACACATCCTCCCATGCTAAGCCAAACTGCTGCGACTCAACAACAGCTCTGTGAGTGATATTTCCATTGCCTCCTGCAGCCAACATCTGTGCTAATATCATGCAAATAGATAAAACGCAACAACATGTGGAACAAGGACAAGCTCCGGCTTGTGGGTCAGTGCATACATTATCAGTGAGAGAACAATTGCTGACAGACACTCCTCCGTTTCATGTGGGGCACAGCAGCAGCCAGAGAACAAATATCTCTTTATTCTGAATAATCACATGCAGGGGGAAATATCTGAACATTTATCAGTGCAAAAATGTTTTAATCTTGTGAACAAGAACATATGTAAGACTCAGTTTTATTTATTATAAACTTGTAGTTTTAATAAATAATGTTGAAAATTCTTTAAAAATTAGAAGCTTCATATCTGGTAAGGCCTTTCCTTGTATCTTTGTGGTGTATTCTTTTGCGTTTTATCATTCCTTCCCCCTTTCCATTGATATTTTTCTCTCCTCACAGTGGGCATCTGCTACTAGTGACCAAGCTGTGAGCCCAGGATGGCGAGCCCACAGTCAGGGTGAAACCAGTAAAAAGGTTGAGCAATGGGAGGTGTGCAGCAGGCTTTGGCAGGTAATCGCCCTCTCTCTGGTCAAGCTGTTGCAAAGGTTTTCCTGGGGATGCAACAAGAACAGTATTTCTTGTCACTGAGAGGGGAAAAAAAAAAGTTGTTCTTATTTTGAACATTTTTCAAAATGACAATAAAATGAGTCTGAATCAGGCACCCTCAAAAAGAAAAAGACCATTCGTCCTTTGGCAAAGGAAATGCAGCTCACTCCAAATAGTTCAAGCTGAAAAGCACGTTTTACTGTTGCTGTTACAAAATGTGTTGCACTTCTTGCAATTTCAAGAAGCGCATTTGCAGAGGTAAAAAAAAAAAAAATCTCCATAAAAATCCAACGCTGGCTTTTACACCATCATTATTAACAAGCTGCAGCCTCTGACTCATTTAGAGTCATTAACGTAGTTTTTCTGAACGCCGTCTCTGCCGATGGGGTCAAATCCTCTAAATCCTTTTACACAACATTAACTAACAGCCCCGTATCCCATCCTGACATGCCACTCCACTTTGGCATGCTCTCCTTAATATGTCAAGCACTATGACTTAAAGTGACAGTGATAGCTTTGGTGGAGGCAGGCTCGTCTGACAAGCAAAGCTGATTTTATTTATGTTTTTTTTGCGTACTGTGTCTGTCTGTTAGCATAATATCTCATGAACCAGTGGATGAATTATAACGAAACTCTCAGATATTTATCTTTTTAAATACATCTACAAATGATTAACTTTTGGCGTCAACCCAATTAAAGATGACCACCATAGCAATCTGTCTGTTAGCAAAATATCTCATGAACCAGCACAAATTTCACTGAAACCCTTAGAAAGTAATCACTAGACGAACATCTATAACTGATAGACTTTAGGTCAATTCAAAATAGCCGCCAAAGCTAAGTGACTTTAGCCAACACAACAATTTGTTTTACTCAGTCAATCCGACACAAATAGAGCTAAAATTTGGGGTGGTAGTAGCTGAGACTCATCCACAACATGCACTCTGTGTGCTGCCAGATACAAGGTAGTGGGTGAAATGCTTTCCTTCTTAAGAAGTTTTATTCCAATATAACATCTGTTTATGTTCACTGCAGCCCACACACTAAAGGTGAAAAAAGAAGCCGGCCGAGACAAAAACAGAAAAACTGAATGACATTATTGTTTGAAAATGCTCTCTCAAACTCTCTTTGCTGCTTATTTTTCTTTCCTAATTTTAGTACAGCAACACTTGCAACAAGACGAAACAAAATAAACTATAATTTAGAAGTGAGTTAAGCAGCTAAAAAGCCCTTAGAGGTATAATAAATGGATTTACAGACACACCGATCCGCTTATTGTTTGCACAGAACCTTTAATGAAGTCGAGAGAAGAACATTTGTGTTTGTTTAATAAAAAAACACACATTTTAACTAAATCTTTAATGAAACACTTGGGGAGATTCTCTCCTTTCCAAAGGGGAAAGGAGAGAATCTGTTTGGCATCGTGTCCACTTTATGACCTTTTCCTACGTTTCTCTCACTGAGCTGCAGCCAGTTGACATTAGTGGTCACAAGAGGGCGACCCACTCAAGAAAAGCTGGACTCTTGCTTCTGCAGGCTTTTTCCTGAAACTTATAGGAATACTGAAGTGTTCAATTTCACGAGCGAGCGAGCTCAAGTTAGAGACATTCCAGTTCAACAGTTCCCAACTTACAAGTCAGGCCCTTTTCCTTCATTAGCTGAGCGGCACACGAGGCACTGAAAGAGACGAGACAGACAAACAAACAAACTGCACAAATGACTTTAAATAATTCATACTTTTCGACACTTTTTGAGAAAGTAGTGTTCGAATATGAAATAATAAGTCATTCAAATCCTGCACAGCAGAGATTTTCTATCACAATACTGCAGTACAGTACTGGTACAGAAGCAAAAAAAGGCACTTGCATCGAAACTGAAATTTATTTAAATGCAATAAAAAAAGTCAGTGCAAAAAAAAAATGCTACATCAGAATCAAATGAAATGTTCAAACCTCACTAGGGCTCTGTTATCACTCCACAGGTAATCCTTCACAACCTGAATCATCAATAATCCTCATTATTAGATTCAGAGCCACACAATATTTGAAAAACATGCTCCTCCTGTAATATTGTTAAATATTGATGTCAGCTGCTAAGAAGACAGGATTTCCTCTTTTTCTCTTCTACGTCACAACTCTCCATGTGCTTCAGCCGCTATAAATTACATAGATTCATTACACACAGAGTGAAATGTTTCAAACCTTTATTTATTGTAATTTAGATGATTACGGCTTACAGAAAATGAATATCAAAACTCAGCGTCTCAGAAAATTAGAATATCGTGAAGAGGTTCCGTATTGTAAACTCCTGGTGTCACTCCCTGATCAGCTGATTAACTCCTGGACATGAGCTACAAATGTTGCGTTCAAGTCCAGCCACTCCTGAACCAGAGACGACGTCAGAAGCGTCTTACCTGCTGAGGAGACAAAGAACTGGACTCAGTGGTCCAATGTCCTCTTTTCAGATGAAAGTAAATTTTCACATCGTTTGGACATCAAGGTCTCAGAGTCTGGAGTGGAGAGGCCCGGAATCCACGTTGCTTCAAGTCCAGAGATAAGTTTCCACAGTCACTGATGGTTTGGGTCCATGTCCTCTGCTGGTGCTTTCTGAAGTCCTCAGCAGGTAAGATGCTTCTGATGTCTCGGGTTCAAGAGTGGTGGGACTTGAATACATGTGTAGCTCATGTCCAGGATTCGTCTGTGCATAGTTTGCATGAGTTTTCAATATGGAACTTTATCACAATATTCTAATGTTCTGAGACACTGAGTCTTAGTTTTTCATTGAAATGTTTCACTCTGTGTGTAATGAACCTATTTGAGAGTTTCACTTTCTCAAGCGACTGACAAAAAGCTGAACTGTTTCATGGTTTTATACTTTTTTGAGACGTACTCGTATAAATTGGCTGTAGAAATGTCGAGCAGCAGGTGTCCCTCTGGTTGCCAAATATTCTAACAGAAATTCAGTTTTTATCTGTGATTTATCGCAGACTTGTGTCAGAATGATGACGAACCCACTGATTTCACAACAACGATTCAGTGTATTTTGAAGCCTCTGTGTTAGCACGGCTGTAATTTGTGAGGAACTAGAGTTGTCAAGCAGTTGCCAGTTTCTATACTGGCATGTCTGTGGGTGGCCAGATTTAGATGAGAGACCATGCATCAAAAGACATCATCCTCTCATCAGTATCGAACATGGAGGCAGTTTGCCCGAGCGCAGCTCAGTCAGTCCCGAGTCCATCTGCTCCACAGACTTACAGCTCTGCTCTGAAGACAGGGGGCAGCCCTGCATGTGCTTGTGTGTGCTGAGTCTAAACACAGTGTGTGTGTGTGTTACACGATAAACCAGTGCCTACAGACCACAGGTGAGGAAGGACATGAAAGGAGGAAATAAGGAAAGGAAAGCTGTGGCTAGTGTGTGACGGGAGTGGAAATGAAACCAACCTCAGAGGAATGAGAAGGTGTGAAAATGAGTAAAGTGTTGTAAACTGACCACCAGGGAGGAGGGAGAGGAATATGGACAATAAAGACAGAACGCAGGGGTGGAAACAGGATGTAGAAAGAAAAACGAGTTCATTATTTTGGTGGGAGAGAGAGAAACAAATTTTTACTTGAGAATAAATAATTTGTTCATTCTTTCTCCCTCCTTGGATGGAATTAATCTGAACTCCAGCTCTAATGTTAAAAATCTTGGTGTTATGTTCGATCAGGACGTGTCTTTTAACCCCCACACATTAAAATGTTACCAGAATCTCCTTCTTCCACCTGCGTAATATTGCTAATTAGAAACATCTTATCTAAAAATGATGCAGAAAAACTGGTTCATGTCACGTCTAGACTGGACTAGTGCAATGGTTTGTTATCTGGGTGTCCACATACTTCTTTAAAACGTCTTCAGTTGATCCAACATGCTGCTGCCAGAGTCTTAACTGGAGTTACTGGGAGAGATCATATGTCGCCAGTTTTAGCTTCTCTCCACCGGCTCCCTGTCAAATCCAGAATTAAATTCAAAATCTTACTTCTAACCTACAAAGCTCTCAACATCCTAGCTCCATTTTATATTACAGATTGTATTGTCTCATATTTGCCTAACAGAGCACCTCACTCTCAAACTGCAGGCTTACCTGAGGTTCCTAGAGTTTCCAAAATCAGAATAGGAGGAAGATCTTTCAGTTCTCAGGCTCCTCTCTTGTGGAACCAACTTCCAGTTTCTGTCCATGAGGTTGACACATTGTCCAGTTTTAAGACTTTCCTTTTTGATAAATCCTTTAGGGTCGGCTTGTTATGATACTATAGGCTTAGACTACTAGAGGACAAACTGACCTCATTTCCTTAAATGATTTTCTAAAATTGAATAGTTTTCAGTTGATACCTTCATTCTTAACATGCGATTCTTGACCTGCCATTGTGTATCTGTTCCTACCAAACCCAGCAGGTCGAAGTAGATGGCCACTTGTCCTGAGTCTGGTTCTGCTAAAGGTTTCTTCCTCACGAGGGAGTCTTTCCTTTCCACTGTCGCCTTCATTCCTGCTCAAGATGAGAGTTCTGTGGTGAAGTTAAACTCAAAGCAGTCTGCTCCTCAGATAAATTTGATGCAGCGTGCGTTCATTAAAAGGTGTGAGTGAGTGTGAAAATGTGATTTACAAGCATGTGGAAGATAAATGACCGTGGATCTGAGTTTACTCCACTTTGGGGGTAAAAGAACAAGTTTAGTTCCAATAGAATCAGACACTGAGTTCTTGTCAGCATCTTAAGGGAAAACTCACATATAACCAGACAATGGCATCAGTGTGCACCATGTTACACTGCACGTGTGTGTGTGTGTGTGTGAAGAGAGAGAGAGGGAAAGGGTGTAAAGCAGGCTAACCTTGTCCTAATTACATTCTATCTATTCCATCCGAGCTGTGCTCTGGCCTATTTTCACAGCTATAAATTTCTCCCTCTCCCCTCTTTGTGATAGATGACCCACTCATTTAGCCCATCTCTGAAGACTGTGAGCCAGATAGGAAGTCGGTGGAAGACAGCGGCACCACTTCACAGCTCACAACGGCAATGATGGAACTTTCCATGTCCTCGAAACTATTTCTGGCTTTGAAATCCGTACGTTGAGGAAACACGATGTACCGTAATGCAGCAGCTGTCAGATACTTTAGTAATAATTACTCAGTTGAATAACCCACTGATTATCCCAATATTCAGGTATAGCCATGCTACAAAATGTCCCTGACTTGTACAGACAATAAAAGCTGCTCCCCCCCCCCCCACCTCCCATGGTCATGCACAGTTTCACAGTGCGAAATGTAAGTTGCATGTTTTCCGATTAGAAACCGTTTCTAAAACATTGAACTTTTCTTTAAATGTTCTGCCATTTGTCTCCTGCGTCCCTCTGTGTTACAGCTTTTGATTTTATTGTTACAAAGAGAGTTCTTAGAGCTGAGCGAGAGACTAGTCTGAGCTGAGCCTGAGTGCAACACCCTATTCAAGGTTCAAGGTTCTTTATTGCCATTCGCATGACATGCGGTACATGTGGTGGAACAAAACTGTGTACTCTAGGTGTCCCGGTTACACCCAAAAATATAAAGTGTCAAAAGAAACAGTATTAAACACCAGCCCGAACATGAGTCTGACCGTGAGCAGATGGGTATGAATACAGCAGTTGAGCAAAAGATCAGCAGCACAGGTAAGCTGAGGATCAGCAGCGTGGATAATCAGCAGCACAAATAAGTCACATATCACCAATTAAAGTGGTTTACAGTGATTTTTCTGGTTTGATATTCATGAGTCTAACAGCTTCAGGGTAGAAGCTGTTCCTCAGTCTAGTGGTTCTACACTTAATGCTCCTCCACCTCCTTCCTGAGGGGAGTGGGACAACAAGTGTGTGTGCTGGGTGAGTGGGGTCCTTCATGATGCAAGTGGCCCTCTTCCTGCATCTAGAGGTGTAGATGTCTGTGATGGTGGGGAGGCTGACTCCAACATCTTCTGTGCAGCCTTCACCACTCTCTGCAAAGCTTTTCTTTCTGCAGCTGTGCAGCCTCCATGCCACACGTTGATGCTGGAGCACAGGATGCTCTCCACTGCACACCTGTAGAAGGAGGTGAGGACTGAGCTTCCCAGACCAGCTCGTCTCAGCCGCCTGAAGAAGTAGAGCTGACTTTTTGTTGGTGTACTTATGGAAGTATTTTATAGTAGTATATAATAAGACGTATATAATCAGTTTGAAGGCAGGTGAGTTCCTCATTGTTGCTGTACGTCATCAAAGCTGAAAACACAGACATCAACTGGTGATTTTTTTTATTTTTCCGATAAGAACGAGTCAGTGTTGGTAAAATGAGGCTAAACTTCTGATGGCAGCTTGTTGTAAACCTGTGAGTAAAGATGCACACAAAGTCTTATATAGAGCTCCTGTCTGACATTTTTCTAATTCCTAACTCCAGTTTGTGCATATTATTTTACCAACTGTTTTTAACCTAAAATTGATCAAAACATGACAACTATTACCAGATAGTTGTGCTTTAGGTTATTTTTTTTAACAACTTTGAAAAATCAAGAGGTAGTGGGTGAAAATGCCAAATGTTAGTAAAATAAATAAGCTTTTAGATCACACTGTTACAGATTTTCAGTCACTTCATTTCAGTCAAAAGTACAGCAGATTGGAAACTTTGCATACATGCTGCTTAAAACCTGCTTAAAGACTGAACTATAATTTACTGATGTTTAGTTTTCATTGTTTCATAACTGTATAATGCTGGAACTATACGTTATACATTAACTTGACTTTACATTATCACTCGGCCTGAGTGTCCAGCACACAGTTCTGATCTTCATCCCAAAAATGCATCTTCGCATCTACCACAGAAAACTCATCTACAGTATAACTTTATACTAGGAGATAGAAAACGCAAAGGAAGTTTTATAAACTACTCTGAGTGATAGCGAAGTGAAAAAACTTGTTCAGTTGTTTTCTGTGTGGAGAGTATGTAACCCAGTCAATTTTGGTGCTTGTATTTCCTCAGTTTTATGCC
>NC_056504.1:11699215-11705147 GCF_014905685.2 Nematolebias whitei
CTGTTTTCTCACACTGAAACTTTTGTATTTAGGTGCTAAGATAATATTTATTTTTTAAAAACGCAAAACTCCTGCGACAAGTATTTAATAACATCCTTCAAAAATATTCAAGAAACTGGGGTCAAAAGCAAAAAAGCAGATCGTGTAATAATTTATTTTCAGGATGAATGCAAATAAATGTTCACCTGTAAAAATCTAATGCTTGTTTATGTTCTCATATGCATACATTTATTTAGTATAGTTTATTTTCGGAAATATTCTAACTCATGAATGCATACTTGGATTTATAGTGTTAATGGTGTTTCTGTTAATACCATACCATACCAATTTATTTCTAAAGCACTTAAAATACAGCAAGCAGCCATCCGAAGTGCTGTACAAAATTAAAAACAAACAAAAAAACAGTAAAACAGTAAAAACATCTAAATATAACAGGAGCATGACTGTAGAAATAATAAGCAAAGTGGTAAAAGCTGGCAAACACACAGCCTGCAATAGGACGGTGCCCTGGTGTGGCTTTATGTCTACCAACACCCATGTTCCTGGGAAATACCCTCCTAATAAAAGTAAATAGATCCCTCATTGCCACAAAGGTATTTTATAAAATTAATTGAATTAAGCAGGGTGGCATGTAATTTCTGTTGATTAAAAAAAAAGTCTCCAGCAAACACAGAATTGACTTTTGTGTATAAACATTTCCTCTGAACTACAAAATCACAATCTTGAATTCCTTATTCCTCCTAGGAATTAACTGGCTCTCTATATTTAGTCAGCGGGACTGGAGTGCTGAAGACAAACAGAAACAGACCTTCAGTTCTTGGCATATATGAAGTTTTTTTTTTTGTTTTAAAAAAGAAGAAAAAGTTACAATAGTGTCTGCAGCATCTGAAAAAGTATTAATAAAATAACAAGCTGAATAATATAAATTGTTTTCTATTTGCCTTGCACATACTGTAGATTTTAAAAAAAAGGACTGAAGTTCTGACTGAAGTTTTGCTCCATCGCTATCCCAGGAATGTAAATTCAGTGATAAACTGAAGCCAAGTATGAACGTTACGTACACAAGGATGTGACTCTGCATCGAACATTTACAGTAAAACGGCTGCGTCTATTATCCTGTCTTCTTTACAGAATAAATTTGAAGCATTACATAAATAACTTGAAAACAGGCTCATTTGTTACTATAATAGTCCTGACTGCTTAAGAAACTGTCTTGCTGGTTACCACTGGGATTTACTGCAGTCTGCGTCAAAACTGTGTATATTTATACAAAAATCATATATTGTATACATTTTGCAGCTCTAATATAAATATAGATAGACTTTGTGAGAATTGATAAAGATAATAAATAAATGTCAATATAAGGAAAGAAGCACGTCTTCTTATTAACTGCATTTCTTGAAGCCATTGTTGTAAAGAAATACAAATTTTAACAAAACAGCAAAGAAAAACAAAACAAAATGAAGTTCTAAAGTCTCGTTATTTTAATCTGTAGACATTTGTAATCTCTTTTTTCAGGCTATCAGTGATGGTTAGGTTTATAACAAATTCAGTTCAATTCAGTTTATAGGAAAAAACGTGTACAAACAAATATATAAAAGCAAACAAGCCTCGCCACAATTAAACTGTTTTCAATAAAGAAGCTTCAATAGTTCCTATCACTGACAACATTCATACAAAGCTAATTATAAGAAATCACTTGTTTTAGTTTCAGATGAACCAATCTGTTGCCATCGAGTTGTGTTGAGTAATTCAGTTTTGAACACAAGACAACACACTTAGTATTAAAGACATTTATTACCAGTTTCCAAACTACAGTATTAATGAATTACTGCATTAATTATGAACAAGTCACACAAAGACTGCATGTTTCATAGTTTGAACTGTAAAACCAGAAATTACATCAAATTGTTTCAACGTCAAAATGATCCCTCTTTCTGTTCATAATCTAGATCCATTAAAACACATCTGACCTGTTGGTTTAGTGGTGAAAATAAAAAAGAACTTTATTTACAATCTGGTAACACTTCTCTACAAGGACAGCTTGGAGTTTTGCAGGATATTTTCCTCTTATGGCTTCTCTCACAAACAGGCTTCTCTTTTATTTCAAGGTTCTAAAAAAACATTAACAAAAACAAAACAGAGCAAAAGATTACTTTTATCAAATGTGAGTCGCTTGTAAAGTTTGATTCTAGTTCAAAAAGGTGCCATATTTACTTCCCACCGTGCCACTTGTCACAGGTCAAACCTCTGTGGACTTAATATCTGTGCTCTGAGCCTGAAATAAAAATAATCATAGTTTAGTATAAACCAGAAACTGCATCTAACTGTCAAAGGATTTTAGTATTTTTAACAATTAACATCAAGGGGACAGTCCATTTAAAAGCCGTCTATGGAACCTTGCAGAAAGGCGTATCCGTGTTCTGGTGTTTGTTTTGAAGCGTAGGTGCAACTTGTGGTTGGTGTTCCCCCGCAGATCCTGGCACAGCGTCTGGTTTTGGGATGCCGGGGGAGGCTTCAGAGGCCTGAGCAGCCCCGACCTCTTTGACGGTGATTATCGAGGCGCAGACGGAGGCGTTGTCCTCCATTTCTCCCACAGCTGAGTGGTAGCTGTGGCTGGAGCTGCTGAAGCCGCTCACACTCTCTCCTGAAGACTCGGAGCTGTCTACTGGAGCAAAGAGAAGACATTGTGGAGATAAGAAAGCATGCACAGTATCGGTAACACGCTTTACTCCTGAAATAAACTTGAGCTTCAGAGGTGTTTACCCAGACTGACCTTTGACCCCCAAGTTTTATAGAGGAAGTGTCATCAGGTTTGAAATATAACTCCCTGAGAGCCTACAAACACACCAGCAGGAGGAGGCCTCTGCAGATACTGATACTTCCTCTTCAGCAGATTCATGCGCTCCATTTAAAAACAATGGAAAAACTTTGACTCACACAATAAGTTCTGGTGTCCGCTCTCCTGGTCCGTGTCGTCCTCCTCCAGAGCGCCGGGGGGCGACACGTATCCTGGAAGACCCGCTGAAACCACCCTCCTCTTCGGCCCACGCTCGTATCCGACAGGGGACATGGAGCCTCGACCAGAGGAAGAGGAGGATGAAGAGCTACTGCCTGAACCAACCGATTTTGGTCGGCCTGCTGGGAGCTCACCGTGTGACCCGCACGACCTCACAGAGGGCAGCAGCTTGGTTTCTGCAAAGAGCAAGGGACATGAGATGGAGTACAGCTAAGTAAAAAATACTCAAATACTGTGTAAAACAGGTCAATGTGTACCTCTTCCCATCAGCACACAGTTGATGGCTCTGTCACTGATAGCTGCCTCACTGGGCTGGATGTCCATGAACGGCTTGTTTCCAATTCCCAGGAACACTCTCTCCTGCATGCGAACCTCTTAAAACACATCAGTGGAGAAATATTTGAGGCTGACGTGACATCACACATTTACCGAACAGAAAAGTTCACATTTAAATCCCCGACTTTACAAAGTGCTGAATGTTTTCACAGAACAGACTCTGGGAGGCTCTGTTTGATTGGGGTCAGCTGTTTGTGTTGGAATTTAATTATGCATCCTCATAAGGGTATCGTTATTTATCACATCTGCACACAAAGTTGGGCTTCAAAATATATATATATATATATATATATACGTATATACAAATAACTCACATTCATTTTGATCATACCTCTGTTGTGTATGGCCTGCTCCCACAGGATCCGCTCCAAGTCCTTGGTCCAGGCCTCCTTCGCCTCCCGGCTGCCTGCCTGCAGCGTGTACGTGTCCTGGCTTTTCCTCTTTCTGAACCAGATCTCAAAGCACAAGCCGCTGTCTCCGCTGTTCTGGGTCATGCCTATATCACACGTCTGCTGAGAGACACACATAGACCGGGGTCAGCGGTGTGAAATGAGTGAGTTCATTAAAATACAGACAGGAGTCCATGACTGCTTTAAATGAAGTGAGCAAGAGAGGTCCGTGAAATGTTTGACTGAAAAACAAAATAAAAATCAAAGATATTATTAAAAAACACTAATACAGCAATTGCAAGAAGATCGTTACTCTATTTTTGAGTTAATCCGTTTATCGTTGTAGACAAAGGGAATGGTTCTGCATGGGTCTGTTTGTTTGCAGCATAAGCAGAACATACTGGGAACCACTGGATGGATTTCAATAAAACTTTCAAACTCACCACCTTTAGGAGTTACTCTGTCACACATGTCAAACTGAAGGCCCGAGGGACAAACATGGCACTTGTTACCATCTTTTCTGGCCCCTATGATTTATATTTTTTTATGTAAAATATTAGGCCTCAGCCTGAACCGGTCCGACCCAAAATTTGGACCAGATCGGGTCAAAACGATGTGCTTAATGACAACAAAGTCCATGCTCAATAATCCAGGTATAAAATCCAACATTTTTCAGTCAGGTCATCTGGACAGTTTCTTTTTTTATTTTTTTGTGCTGAAACGTTTCGCCTTCGATCCAGAAGGCTTCATCAGTCAAGGAAACACACAACAAAACTGATTCTTCCCCCAACAGCTTACTCTAAAGTGGAACAAACCAGTTCTGCTGGTGATAAGATGAAAAAGAAACCGTCCAGATGACCTGACTGAAAAATGTTGGATGTGCTTGATGAGCGGGCCGGGTCTGGTCAGGCTTTGATGTGGTTTTAGAAGTGACAGCATTTTTTTTCTTGGGTGCATAACTGCCAAGGAGGATCAGGTGTGAGGTCGTTACCCTGGATTACCTGTGGATTACCTGTGGATTACCTGTGGATTACTCTTCACCCTGAGTTTGGGTTGTGGTGGATTGTTATTTTTTCTTACTGCCTATGGACAGTGAGATCTGGCGAGATCATTTCTTTTTATTTCAGCGCGCCGATGCCTATACTGAGTGGGCGTTTCCTTCATCCTCCTTCAAAGCAAACTTTCCTTCAGAGGATAGTTGGATTGAAAGTTTGATCAACTTCTTGTTTTCTGTTTATGGGGTTTATGGGATTTCATGTGTTGATATGGAAATGTTGTGGGATGAAGCATTTGTGGGGTTTGTGTGGCATAACTGATGGCTTGATTAAATTGTGTTAACTGCCTTAAATGTTATCCTTCGTGACCAATCTATTATTAATTGATTTATGAGAGCTTTTTGCCTGTGCGGGTAAATTATTTTCTGTTTACTGTACTTGGTTATTCCTACACCGCAACTAATATATATTTTTTGCTCTGTCAGCTCCAGGCACTACCCATGACTTAATTAGTGTTTTATGTAATTAATTCCCATTTTACCTTATATTTAGGGGCGGGTTGTTACCCATGGACAATCGGATCACCAGCCGCGCGTGTCCGCTGACCGTTAATAACTATAATATTATAATAATTATAATAATCTTCTGACTCTTGCTAATAAACAAGAAATCTTATATTTGGAATGTTTTTAAAACTATCGTGTCAAACTGATTTGCTTACAAAAGCAGTAAAAGCTTAATAAAAAAAAATAAAATAATATATATATATATATATATATATATATATATAGACATATATATATATATATATATATATATATATATATATATAGGCAGCACAGTGGCGCAACTGGTAGAGCTGCTGCCTCTCAGCGAACAGGTCCCTGGTTCAAACCCTGGTCCAGGGGCCCTCTGGGTGGAGTTTGCATGTTCTCTCCGTGCATGCGTGGGTTTTCTCCGGGTACTCCAGTTTCCTCCCACAGACCAAAAACATGCATGTTAGGCTGATTGGTAACTCTAAATTGTCCCTAGGTGTGAGTGAGAGAGTGAATGGTTGTTTGTCTCGTTTGTCTCTATGTGGCCCTGTGATGGACTTGCGACCCATCCAGGGTGTACCCCGCCCCTCGCACAGTGATTGCTGGACATGGGCACCGGCGACCCCCGTGACCCAAAATGGAATAAACGGGTAAAGA
>NC_056504.1:11705247-11708500 GCF_014905685.2 Nematolebias whitei
AGTCAGAGTCAGAGTCAGAGTTTCTTTATTGTCATTCGCACCTCATGTGGTACATGTGGTGGAGCGAAATTATGTACACAGGGTCCCAGTTACATCCAACAATAAAATGTATAAGAAAAACAGTAATAACATCTAAGATATGAACTAAGAAGAACATCAACTAAATATACACTAAGCACTCATAACATAAAACATTGAACATCAGCACAAACATGAACATGAGTCTGTGAGCAGATGTGCACGCATGAACACATCAACATGAAACAGATCAGCAGCAACATGAAACAGATCAGCAGCAACATGATATGGTTTTTCACAGTGATTATTCTAGTTAGAGATTCATGAGTCTAACAGCCTCAGGGTAGAAGCTGTTCCTCAGTCTAGTGGTTCTACACTTAATGCTCCTTAACCTCCTTCCTGAGGGGAGTGGGGCAAAAAGTGTGTGTGCTGGGTGGGTGGGGTCCTTCATGATGCAGGTGGCCCTCTTCCTGCATCTGGAGGTGTAGATGTCTGTGATGGTGGGGAGACTGATTCCAACAGATTTCTGTGCAGCCTTCACCACTCTCTGCAAAGCTTTTCTTTCTGCAGCTGTGCAGCCTCCAAGCCACACGTTGATGCTGGAGCACAGGATGCTCTCCACTGCACACCTGTAGAAGGAGGTGAGGACTGAGCTTCCCAGACCAGCTCGCCTCAGCTGCCTGAGGAAGTAGAGTCTCTGATGAGCTTTCTTGATCAGGCTGGTGGTGTTGGTGCTCCAGCTGAGGTTGTCATTCATGTGTACACCCAAGTACTTTTAGCTGGAGACCACTTCCATCACAGATCCTCTTATGTTCAGGGGGGTGTAGATGTTTTTGTTCCTTCTGAAGTCCACAATCATCTCCTTTGTCTTCTTCACATTGATGTGAAGGTTATTCTCTTTGCACCAGCTCTCCAGGTGTTCCACCTCTTGCCTGTAGCTGGACTCATCATTGTTTGTGATGCATCCCACCACCGCTGTATCATCTGCAAACCCCACATTGTGACAGCCTGGATGGGTAGCTGCACAATCATACGTGAGCAGAGTAAACAGGAGGGGGCTCAACACACATCCCTGAGGAGAGCCAGTGCTGAGGGTTATGGTGGAGGAGGAGAAGTTGTGGATCCTCACTGACTGTGGTCTGTTTGTTAAGAAGTCTAGTACCCAGTTGCAAATGGAGGGGCTTAGTCCTAGTGTGAATAGTTTGCCCATCAGGATTTGGGGGATCATGGTATTGAAGGCGGATGTGAAGTCCACAAAGAGCATACGGACGTAAGAGTTTTTCTGCTCCAGGTGGTTGAGCGCAGTGTGGACCACGGAGGAGATGACATCCTCTGTTGATCGGTCCTCACGGTATGCATACTGATGAGGGTCCTCGTTGATGTTGATGGTTGTTTTGATGTGAGTCATGACCAGTTTTTTGAAGCATTTAGCAACTATCGGGGTGAGGGCCACTGGCCGATAGTCATTCAGACCAGTCACTCTAGAGCTTTTTGGGACTGGGACGATGGTGACAGTCTTCAGGCAGGTGGGAACTGTCTCCAGGGTAAGTGAGGTGTTGAAGATGTCTGCCAGCACCTCACAGAGCTGATCGGCACATTCTTTCAACACTTTTCCAGGGATGTTGTCTGAGCCGGTTGCTTTGTGCAGATTAATCCTCTTGAAGGTACTCCTTATTTTGGCTGAGGTCATGCTGAGATGCTCTTCATCCAGTGGTGAGGTGAGTCTGGTGCTGGGTGGTCTGTTAGGGTCTTCAAAGCGTGCATAGAACTTGTTGAGGGCATCAGGCAGAGATGGGTCTTTGGGGCATTGTTCACTCCTTCCTTTATAATCTGTTATGCACTTAATAAGTAAGTGCTGTATATAGATAGATTGTTACGGAAACGTTTAACTGCTGTTTAATATATCAATGACGTGTCTAATGATATGTCATGTATCATTGGGCACTTTTAAGTGGGTATACTGAAATTCTTAAGCTTTACTAGTGGGTATACTCCGTACACCCGCATATCACGTAGACTACACCATTGGTTATATCCCATTATCTCTTGCCCAGCTGAGACATGTCTGTTTGTTTTATGTCTGCACTCGAGACAAAACTAATTGTTCCTTAGATCTGCAGATTGTCACACAGCAGCTTTGGACAAAGAAAACTAATATCGAGTCTCCTAATGAGTCATCCGTTTTCACTTTTTGAGTTCATTAGCTGAGAGGATAAATCAGCTCTCCCCTGATCTTTCACTCCAAAGTGCCATAAATATCTTATTAGTCACTGATACCTCAGTTATTAATGCTCCTTGCTCATGCTTTATGTGCTCTGCGTGCACTTCAAGAAAGCAAGATAAGTGATGTATCAATGTGTTTTTAGGCTTCCTGTCTACGATGACATGAAAAGCAGGATCTTGGTCCAAAACCTCATCGTATCATTGAGTAAAGTCATTATGTAGCAACACCTGGTGTGCAAGCGGGGCCACCTTTCCTGAATGCCTGGACAGAACCCAAAGTACTGAGATAATACGGAGGGAGGGTGGCAGGAAGGATGTTTAGGAGGATCTGACCTTCCTTTCATTTTTCTCATTCCTCTGTGCCTTTTCACTGCGTCTCTCCTCCCTTCCTCCTTCCATCCTCACAACTATTTCCTTCATTCCTTGTAATTTTCCCCATCTTGTGCACCTTTTGTCTTCTTAAAAAAAAAAAAAAAACCTTTCCTCTGTATTCTTGTTTGCTCCCCTCATGCGCAGGACTTTAGGTCGGCGGTGACGGAGGTGGTGGAGGAGGAAGGGGAGCCGGTGCTGGATGAGCAGAGGCTGGGGGAGATACTGGGGGTGCTCCCGCAGGTCTACAACCTCCACAGCAGCATCTTGGCTGAGCTGGAGGAGCGAATTAGTCACTGGTAACCCTAATATTACCTCTGCTCAGGCCAAAAGTTGCAGAATACACTGGATTCTTGTTTTAATAACTCCTAAAGATATGTGGAGGATGGATGTAGATTAAAGATGGTTGTTGATTCTTTGTTAAAGCTTTAATTATTACTCTGCACGATGTTGATTTAAAACACAAGAACTGAAATCAGTCTTGAAAAGCAGCTTGTCCTGTCTGACTCTTATTTTAGCGATTTGTTTTATGGATAAGTCTACAAAGACTAATTCATTTGGGATCAAATCTTTTAAACTGTGTGCAGAGGTGTCAGAGTCAGAGTCAGAGTCAGAGTTTCTTTATTGTCATTCGCACCTCATG
>NC_056504.1:11708600-11712013 GCF_014905685.2 Nematolebias whitei
TGTGTTCCTTGGTCTTCATGATGCTCTCTGCGCTTTGAACAGAACCCTGAGACTATCACCGAGCAGGTGCATTTATACGGAGACTTGATTACACACAGGTGGATTCTTTTTATCATCATCAGTCATTTGGGACAACATTGGATCATCCATAGATCCTCACTGAACTTCTGGAGTGAGTTTGCTGCACTGAAAGTAAAGGGGCCGAATTATATTGCACGCCCCACTTTTCAGTTTTTTATTTGTTAAAAAAGTTTGACACATCCAATAAATTTCATTCCACTTCACGATTGTGTCCCACTTGTTGTTGATTTTTCACAAAAAAATAAAATTTTATATCTTTATGTTTGAAGCCTGAAATGTGACAAAAGGTTGAAAAGTTCAAGGGGGCCGAATACTTTCGCAAGGGTCTGTACAACCACACCAAAATTAAGCACAGCATCATTTAAACTGACTGGGTTATAGCTGTTTTTGTGTTTCATGGTTTGTTGGCTGTGGCAGCCATCTTAATATGGGTTGGTTCCAGAAGTTAATCAGTGATATAAGTACATCCAATGATCATATCCTGACAGTTTTGCTAAAATGTATCCAGGGGGTCATAATACATTTTGCTAACAGACAGACAGAGTTGACCCCCAATGCCTAACAGCAAAATCTTTTGACACTCAAGATAATCTGTTGTAGATGTACATCTAATGATTAGTTTCTGGAAGTTCCATTAAAATTATTTCAAGCAGTTTATAAGTTGGTAACAAACACATGTACACACAGACACTCACAAAAGTTTGTGTTTCTATCCTTACTAAGATAAGATAAGATAAGATAAGATAAGATAAGATAAGATAAGATAAGATAAGATAAGATAGAGGCCAGCACGGTGGCACAACTGGTAGAGCTGCTGCCTCTCAGCAAGCAGGTCCCTGGTTCTAATCCTGGTCTGGGGGCCTTTCTGGGTGGAGTTTGCATGTTCTCTCCGTGCATGCGTGGGTTTTCTCCAGGTATTCCAGTTTCCTCCCACAGACCAAAAACATGCATGTTAGGCTGATTGGTAACTCTAAATTGTCTCTAGGTGTGAGTGAGAGTGAATGGTTGTTTGTCTCGTTTGTCTCTAAGTGGCCCTGTGATGGACTGGAGACCTGTCCAGGGTGTACCCCGCCCCTCGCACAGTGATTGCTGGACATGGGCACCGACGACCCCCGTGACCCAAAATGGAAGAAGCAGGTAAAAGATAACGGATGGATGAAGATAAGATCGAACTTTATTGATCCTGCAGGAAATTGTTGTTCCAGAGTTTCAGTACAAAGGAACATACAAAAGGAATCATACAAGAAACAAAAAATAACAGAGAATATAAAAATACCAGCAGTTAGGTTGTTTTCATGTCTGATAGTCCGGTAGACTCGGTTCGGTTGGGGACCAATATTCATGAGCTTTTGTTTACATTTGAGCTGGTGCATTTGCATTCACACTGCACTGTGCAGTCAAGTCAACCAGTTGAACCAACCTGTTCCCCCGCTCGCCTGTGGTGGCGCTGCACCAAGAACTACTGAAAGAAACGACACAAAAACCTCTGAAGACACTTCTTCTTCTTCTGTAAATAAAAACAAAAATGGAGTGCCATAAAGTTTTAGCAGTTTTAGGAGTTATATTTTGTAATTTTTCAAAAATGGACTCAGCATGAGCAGAAGATGAGGAAGAAGATCATAGAGAATATTGTTTTTCACACAAGACAGCTGACGGCTCCGTATAAGGTACGAGAAATGTGTGTTTGTTTGCCCTGCGCTGTACTCCACTTCTTGCTTGTGGAGCGGGGCCCGGTCTGTTTACATTCACACTGTAGTCGAACCGTGCTAGAGTTCTTTTCTACCGGACCGAGACCTAGGTTTTAGCCCGGGCCAGAGTTCGCCTTTTTGTTCCGTGACAGAGTTCAATGGCGCGTTCACACCTCCCCAAAGAACCGGACTTTCTAGGAAAACGAGCTAGAGTTCGGTTAAAGAAGACTAAACAAGGCTGGTGTGAATGCACCCTAAAGTTCTAAAACAGTTCAGGTGCAGACAGAAACACTGAAGTGTTTATTGTGGTGCAGGATGAATTTTATTGTCATATGTGCAGAAAGTGGGAGGAGTTGAAAAATCTGATAGCCACAGGGAGGAAGGACTTCCTGTGTTGTTCTGTGGAGCACCTTGGTGGTCTCAGGCTACGACTGAAGGTGCTGCGGTGAGAGTCCAGTGTGTCATGCAGGGACCATGTACTGACGTCCATTCATTTCCAGTTATTTCTCTAGCCTCACCCTGATCCATCCTCAATTCACACTTTAGTCTTCCAAAATAACTACTGGTCTTCACAAGGTAGGTGCTCACACTCACTCTGATTCATGCTCAATAATCCAGGTAGAAAAATATAACAAAGGTAAGTCAGTCTGGATGGTTTGTTCTTGTTGAAAAGTTTCATCTTTTATCCAAAAGACTTATTCAGTCTGAGGAGCTGCAACAAACTCAGTATAAATAGCACCTTCTTATAGTGGCTCAACCATGGTGCTCAGATGGTTCCTGTAGTCCACCCTCTCCCCCACCGCTTGCTCAAACTCTCAAACTAGTTTGAGGCAATCCTGGTCAAAGTGGTTCAAAATATCTTGATTCAAATACACACACACCCCACACACATGCGCATACACACACCTCACACACAAACATGGGAACTACTGTCCACCTTCTCCTTTAAGGGGCAGGCGACGACAATGAACGAGGGCATTTCATTTTACGTAATAACAAGGTCATTGTAATGTTTTAATGCTTAAAGCACATGGTGAGTTACAACATGTGCTTTTGTCTTTGGCTGGCAGCAGCTAATGAATATACATGATCATCATGGTGGGACTGCAGGTTTCTGATCACTGATGCATCAAGAGAAAACAGCTGTTTTGGACTTCCAGCAGGTCTTTATGGGTCCGGATGTTGGGACTCACATCAGAAATCAGGTCACCTTCAAGGATAGTGGGTCCACGCTGACTGATGGGCTTCTGCTGCAGCCATGGTCTGATCTGCTCTGACAGCCGTCACCCTGACAGCTACACCATGCTGTCCACTGTCTCTGTCTCACCTTTTACACAACCACAGACCAAGTTTCATGGTTTTTGATGATTTCACCACAAAATGTTTAACTTGGAGTAGATGTCATGTCCGAGAACCTTTGATTTGTCGAACATCAGCAAACACTTTTTTCTCCCTGAAACGTTAAACGTCCTGTAGTTTATACAACAAAATGTGGACGGTTGTGTCTTCTTTAACCCAGTGTGTCTCACTCCTTTACGACTTGTGTTTTTATCCCAAATACTCACAGAGCGCACACATTCAAACCAGTATTGTTATATATATATATATATATATATATAAAATATATACATATAGTAATATATA
>NC_056504.1:11712113-11755517 GCF_014905685.2 Nematolebias whitei
TGGCTAGGATTCAGCGCTTTCACCGCTGCGGCCCGGGTTCGATTCCCGGTCAGGGAATAAGTCAAATATTTGTTACCTTGAGGAAATATATAAGCAATGCCATATGTCCAACTGAAAAAACAAAAAAAGAAGTAGGTACAAGGCATCCATCTTTTCTTGACCTTACTGGAATAAATGGAAAGACGGTAAAAATTGGCAAACCAAAAAACAGCCATTTTAAGTTGAATCTAATACAGGCAACATGTATGACGTTTACTGTATAAAAAGCATATCAGTGTATTGATCCACTTTAAAATGTCCAAGTTTAAAAACTGTAACATCTTCCTCTTCTTTCCATGCCAATCTAAACTCACAATGCTTCAGCTGTGCACAGGGAATACTCAAGCTTTAACACACTCCCTGGTGGTCTAGTGGCTAGGATTCGGCGCTCTCACCGCTGTAGTGAACTAAGCCTCAGGTCAAAATCTGGCCTTGAGAGCCTGCCTGGAACAAGAACTGTATTTCATTGATTTGAGTCCAGAAACACAAGATTAAGTTCATCCAGAGACTTTCTAAGTGTCCTGCACTGATCAATTGAAAGAACACTCTCTTTTTATTATCATTACTATTTTACAAATGTTTGATAATCAAAGTGTGTTTAGTTCAAACCATTTTTAAAGGTTGAAGTGAACTACTCATTTTTAATCAACTGTGAAACAGTATTAGTGATTTTTAATCCTCATGCAAAGTAGAAATCACGTTAAGGTCTGTTACAGAGTAATTATGCATTTTCTGATTTTCTGTCTTTGAATGAGCAAGTGTAAGTTGGTCCAAGGTTGGAGTCAAACGCAAAACAAGTTGTTGGAACGAACTGTTATGTTTTTAAATCCTCTCAGACGTAAATATAGAGGCTGGCACCTGTTTTCCCCCAACTCGCCTAAATATTCCTCTCGTCTGTCTTTAAAACATTTTCAATCTGTTCCAAAACATTTTCTGTTTTTCTGACTTCTAGTGACCTCTTACGTCACAAAAACACACCCCTGTCTGGTCGATTTTGACCAATCAGGAACCTCCCAAATGAACCGGAAATAGAACTCTTTAAATGTCGGTACTTCCTAGTTCAAACGGGCTTCAGTCGTTTGCAGCTCCAGTCGAGTGCAGTCGAGTTCAGTTCTGGGAGCAGAACCGAACGGAAGAAGTGCTGGGAGAACAGAAGTCCAGGCATGATCCAGAGCTCTTCCGAGTCTTGTGGGAATTATGCAATCTTCCACATCTGAGTGGAACTTCTGACGGACTCCACTCATGCGAGTCCACCCGTGAGGTGAATTGTTGTTGATGAAGTCCCGCCACCACTCCGGACGGTTCTCTGCCATCCTACGGAGACGCTGGACCGGTAGCGTTAACTGGAACTCCGTTTCCACTGATTCATCGTCAGAGAGGTAATGAGTCGAGTTTACTACCGAGCGTACCGAGGAAAGCTGGGTTCGAATGGAGGGTGCCGTTCTGTTCAACACTTTCACTCAAACACCATTTCCCTCCCTCTAAACTTCATTTTCCATCTTTAAACTCTTCTATCTGCTAGAAATCATTCCAGCTATTTTTAGAAATGTCTGTTGTACAGCTGGAAGCAAGGGAAACCATCGCCGTATGGTTTCCTCCTTGTAAAACTAGCTAACTAAGCCAGGTTGTTATTTTTCAATTTGCCAAATTAATGTAAATGTGTGATGTTAAACTTTGATTCTGTAAATAAATGACCGCATTCATTTGATGGGTCAAAGAAAATTAACGTCTCACAATACATTTTATTAAAATCAATGCACGACATTATTCAGTCCAGAAAAATGAAAGAATCCGTTTAATTTATGAATATATCACAGAATATGTTCATCTACACCGCCGCGGCCCGGGTTCGATTCCCGGTCAGGGAAGCAGATGTGTCAGTAGACCCTCTTTGTAGTACAGCCACAAAAGCAACAATCTCCTTGACCTAACACACCTAGTCTTTTATGCAACATGACTAGAAAACTCATAATGTCAAGACTCAAATGAGTACTCACAAAGGACAGAAACAGCTCATGTGTAGCTATTCCTTTCTTAGAAAGCCATAAAAAGCATTCACAAATATTTTGGCTTTTAACACATAAAATGTATGTGGGAATCCATGTTGTGTTACAAGTTGAAATGTCCTCTTTAATACCCCTTTTTAAAATGCTACCATTGTCATTAGTCAAATTTATAAGGCTTAAAATGTCACTTTGGTTGGAAAGCCAACCTGGATTTTGCTGTTAAAACCAGAAGACCTAGTCAAGTGTGGGATACAGCATGTCCCTGGTGGTCTAGTGGCTAGTATTCAGCGCTTTCACCGCTGTGGCCAGGGTTCGATTCCCGGTCAGGGAATAAGTCAAACAATTTGTTACCTTGAGGAAATTTATAAGCAATGCCATATGTCCAACTATAAAAAATAAAAAAAGAAGTAGGTACTAGGCATCCATCTTTCCTTGACCTTACTGGAATAAGTGGAAAGACGGTAAAAATTGGCAAACCAAAAAAACAGCCATTTTAAGTTGAATCTAATACAGGCAACATGTATGACGTTTACTGTATAAAAAGCATATCAGTGTATTGATCCACTTTAAAATGTCCAAGTTTAAAAACTGTAACATCTTCCTCTTCTTTCCATGCCAATCTAAAACTCACAATGCTTCAGCTGTGCACAGAGAATACTCAAGCTTTAACACACTCCCTGGTGGTCTAGTGGCTAGGATTCGGCGCTCTCACCGCCGCGGCCTGGGTTCGATTCCCGGTCAGGGAAGCAGATGTGTCAGTAGACCCTCTTTGTAGTACAGCCAAAAAAGCAACAATCTCCTTGACCTAACACATTTAGTCTTTTATGCAACATGACTAGAAAACTCATAATGTCAAGACTCAAATGAGTACTCACAAAGAACAGAAACAGCTCAAGTGTAGCTATTCCTTTCTTGCCATAAAAAGCATTCACAAATATTTTGGCTTTTAACACATAAAATGTATGTGGGAATCCATGTTGTGTTACAAGGTGAAATGTCCTCTTTTTCACTCCTATTTAAAAGGCTACATTTGTCAAATTTACAAGGTTTAAAATTTTACGTTGGTTGGAAAGCCAACCTGGAGTTTGCTGTTAACACCAAAAGACCTAGACAATGGTGGACTACAGCATGACCCTGGTGGTCTAGTGGCTAGGATTCAGCGCTTTCACCGCTGCGGCCCGGGTTACTAGGTACCAAATCCAATAAGGTTGTTTTCACACTTGATAGTCCGGCAGACTCGGTTTGGTTGGGGACCAATATTCATGAGCTTTTGTTTACATTTGAGCTGGTGCCTTTGCATTCACACTGCACTGTGCAGTCGAGCCAACCTGTTGAACCAACCTGTTCCCCCACTCGCCTGTGGAGGCGCTGCACCAAGAACTACTGAAAGAAACGACACAAAAACCTCTGAAGACACTTCTTCTTTTGGAAATAAAAACAAAAACAGATTGGCATCAAGTTTTAGCAGTTTTAGGAGTTATATTTTGTCATTTTTCAAAAATAGACTCAGCATGAGCAGAAGATGAGGAAGAAGACCATGGAGAATGTTGTTTTTCACACAAGGCAGCTGACGGCTCCATATAAGGTACGAGAAATGCATGTTTGTTTGCCCTACGTTGTACTCCACTTCTTGCTTGTCGAGCGGGGCCAATCTGTTTACATTCACACTGTACTCGAACCGCGCTGGAGTTCTTTTCTACCGGACCAAGACCTAGGTTTTAGCCCGGGCCAGAGTTTGCCTTTTTGTTCCATGACAGAGTTCGATGGCGCGTTCACACCTCCCCAAATGAACCGGACTTCCTAGGAAAATAAGCTAGAGTTCGGTTAAAGCGGACTAAACAAGGCTGGTGTGAATGCACCCTAACTCTCAGTCGGGTCATTTTGACATTTTATTTCTTTTTTTTTTTTTTTTTTAATCTTAGCTCAGGCAAACTGGTTCGTCCTCTTAAGGAGTTTACTGCTTGGTGTGGAAACAGTTTACCGGAACTCCTCTGACTGATGAAGCCCTCCGGATAGAGGACAAAAACGTCCATAAAAAAAGAAACTGTCCAGATGACCCGACTGAGAATTATTGGATTTGGTACCTGGATGATTGAACATGAACTTTATTGCCTTGAACCACTTTGGCTGTGGCTGCCTGCCTGGGAGGAGTCGACGATGGACAGGACAGCCCCCAGAAACCATCTTAGCTCCAGCAAACTGGTTGGTCCACTTAAGGAGTTTACTGCTTGGTGAGGAAACAGATAACTGGAACTCTTCTGACTAATGAAGCCCTCCGGATAGAGGGTGAAACGTCTCTATAAAAAATAATCTGTCCATATGACCCGACTCAGAATTACTGGATATAGGCAAAGCGTTTTGTTGCAGTGATCTTGATAATAAACTTAGATAATCAGTGTACGGATTCACTTTTAAATTTACAAGCTCAAAAGTCTTTAGGGCCTAGCCCTCTTTCCATACTATCTTGATGTCAACTGCTTCAACTGTATAGTGCTACACCTCAGCCATTTACTATCTCCCTGGAAGTGAGATAGTAGCACTTTGAGATTTTTGTTAATGAAAAATGCGTTACAAATTAAATTCATTATTATTATTATTATTTGGGGAGTGGTGGCGCAGAGGTTAGAGAGGTGGGCTTGAGATCCGAAGATCGCCGGTTCACGCCCCGGCCCCGACAACATCAAAATTGTGGGTGGGGTAGGTGAAACACCCACACTTGCCTCCACCCTCATTCGCCCCACTCTGGGCCCATGAGCAAGGCCCTTAACCCCCACCATGTGCTCCCTAAACAGGTCTCTCTTGAAAATGAGTTCTCGTGGCTCAATGAGACTAACCTGGATAAATAAAGGCTAAAAAAAAAAAAAAAATTATTATTATTAGTTGCTAGAATTCAACACTTTTACCGCTGCAGCCCTGGTCTGATTTCTAATCAGGTTATTATTCATAAATCATTTAACCTCTTTTTTGCTACAATATTTTTTGTACCATCCATTATGAACCACCCAGATTTCAAAAGTGTCCAATCAACAAACACATATTTCTATTCCACGAATTAAACCAAACATGGTGAAGGTGCTTTAAGTTCTAGTTCGTATAAGCTTCACCCTTTAAGGCTGTCGCTTGGTGGGTTTATCCCGTTATGCGGAGCATTGCACTGAAAAATTTAGTCCACGCCCACCTGCTGTGTGGGCCCTACCCGGTCCGTATAAATTACGTTAAGAGCGGGAAATCGGCTCCCCATTTTTTCTTCAGCAAGCTAATAGCACTGTCAGAAGAACAAATAAGGAAAATTGTGTAGATGACCAACCTTTGTTAAGGATGCTTGGCCTGGCAGTCGACCTCCGGTCGTCTGGTGAGTTCTCCCCACCGAGGAGAAGCTGACGAGCAGTCTTATTTCAAGGTAAGCGCCGAGGAATATTTCTCAGTGACAGGTCACTACACGCTGGACAACGCCATCTTGTAATTTTCCTCTTATCGCCGACCCTCGGAGCGAATCGGATGGTTCCTCCGGGACAGGCGCGCTCAGCTGCAGCCCCCGCTGCTCATTCCCTCCTGGAGAGCGTAGTGCCGGTGGAGGTGTGCCTCTTCTACGGTTTGCCTGTCCAGGATTGCAGCGTGGATGACGACGATTCAACGATCCACCTAGCTCCGTCACTCCCCCTCGCTGCCGGAGAAACTGCACAAAGACCTGATGGAGGGCCCCATCACGGCGGACGCGCTGTTCGGGAGCAGCTTCAAAGCCATGCTGGCGAACTCGAAGCAGTTGGAGGAGGTGTCAGAGGCTGTGCGCCACCTCATCAAGCCGCGCGGCTCATCCCGCCCCCCGGCCCGCTGGAGAGACCGTCGTGAGCAGAGGCAGAGGCAGAAGCAACGACGTTCCACGGCCACGGCCGCGGCGTCTCTCGCTCAGCTCCACCACCAGCCCCGCCCGTCAGAGACCAGCCCTCTTCATCCCGGCAACCTGCAGTTCAGCGTTTCCCCAGAGATCGCCTGCAGACAGCACTCTGGGCAAACAAATCGCAGAGCTCACGGGGGAGAAGATTTTAAAAAATGACGGTCTGCGGAGGGTGTGTGTAAAAGTGACACGAAAGTTGAAATAAACCATCATTCAATGATCAAAGTGTCTGTTTTTAGCCAGTCTGTAAGCTCGGATGAACTCACAGCGGCTACACACACATCCTCCACACATAACGAGCCGGTGTCCTTAAATAAAGGTTTTTTAAACTCACCGTCGCTCCAAGACATGACGAGACGCTCACACGACACGATGGTAAGCGAAATAACTCGTTGTCAACCCGAGCTGCATGATCCTCACCCAAACGGTGTCAAACGCGCACTCGTGCGATGCAAACAGCCTTCATCCAAACAGCGCTGCGTTGATGATGGCACACACACAGCTGCCCGGCGCTCACCGGCTCACAGCGGTATAAATGTGGGACCGCAGGCCGGGTCCGGTGAAGGTCCTCGTTTTTCAGCAAAACAACACACGCCTCACCGAAGCAAACACGTGCAGCCGCGACGCGGGCAGCCGTCACCCACCGCGTCTCAGCGCTCGGCAGCTCACAACAGCACAAGCATGAGACAGCTGAACGAACCCGGTGACGAGTCTCGCCTCCAGCGAGAGCGGCGTGCATCCCTCCAGCGAGAGCGACGCGCGTCCCTCCAGCGAGAGTGGCGCGCGTCCCTCAAGAGAAAACGTGTGCTCCCGCGGGGCTCGCAGCCTTCACTCCAACAGCACGGCGTAGATGAAGTCACGATCTCCGCCTCTCAACGTTCGCACAGCGACGTCGAATGTGCAGCCCCACGGCGTCATCAGCTGTCACACGCTTCGCCTCAGCACACACCGCCCACCTGTACATGAAGGTTGGTCCGCGGTCCGAACTGAGCGCACGGGCACGTTCAGAGCCTTTTCGAGGAAGCCTCGCCTTGGGTCACGCGGAAAACATTCCGCGACACATGACGGCAGTTGAGGCGGCGGACTGGTGACATCCGTACAAAACATGACGCATCACTTAAACGCACGTTCACTCCACGAACGTTACGCAGAGTGGCTAAAAACATGCTCGCCGGTCAGATGGATGGACAGGGTATTATGCAAAGGTTACAAGTTACAGTTTGCAACCCGACCCCCTCCGTTCGGAGGAGTTTTAGAGACGGTCCTGTCATCACCAGACCAAATCTCATCCCTAAATGCAGAAGTCCAAGAGCTTCTGATAAAGGTAATCTCCAGGGTTCCCAACGGAGAGGAAAACACAGGGTTTTACTTACGTTACTTCCTGGTTCCCAAACGGACCGGAGGGATGAGACCGATTTTGGATCTGTCAGCTTTCAACAAGGCGATCATGGACAAACCGTTTTCACATGTTGACATCCAGACAGCTGTTGAACAACATCCAGAGAAACGACTGGTTTGTTTTTCCGTCGACCTAAAAGATGCTTATTTTCACATACCGATCATCCCAAAACACAGAAAATTCCTGCGTTTCTCTTTTCAGGGGATGAAGTATCAGTACAACAGGCTGCCGTTCGGGTATTCCCTCGCGCCTCGTACGTTCTCAGTGTGTGGAGACAGCCCTGCATCCATTACACAGAACAGGGATGAGAGTTTTGTTTTACATGGACGACCTGCTGCTGCTGTCACGCTCCAGACAGGAAGCAGTGATGAAGGCTCAGGTGTTGACATCACACCTGTTAAATCTGGGCTTCACCATAAATTGGAAGAAAAGCTCGATTTTCCCGGCCCAGACAATTGTTTATCTGGGAGTGGAGTTAAATTCAACCACCATGAAGGCTCGTTTATCACAAACGAGAATTGACACTTTAAAAGACCAGCTCCGCCACGTAAGACCTGGCAGAGTGGTAACAGCTGTCTCCGTCATGAAGCTGTTAGGAATTATGTCATCAGCTCACACAGTGGTCCCGCTGGGTCTATCACATATGAGACGCCTCCAGAGGTGGTTTGTGCGTCTGCGTGTGGATCCAGTAAAACAAAAGAGACGGATGATCACTGTTCCTCCCTCCGTGAGGGCAGACCTCCGACACTGGGGAAACACCCTGGTGCTGTCGGAGGGAGCCCCCGTCAGCAGACCCACGTCACACGTGTCAGTCTTCACAGACGCGTCGCTGTCAGGCTGGGGGGGGACATGCCTATCTCAAGCAGTAGGGGCGCTGTGGCCCCATCACACATCAGCCCACATAAATGTTTTGGAGTGTCGTACGGTGCTAAATGTGATTCAGCACTTTGCTCCTGTGCTACTGAATCAACACGTGTTGATTCACACAGACAACAAGGTGACTGCTGCGTACATAAACCGACAGGGGGGTGTGCGCTCAGCCCAGATGTTACACATTGCGCGAAAGCTTCTGTGTTGGGCTCACCAAAAGCTGCTCTCCATCAGAGCAGTTTACATACCCAGTGTTCTGAACAAAGGGGCAGATGTGATGTCCAGGGGCGGCCCACGTCACGGGGACTGGACTCTCCATCCAGACCTGATGACTCAGACGTGGCAGAAATTTGGCAAAGCAGCTGTGGACCTGTTTGCGACACGAGAGAACGCTCAGTGTCAACTATGGTTTTCTCTGAGCCCGCGAGACGAACCACCACTGGGGGTGGATGCGTTTGCCCACAGCCCATGGCCCAAAACGCTTCTGTACGCGTTTCCTCCACCTCCTCTGATTTTACGGTTCCTGAACCGAGTTCAGGAGGAGGGATTGACAGCTCTCCTGGTGGCCCCCCGAGTGCGGGAACACACCATGGTTCTCAGCCCTACAACGCCTGCTGTCGGGGCACCCATGGAAACTGCCATGGAGGGAGGATGCTCTCCTCCAGGCAGGAGGAGCGATCAGGAGTTACCCAGAAATAGGCCAGCACCTGTGGGTCTGGCCACTGAGCGGTTCCGCTTAGAGAGGATGGGTCTCCCACAGGAGGTAGTATGCACAATCCAGGATTCACGTGCTGCATCAACCACAGCGCTGTACATATCAAAGTGGAAAGTTTTTCAGCACTGGTGTACAGAGAAAGGTGTAGAGGCCACCTCATGCCCATTAGGCGACGTGCTGTCTTTTCTACAACAGCTGATGGATAGGAAGTTGGCATTCAGCACGATTAAAACTTACGCTGCAGCCATCTCTTCCTGCCACGAAGGGTTCGGAGACAGAACAGCTTTTAATCACCCGCTGATGAAGTGGTTTCTAAAATGCGTACAAAGACGCAGGCCTGTTTCACGCCCACTTGTTCCACAGTGGGATTTAACGCTGGTCCTGCGAGCCCTGATCAAAGCTCCATTTGAGCCTCTGGATCAGGTTCCAATTAAATTATTGTCTCTTTAAACAGCCCTGCTGCTGGCTTTAACATCCGCTAAGAGAGTGAGTGATTTATCTGCCCTCTCTGTCGCTCCGTCATGTCTTAGAATTCAGGCTGACGGGCAGCTCAGCTGATTTAAGACCAAACCCAGCCTTTATGCCTAAAAACATCACGAGCTCTTTTAAATCAAGAGCGATATCGTTGGAGGGGTTTTTCCCTACCCCCCCACAGATCAGAAGAAGAAGCATCTTACCTGTCCGGTGCGGGCGTTGACGTGTTACATAGCTGTAATGCGCCAAACTCAACATTTGTTTGTGCATTATAGAGATGTACCTGCAGGTCGCCCATTATCCACCCAGCGCTTGTCACACGGGCTGTGTGAGGCCTTTTTCTGAAGCCTACAGAGCATCAGTTTTAGAGCTTCCTGTCAACCTCAGGGCGCACTCGACCAGGGGTATCGCATCTTCGACTGCTTTGCATAATGGTATGACAATGCAGGACATTTGCGCTGCGGCCGCGTGGTCAACACCCTGCTCATTCATTCGCTCTTATCTACGTGATGTGACGGCCCATTCCATGACACATTCTGTCCTTAGTGCTCTAACAGAATGAATATTGTTGTTTTCATGGAACTCTGTTTAAGCTCACATCTGTCTGCATGCTTCACAGTGTGAGATGTTATCAGTCACAAGTTGTGTCTGTTATTTTGGTTCTATTGTCACTAATCAGTTCATGACTATTGTTACCAATCAGTTGATTTGATTAATAATCAGTTCATTTGTTATTATTAATCTGTCTATACTGTTCAGCCATGAACGCATAGTTACACAACATGCGTCTGTGCACGGCTCACATAATTACGCAATGCGTAATTATGCACATGGGGAGCTGAGTGACAAGACTTTTTTTGGGCAAGCTTCTGCTTCATACGATGTTCGAATGGACCCAGTGAGGCGAGGACCACATCTGCTTTGCCCTTAACCCACCAAGCGACAGCCTTAAAGGGCGAAGATTATACGAAATAGAACGTTGGTTACGTACAGTAACCCCAGATTCTATGAGTATAAGCGTAGCCCTTTAAGCGTCGGGCCTCACTGGCTCCTAAATGGCTGAAGAAAAAGCTATTTTTGGGAGCCGATTTCCCGCTCTTAACGTAATTTATACGGACCGGGTAGGGCCCACACAGCAGGTGGGCGTGGACTAAATATTTCAGTGCAATGCTCCGCATAACGGGATAAACCCACCAAGCGAAAGCCTTAAAGGGCTATGCTTATACTCATAGAATCTGGGGTTACAGTACGTAACCAACGTTTTTATACGCCTTATCTGTCATACACACTGCATGAGGAACTCAGACCTGACCCTAATCTGGCCACATTTTAATCTAAAGTAAAAACATTCTTGTTTATACAAAATTGGTTTTAATTAATAATTTTTTGTTTGGTTTTGGTTTTAGTAACTGAATGGGTTAAATGAAAATATTTAATAGGTTAAATGAAAACAATTGTTTTAAATAATTTAAATTTTGTATCTGCATGTGTGAGTATCTTCTTGCCCTTTTAAATTTTGTTTACAATTTGTAAAGCCTCTTGAGTTGTCACCTAGTACGAAATAAATAATCATAAATAATTTTGCCCTGTCTGAATGATTATATGAATGTTGTTCCTTACCAAGACTGCAAAGGGCTCTTGTGATCCCCTTCAGCAGCAAGTGCATGCCTATTTAGTTGGCAGTGTCCACCAATCTCGCCCGTATGAATGAAGTCCTCTTTATACCTGTAGTGTAAGCATTGCAAAGATTTTAATCACTCTGATAATTGAGAACTAAGTAATTTCTTTAAAACATTTATTTACACAGACCTCTCATTACTCCTGCGTGGTTTCCGCAAATCAAGGTAAAGATTTTTTGCTCTGCAGAATCTAGTATGACTGCTGCACTTTAATGACGAATCACCCTGTGAGGGTAAAGTATGTCAGAAGATAGTTCAACCTTATTTTACATTGAAGTATGTACCTTAAAGTTTGGGAGACCTTTGTTTCTATAAAAGATTATTTTTATATTATATCATGAACAGTACAGTATTTTGATTCAACTCTTTTTCAACTTTTTTTCTGGACAGTGTGTCTATTTCTTCCTGTAGTTTCTTCCTGTTGACTCGGGAGGCCTGTGGGAAATGAGGAAATGAGCAGACTTACTGACTTGCTCGACTTGCAAAGTGTTTTGAGTTCAGAGATTCGCTCTTTGACGTAACCAAAATCAGCCTGCTTCCAGAAAAGCTCCTGAGCTGCATCCAGTGAACGGACCCTAATGGATCACAGATTTAGGCACCATAATGGATCATAAATGAAGCACAGTACATAAAAGTACATCTTAGTTTCAGTACACTGAAGGAGACTGTAGAGGTAAAATTGTTAAAGCATACTGAACACATTATGAAAGACTAATTGGAGAATAGAACAAAAAATTGATAAGTGATCTGTGTTTAAATGTGATGTTAGAAAATTACCATCCGGAGTCAGCTTTGGTGCAAACAGGATAGCTGAAGCGTTTTGATGAATTGCAGTTCTTCTCATACCCCCAGCAGACAGACTGGCTCTGCAGCACATCCTGTCATTAAAAACAGTATTATTCCATACAAGTCCATTGCTGTTGTTTTAAACAAACACTTTCTTTTCCAGTTCCTTCATTTTTAATTTACACACCCAAAAAACATCTGAGGGGCAATTATCAACTACATTGGTCACAGAACCAACAAAGCTAAGGATTTTTAATTTTTATGAGAACACAATTTATTTAAACACAACATTAAAAAAAAAAACAATGCTTTTCTTAAACCAGAAGTGGCCTGAAGCGCATGAGAACTAAGCAACTACTTAAAGCCTCCAGGGCAGCAGGGTACTTTAATTCTCACAGAAAGCAGGTTTTTACTGATTTTTTTTTGTTGTTTGTTTTGGACATTTGTTATGATGCGTAACCATGGCAAGAATGTTTTGTTTGTTCGTTTGTTTTTTTTACAACCGGGAGCATCTGATTAATTTCAAAAGCTCAAATAATATTTCAACTACAGCCCCAAATCTCAAATGACTTGAAAAGGAGGCACCATGGATGCATTCCCGTCTCCTTGCTGGCTGTGCTCGAATGCCTGACCTATAAGATCTTGGAACTGGCAGGAAGCGTGGCTCGTAACGGCAGAAGGACCGGGATCGTTCCCCGACACCTGAGCTGGCTGTCTGCAGCGACGAGGAACTCAGCAGGTTGTTGGGAGGAGTGGCCATCGCTCTGGGAGGAGTTCTGCCCGGCAATCGGGCAGTCCTGCAGCCCAAGGGAACCAAGAGGCCAGTCGAGTCTGGGTGGACGGATCAGACAGCATCTGTGGCCAGTTTCTTCAGATCTGCCGTGGGACCTTTACAAGAGATCCTTCCTGCCTACAGCAGTATCTTTTTCATTCAACCTTTATTTAGACAGGTAAATCCCATTGAGCCTCGAGGACTCATTTACAAGAGAGACCTGATTTCAACAAAGAATGATGACAACAATGGACAACAGCGGCAACAATAAACAGTTATAAAAAGTCATACTGCAGTTTGTTTTTTTTTGTTTTTTTTATAACAAATAGGATGGCTAAAAGAAAAAAGTAACAACAAAAAAAAACAGCTAGATTCTAAGGCGAATGTAGAAAACTAAAAACAGGAACATGTCTGCATTGGTCCCTGCCAGGAGTCCAACAGATTCTTAAAGCCACTTAGAGAGGTCAAGGTCGAGAGCTTCAATTGTTTTTGTAAGGTATTCCAGGAAACAGGAGCAAAGTAGGAGAAGGTCCTTTTGCCTAGTTCAGTCCTCAACTCATCCTCATCTCCTCATCTATAACATCTCTTAATGAAAGGAGGATAACTAGTTACAACATTTAATTTCCTTTTGGGATTAACAAAGTATTTTTGAATTTGAATTGGTAGCTGGTCTAATCTCCAGAAGTTGTAATAGTAACCCAAAATAAAGCCTAAATAAATGGATATTTGTATTAACAGAGTAAAAATTTATTCGTATTAGTTTATTATTTGTAGGCTGCTTTTGTCTGAGCTGGCTCACAGTCCATGCACAGTGTAGCTGCTGGAAATTAGAGCTCAACACGTGACTGACTCGTAAACACAACACTTCACTTGACACCTCCCCCCCCCCCGCCCCCCCAGCTGCAAACTGCACATATGCACAAACAAATTGGATTTAAATAAAAATGAACGTGAAAAGAATACAGTGTTTTGTAGTCTATTATTTTACTATATGCAGACAATGTGAATTTCAAAGCTTTGAGAAGGTGACACTGTGCTGGATTAATTGAAATAGAGACCCTAAATCAAAATCTACTAGGGCCCTAGAAAATTTAGAGTCAACTTTATCTCAAACCATCATTCAACTACCGGTATAGTTTTAATCCAAAGATAAAGCAAATACCAGACTAAATTGCACACATCAATTGTTATAAACGTGTTAGTTACGAACAAAACATGAGATTTTCTTCAAGAAAAAATATGTTTCTTTTGGAAAATATTCCAGCTGCCATTGCTTACTTTACTGAAGCATCCAACTACCGGTAGTACCATCACATGACAGATAAACCCCCCAGATTAGTTTCAGCGTTTAGATTAATTAACCCTAATGCTGAACAAGTGCTAACTAAAGTGTCAAATCAATTCCCAACTCACACTACAACAAAACCAGTTTTCAAATACTTGTTAAAACTAAAAATAAATAAATAAATAAGTGAATCTTAGAAAAGCCTATTAACAGAAGAACAAAAATGACATACAATACACAAAAAGAAAGAGTAATTACAGGAACAAGGTCCATGTCTTACTTTAAAGGGGCAGAGTGGGTCTAGGTGGCATAACTTTGCGACCCTCTTGTTGTTGTGGAGGAAGTAAGGTATGTGCTCTGGTGGCAGGGAGATCCTGCTGTAGTTGAGCAGTGGTGCAGCTGGTTTGTTGCTGGTAATCTCAGCTTTCTCTGTGGTGATTGCAGTAAGAGACAAAACTATGCCCAGTGCAACCAAGAGCAGCATAGTCAGTGGGACACGGGCACGTGGAGCAGCCGCCTCTCTTCGCAGCACTCTGTTGGGAGAGATCACAGATTCAGACGAGCACTCTGCAGCTGGGGTTGAAAGCCCAGCAACACAGTGCCTAAGCATGTGGGCACAAGCAGGCGTGTGGGAACGTGGCAGGATCTCCTCATAAGGATGGGTTGTTGCAGGAAATAACACTGACCTTTTTCCAAGCTCTTGCCTGAACAATTCCCTCTGAAACTTACAGGACGAAAGAAGCTCTGCTGGCTGCTGTTAACAGGATCTGAAATAGGAAAACAGTCTAATAATTACTTGCATTTATCAACAAAAGCCACTTTTCCAGGATTTAAGTGTGTATGTGCTTCTGTGGTCTAGAAAAATGACATTATTTGCTTATATGAATGAGTGATGACTGAACAGCCTCTTTAATAGTCATAAAACCTTTTTCACATCTGAAGGAAGAAAAAAACAGGAAACTATTTATAGTGTAACAATAGGTGGTAAATCATTTAATAAATCTCATGGTTTTGTGGAAAGTCTTGTGAAATGTAACTTAATTAGTACAATTAAGTATCGTACCCAATTACTACTCCAAATTTGAAGGTTTATATTTGCATTTGTCTAAATTTGGCAGCATGACAAGTCAATTGTTAGCACTATTACCTCGCAGCAAGAAGGTCCTGGGTTCAATTCCTTGTTTGGGCCTATGGGGTGTTTATGTGTGCAGTTTGCGTGTTCTCCTCATGTTTGCGTGGGTTTTCCCCCACAATCCAAAAAACATGTATGTTAGGCTGCTTTCAGGCCCGTCCTTGCAAAATAAATGTGATCTCAATGGGATTTGTCTATTTAAAAAGGTTAATACTGTATTAAGGGAGGATGACCAGTGACTTTTAATACAAGAAAAGTAGAAAAAGCTTTCATAAATTAACCTAACCTGTATAAATAAAGGTTGAATGGAGAGAAAAAAATCAGTTACAGAGACTAAACAACCTGTGTTAGCTTCATCCTTCAAACTTCCTGATAACTGTGGTTTAATTTGTGAATTGATAGTTTTTAACAGTTTTCCACTGTATTTGAAACAATTTCCACCACTGAACAAGGAAAGTAATCGTGGGGGAAGTGGGTCTATGTCCTGAGGGCATAACGGGTTACCTGACACCATTTACACACAGAAACACAAACTTGTCAAATGTGCGTCAGCGGCTTAAATTAATTCTCTGCAGCCAACCAACAGGCAGGCGCGTGCAGAGGCAACTCTTCAGCTCGTGCGGGAATTTCACGTTATCTTCGACAGGAAGCAGGAAATGAGAGATACTTTCAGACGCCCACAGAGGTTTGAAATGCAACACACGGCGGCTAACATCTAGCACCAGTTCTTACAAAGAAAGTCTGCAGATTCCGCTCAGTAATTAACGCGGAGGATTGGACGCGTCACACAAACTGGAAGGAAAAAATGGAGTCATTGTCGCGGCAGAACTACATCCGAACCAGCGTCATTATTTAACTAAATAACCCTATTTAGGAATACGAGCCGGGTTACCTAAAGGCACAGCCTGCCCTCTCACATAGCAACAATGTTGCCGGTGGTCGCCATAACACCGGAAATCCTACAAGTTAACGGTGTGCGGTGTGCACGAGCGGCCACCAGATGGCGCCAAACGTCAGATCAGTTCCAGACGGTCCTTCAGTCATTCAACCTTTTACAGATTCAACCTTTATTTTTACAGGTTAGTCTCATTCAACCTTTATTTTTACAACAAAAAAAAGGTTCAATCACGTCATCTGGACCAGTTTCTTTAAGTGAGATATGTTTCGTCCCCCATCCATCCAGAGGACTTCCTCAGTCTACATCCTGCCAACCAGATCTGTCCCATAGGTAGTCTTCACTGCTGTGCTTCAAGCCAACCTCCTGCTGGAATCTCAAAAGTAGGCTTTTAACACGTGCAAAACACACCCATCCATCCATTACTTTTACCTGCTTCTTCCTTTTTGTGTTGCTGGTGCCCATGTCCAGCGGTTACTGTGTGAGGGGCACCCAGGACGAGTCTCCTGTCCATCACAGGGCCACATAGAAACAAACAGCCATTCACTCACTCTCACCTAGGGACAATTTAGAGTTACCATTTAGCCTTAACATGTATGTTTTTGGTCTGCGGGAGGAAACTGGAGTACCCGGACAAAACCCACACATGCACGGAGAGAACATACAAACTCCACCTAGTGGGGCCTCTGGTCCGGGATTTGAACCAGGGCAACCTGCTTGCTGAGAGGCAGCAGCTCTACCGGTTGCCAGTACCACTGTACTGCCCCCAAGTGAAACGTTTCAGCACGTAAAAAGAAACTGTCCAGATGACCCGACTGAAAATTGTTGGATTTTATACCTGGATTATTGAGCATGGACTTTGTTGGTTTTGAAACATTTTGACATGACTGTCGACGAGGACGAGGGCCGGCACTGGAGGAGTGGGCATGCCAAAGACACCATCTTAGCACCAACAAAACTGGTTTGTTCCACTTTCTAGTAAGCTGTTGGGGGAAGAATCACTTTTGTGTTGCGTGTTTCTTTGACTGATGAAGCCTTCTGGATGGAAGGTGAAACGTTTCAGCACACAAAAAAGAAACTGTCCAGATGAACTGACTGAAAATTGTTGGATTGTATACCTGGATTATTGAGCATGGACTTTGTTGGTTAGTCTCATTGAGTCACGAGGACTCATTTAGACCCATTTTAGACAAACACAGATGAGGTACATACAACAACAGACAATCATATAAAAGCATATAAAATGGAAAGTAAATAAAATAAATGTTTAACAGGTCTATCTTGTAAATGAGTCCCCATGACTCAATGAAACTAACCTGTATAAATAACGGGTGAATGAGTTAATATAAAATTGAAACAAAACCCAGCTACATTAAAAAATGATGTAAAATACAAAAAACAGTCTGCATTGGTTTTTGCAATGAACAGTTGTTTAAAGTCCCAGAGGTCAAAGTTGACAACTTCAGATCTTTTTTGCAAAGAAGGCCCTTTTGCCAAGTTCGGTCCACACTGAGGGTACACTGCAGGTAATTATGTCTCGAGTGTGCACGCTGTAGCTGCACTGACAAAGTGACATGTAACACACATGTAGATGCATCATATATGCATCTACATGTGTGTTACACATGCATCATCGTATGTATTGTATGTGTGCAATTTGTTCCTAGAATTTACTAAAAATATATATATATTTAAAACTAATGTGATCCAGTATGTGCATGAAATATGATTTTCAATCAATTTTAGATATTATGGTTATTAAAATTAATTGATGTTTAATAAGAATACTTTTCTTAGTGAATTGGGTGGAAGTGCAAACACTAAATGTGCTTTCATACATTTAAATAATGACATTTTCCACCACCCAAATCTGTTTATTCGTTTGACACATGTATACAGTTTAAAATCCAACAGACTACTCGCAGTTACACACTGAATTTTGTGATTTGTATTGTGTTCAGAATACAAACAGTACTTTGTACAATAGTTTATGTTTAATATACATTTCTTAAACAGTTCTGAAAATTAGGAAACAAATTTGTACAGTGCAAAAATCCTTCACCCTGTCAGTCACTCTGTACAACGTCAGGTTCAATCATCAGCCAGGTTTAAACTAATGTCTTTAAGATTAAACTAGGATGTTTTCATCAAAGGCTGACCATCCTTCATACCGATTTGATGACGACATTTTACGTAATTTCAACATTCCCACTTAAATTAAATACATAAGTAAAATTAAATAAAATACAATGAGAACATTTCTTCACAGTGAATAAACTTTAAATGTTTGCCTATACCTTTCTGTGAATAACACAATCAACTGATTTGTGCCTCAAAAGGGGAAAAATGTTAAAAATTTGAGTGAAGCTAGTTTATTTCTGATTCTTCAGCAATTCATCAATCTGGGTTTTATACATGTTCTTTACATCCTCAAGGTCCAGTCTCAGCTCCTCTGCTTCTTCGGCCTTTTCCCCGTACATCTGCAGAATGGTGTTGTGCCTCTGCTCCAGGTCCTAAAATGTGCAGCAACAGAAATAAAACAACATTTCTGCAACTTTTCACATGCACAGCTGAAACAGAACCTATAATTCAGAAACCAGGGTACTCATGTCACATGTATTTTCTAAATAACATTTAATCTAAAACTGTTGTGTTGTTTGCTTTTTGTACCTTGAGCTGAACCGTCAGCTTGGGGATTTCCGTCACCTTCTCTTCCATCTCATCGTTTTGATTTGTGAGTCGAACCAGTTCCTCTGCCATCACAGAGCGACTCCTCTCCAAATTAGCAATCTCAAGCTAAGAACGCGGGGTGAAAAAAGCAAAAGGCTGATCTGTAATTATCGGTGCAAACGTTCAGACGCGCAGAGCTTTTCGTTGCATCAGTAGGCGTCTACACATGAAATGTTTTGAAGTCGTACAGTGCGATACCTGCAGTTGGGCTATTTCTCCTTCTCTCAGTTTGAGCTGAGACTGGAGGTTCTCTAGGATGCTGGAGCCTCCGGACAGTCTGGCTGCCTCGTACAGGTTGGTTCCACTCATCGACATGCTCATGGTTCCCAGAGAGTGGTCTAAAGAGTCGTCCTGTGGCAAACAATATTATTAAAAAAATCATACACACAAACTCACCTTCACAGACTTCATTTGACTTTGTATTTTTTAAAGAGTAAGTCCTGATTAAGGCAATGAGGAAAGACGGGTGCACCTGGGAGAGAACAGAGATGTGCAGCCCAGCATTCTCTGCCCCACTGACGGAGCTCGAGCGGGACAAGGAGGGGGTGGAGGAGCCTGGGAGCTCGCCGGAGTGTGTCATAGCCTTACGCTCCTGACGGGGGAGATATTAAATAAACAAGTTTATATTGAATTTAAAGAAAAAAAACAAAGATTGTTGATAAACAGTTTCTTCTGAACCTTTTCCTTCAGCGCTTCTTGTGCCAAGTAGCATTTCTTCTTCTCTTGCTCTACCTTCATCTTTTCCATCTCAAGCTGGTTGGTCAGCAGCAGCTAGTCAAGGCAGTAGAAGTACATCACAAGGTGTTTCATACTGGATAATATTAGAAGCAAGTAAAAGTATTATGGTACCTTTTCCTTTTTGGTTTCGTCTTGCATGCGACTGTACTCTCCTCGCAGATTTGTCAATTCAGCATGCTCCCTGTATCATAATCACAAAAAATAACAATAAATATTAAATTAATTAATTAAAAAATTCATCAGTTAAAACATTTAACAACATGGGGCTTAAAGGAGAGATGGGCATCGACCAAAATACCAAAGTATTTGTAAGAATCGACAAACTCAATAGGAACACCATTCAAAGATGGTGAAACAACACAACAGCTGGATGCTGATTTTAAAAGAACCTAAGCCACAAATGCACAGAGGATCAAGGGACATTTCTCCTCACAGGACCCATGGAGCATGTGGAGGGCATTAAGCAGAGAACAGATTATAAAGGCAGATGTGCACAATGCCCTAGGGACCGAGAGGAGTTTTTCAGGGTGACCTCAGCTG
The DNA here is from genome assembly GCF_014905685.2 of Nematolebias whitei. Classification (NCBI taxonomy): domain Eukaryota; kingdom Metazoa; phylum Chordata; class Actinopteri; order Cyprinodontiformes; family Rivulidae; genus Nematolebias; species Nematolebias whitei. The sequence continues at coordinate 11,732,069 of NC_056504.1, forward strand.
AATTAAGGAGGGCATTCAGGAGGATTATTCCTCACAAAGCAACCGCCCCAGACAACATCCTCAGGAAAGTGCAGAAAGAATGTGCCGATCAGCTCTGCGAGGTGCTGGCCGACATCTTTAACTCCTCACTCACCCTGGCAACAGTTCTCACCTGCCTGAAGACTGCCACCATCATCCCATTTCCAAAGAGCTCTGCAGTGACTGGTCTGGATGACTATCGGCCAGAGGCCCTCACCATGATAGTCGCTAAATGCTTTGAAAGAATGGTGATGATCCACATCAAAACAACCATCACCATCAACGAGGACCCTCACCAGTACACATACCACAAGAACCGATCAACAGAAGATGCCGTCTCTTCTGTGGTCTACACTGCTCTCACCAACCTGGAACAGAAGGACTCCTACGTCCGTATGCTCTTTGTGGACTTCATGTCTGCCTTCAATACCATGATTCTCCAGACCCTGATGGACAAAACTACTCACACTAGGACTAAGCCCCTCCATTTGCAACTGGGTCCTGGACTTCTTAACAAACAGACCTCAGTCTGTGAGGATCCACAACTTCTCCTCCTCCGTATCCCTAAGCACTGGCACCCCTCAGGGCTGTGTGCTGAGCCCCCTCCTGTTCATTCTGCTCATGTATGATTGTGCACCTACCCATCCAGGCTGTCATATTGTAAAGTTTGCAAATGATACAGTGGTGGTTGGATGCCTCACAAACAATGATGAGTCCAGCTACAGGCAGGGGGTGTAACATCTGGAGAGCTGGTGCAGGAAGAACAACCTTCACATCAATGTGAAGAAGACGAAGGAGATGGTCGTGGACTTCAAACAGAACAAGCACAAACCCCGCTAAATATAGGAGGATCTGCAGTGGAAGTGGTCTCTAGCTACAAGTACTTGGGTGTACACCTGAATGACAACCTCAGCTGGGGCAACAACACCACCAGCTTGATCAAGAAAGCTCATCAGAGACTGTACTTCCTCAGACGGCTGAGATGAGCTGGTCTGGGAAGCTCAGTCCTCACCTCCTTCTACAGGTGTGCAGTGGAGAGCATCCTGTGCTCCAGCATCAACGTGTGGCATGGAGGCTGCACAGCTGCAGAAAGAGGTGAAGGCTGCACAGAAGTCTGTCAGAGTCAGTCTCCCCACCATCACAGACATCTACACCTCCAGATGCAGGAAGAGGGCGACCTGCATCATGAAGGACCTCGCTCACTCAGCACACACACTTTTTGCCCCACTCCCCTCAGGTAGAAGGTTGACTGAGGAGACTGAGGAACTGAAGAGAAAACTAAGGAACAGCTTCTACCCTGAAGCTGTTAGACTCATGAATCCCTAATCAGGATTATCACTGTGAAAAAAAAATAAAGTCACTGTAATGCCACGTGATTGTTGATATGTTCTGCTGACTAACCATGCTACTGCTCTCATGCTGCTGATTTATTTCATGCTGCTGCTGTTTGGCGTATTGTTTTTGCACTATTAAGCGTTTAGCATATTCTTAGTTTAGCATTTTTCTTAGTTCATATCTTAGATCTTATTACTGTTTTTCTTTTGAAATTTATACTTTTGTTGGATGTAACTGGGACTGTGTACACAATTTTGTTCCACCACATGTACCACATGTGGTGTGTATGACAATAGATATCCTTGACCTTGAGATAAGATAAGAGGAAGGACTGCTGGGACCGACTTCCTGTTTTAAAACAACATCCCTTTGGTTTTGTCACCGTACTATTTTGTAAGTCGTACAGCAATTTTTCTCCACTGCTGTGACTGAGTGAGACATACAGTAAGTCTGCATGTATCCCTGTTTGATTAAACACATTTTACAGCAAGCTATTTATTTCCGTACGAAGAAATGGAAAAAAAAAATTCTTATAGGATCAAAATGAATCGAGCCAGCCAGGAGTCGAACCTAGAATCTTCTGATCCGTAGTCAGACGCGTTATCCATTGCGCCACTGGCCCTGTGTGAGGCCCTGCCTCCGTACCAAAGATAAACCGCTGCAGAGGCCACGTGGCTCAGCATGAGTCTTTCTCACAAAGGGGGGAGGAGGGTGGAAGGGTGGTGGAAGGGTGGTGGAAGGTGGGCGGTACTGCAGCCTTACAAATGAGTGAACACAGAAACAGAGCGACAAGAACTAGAAATACAAAAGACCTGCGGTTTCCTGAGGCCTTGAGACAGTTTTATCTTTCAGAAATCTAAGCTGTTGACTTTCTTTACAGAAACAGTGCTGTGCAAAAGTCTTGAGCCATCCCTCATTTTACTTCAGAGCAGGGTTTAAATGGCTAGTTTACTAAAATGGCTCTAAACAAAAAAAATATAATAATTCTATTGAAATTAGCCGTTTGCCTATTCGTCTGTTGAATTGTGCCAACACTGTTTCATAACTTTTTATACCCGACTGCTTCACATGCCGGTGTAAAGTAAAAAAAAAAAAAATGGTATGAAAATAGACAGTGAAAAATAACTTAAAATGAGTAGAAAAATCAACTGAAATAAAAGAATAAATAAAAACACTTTCACAAATGCATAAAAAAATGTTTTTGACTGCTAATTCACAAAAGATTGCAGTAGAGTTTGGTTCAATAGAACATATAGAGAAATGAACGAGGCCTAAAACTTTTGCACGGTGTTTAAAAAAAAAGAACCAGCTACAGAAATATGGACTTCATGCTTGCTCTCTTTATATTGAATTATTTTGAATTGGAACATTTATTGAAACATTTTGAAAACAAAAGGAAACAGAATAAGAAAAAATGTAATCACGATTTTATGATCTTGCTGAAAACGTTTATAGTGCCTGTAAAAAAGTATGAATAAAAAGTGTGAATACTGTACAGTGCCTGGCGAAAGTATTCGGCCCCCTTGAACTTTTCAACCTTTTGCCACATTTCAGGCTTCAAACATAAAGATATAAAATTTTAATTTTTTTGAGAAGAATCAACAAGTGGGACACAATCGTGAAGTGGAATGAAATTTATTGGATGTGTCAAAACTTTTTTAACAAATAAAAAACTGAAAAGTGGGGCGTGCAATATTATTCGGCCCCCTTGTGTTAATACTTTGTAGCGCCGCCTTCTGCTGCAGTTCCAGCTGCAAGTCTCTTGGGGTTTGTCTCTATCAGTTTTGCACATGGAGACACTGAAATTCTGCCCATTCTTTCTTGCAAAACAGCTCGAGCTCAGTGAGGTTGGATGGAGAGCGTTTGTGAACAGCAGTCTTCAGCGCTTTCCACAGATTCTCGATTGGATTCAGGTCTGGACTTTGACGGCCATTCCGACACCTGGATACGTTTATTTGTGAACCATTCCATTGTAGATTTGGCTTCATGTTTTGGATCATTGTCTTGTTGGAAGATAAATCTCCGTCCCAGTCTCAGGTCTCTTGCAGACTCAAACAGGTTTTCTTCCAGAATGGTCCTGTATTTGGCCCCATCCATCTTCCCATCAATTCTAACCATCTTCCCTGTCCCTGCTGACGAAAAGCAGGCCCAAACCATGATGCTGCCACCACCATGTTTGACAGTGGGGATGGTGTGTTCAGGGTGATGAGCTGTGTTGCTTTTATGCCAAACATATCATTTTGCATTGTGGCCAAACAGTTAGATTTTGGTTTCATCTGACCAGAGCACCTTCTTCCACATGTTTGGTGTGTCTCCCAGGTGCTTGTGGCAAACTTTAAACAACACTTTTTATGGATATCTTTGAGAAATGTCTTTCTTCTTGCCACTCTTCCATAAAGGCCAGATTTGTGCAGTGTACGACTGATTGTTGTCCTATGGACAGACTCTCCCACCTCAGCTGTAGATCTCTGCAGTTCATCCAGAGTGATCATGGGCCTCTTGGCTGCATCTCTGATCAGTCTTCTCCTTGTTCGAGATGAAAGTTTAGAGGGACGGCTGGGTCTTGGTAGATTTGCAGTGGTCTGATACTCCTTCCATTTCAATATGATTGCTTGCACAGTGCTCTTTGGGATGTTTAAAGCTTGGGAAATATTTTTGTATCCCAATCCAGCTTTAAACTTCTCCACAATAGTATCTCAGACCTGCCTGGTGTGTTCCTTGGTCTTCATGATGCTCTCTGCGCTTTTAACAGAACCCTGAGACTATCACAGAGCAGGTGCATTTATACAGAGACTTGATTACACACAGGTGGATTCTATTTATCATCATCAGTCATTTGGGACAACATTGGATCATCCATAGATCTTCACTGAACTTCTGGAGTGAGTTTGTTGCACTGAAAGTAAAGGGGCCCAATAATATTGCACGCCCCACTTTTCAGTTTTTTATTTGTTAAAAAAGTTTGACACATCCAATAAATTTCATTCCACTTCACGATTGTGTCCCACTTGTTGATTCTTCACAATAAAATTTCAATTTTATATCTTTATTTTTGAAGCCTGAAATGTGGCAAAAGGTTGAAAAGTTCAAGGGGGCCGAATACTTTCGCAAGGCACTGTATATAGGCACTGTGAATTCATAATTTCTGGAATTTAAAATATACTACTCCCAAAGATTAGTAAAGTTCAAATGCAAGTCAGGTCAGCTACTAAAAGATTCGTTGACAAGGCAAAGAAAAATCCAATGATGTCAAAAACAGTCAAATTTCACAGCTTGCCGTTTACCTTACCTGCTGCTCTCATCCTCCAGTTTCTCTCTCTTGTTTTTTTCAGCCTCCAGCTGTGTCAGAATTCGGGCCTTTTCCTGACGGAGCAAAGAACTCTGGGATTCCAGAGAGGCCAGCTGAGACTTCATAGATAACAGTTCTTCTGTTGCCGATCGCTCTTTCTCCACAGCTACAGCCAGCTGTACCTGGGCTTCCACTGTTGAGGAAAAGAGCAAAACTATGTTAAAAGGTTTTGAGTACCGGTACTTGTTGTACTAATATAGAGTGTATCCAGTGTCTCACCAAGCCTGTCAGAAAAGCTCTTCTCTAGTTTTTCCCAGGATGCAGTTTGACCGCCCAGTGAAGCCTGTAGGTTCTCGATTTGTCTCAGTAAAGGCCGTGTAGCCGAGGTCATGTTCTGGCTGAGCTCCTGGTTTCTTGTCTCTGCCTCCTGCAGTCTCTGAAAGGCAAGAGAAACGTGGACTGTCAGTCAAAACTGTATAGTTTGCTTTTGCATACTTGTTAAAAAACTACCGTAACTTCCGGACTATAAGCCTCTACTTTTTTCACAGGCTTTGAACACAGTGGCTTAAACAATGCTGCAGCTAATGTATGGATTTTTTTTGTTGTTTTATTTTTTTTGATGGACTAACAAGCTTCAAGCTGCCAAAACATTTAGCCTCGTCACATCCGGGCGCTCACATAACTGCCCAATACACGTCTCTCTTGGGGGGTTGGTCCTAATGACTCAATGAGACTACCTGTATAAATAAAGGTTACAAAAACATAATCTGACCAAACTAAATGACCAAACAGGCCACAGTGGACCAATGAAACAGGGAAAATTTATTTCCCCCCTCCCTGGGGGTACAACAAAGTATTTCCATCCACTCGAAATAAGTGTGAATCATGCATTAATGTGGCACTTGGAGCTCTGTGGGAGAATTACTAGCGGTGAGAAATTGTTTACCAAAACCGGCCTCATGTTCAGAGCAAGTTTTGCTCAAGCCTGCCTGTGGATCCTGACAGCAGAGCAGTAGGGCTTTAACAGACTACTCGAGTAATCGACAGGTCGATTCCTAGGACATCTATCAAGTTTTTAAATTTCACTTTGAGTATTCGCAGTGACGTCATTACGTCGCAGTTATGTCATAGCGTCACGTGTCACGTGATCCGCACCGGGCTACTAGTAGAAGCTACCAAATGGATTCCTCCAAGCAGACGGAGCGGAGCAGGTCCAGTCTTGGCAAACAGGTAGAAATGCATCAATAGTCTGGAAATAATTCACTAAAGATGAATCTTCCGGTTCAACTACCGTAAGGAAACAGAAAACGAATCAACTTCCTGACTGTTTGGAGCTTGTTGCGAACCGGTGTTATACCATTTTCTGTGACATACACAGACAAATTAACATATTAACCTCAAAAACTAAACCTAATGCGCACCACAGCTGGCGATGGTGCGGGGTGGTCGACCGCCCCACTGTTTGTAGTCTCATTTTTGATGTGCTGCACGTTTCTTCACTTTTGCAGCTTAATAACTAATAGTTTTGTTTTTCCTGTGACTTATTTGCAGTGTGATAAATGGTAGGAGCATAATATATGCTCCCAATGTTTTGTTGGTCTTTTTTTGTAAATAATAAATGATGTTTTTTTTTGCGGTTTTATTATTTTTTTATTTTTTCATCGTGAGATCCTATGACGTCATCAACTACTCGAGTTCTACTCGAGTTTTATTATGTTAATGTAGAGTTTAAAAATTATGTAGGCGTTCAACCCCTACAGAGCAGTGTAAAAAAAAAATCCTCTACAAGAGGAAGATGAAGTTGGCGAACAATGACTTCCTGGTAGGCTACTGTTTTTTTTTTTTTTTTACCAACCGTGTTACAGGCACTGTTCAGAAAAACAAAAATTTACTGTATGTATTTGTGTACATTACCAGTACGTATTAAATGAAAACTTTAAACAATCTTCGTGTAAATATCTCATGTTACAACGTGGACATCCGTGACTTATATACAAGCATATATATGCATGTACAGATTTATTCATTTTAATTTAGTGGGCACGGCTTATATTCAGGTGCGCTCAATAGTCCAGAAGTTACGGTACTTTACACACATTATATGGACCTTTTCATTACCTGCTGAAGCTCACTGATCTCTTCCCTCAAATAATCTTCTTTTCTTGCCTGCTGTTGCTCGGCCCTCTGCAGAGCAAGCCTCAGGTCAGCCACCTGCACAGCCAAACCAAATTAAAGTTTCATTAAAAGGTTCAAGTTTTAATCTGTGTTTACTCCTTGCAAAGCTGAATATTAAATCCCAAATTCTACATGACCAGGAGTTTCTGACTAAGACATCACTGCTTTTGGTCTTTTATTTATGTGTAATTTAAAGCACAGTTTGTGCTAAAGTAATCACAAAGTAGCAATAAAACTTATTGTGTAAAACTGAAGAGCGGCACTAATTTGTGATACTTTAAACTTAGTAGTCATTAAAATATAGTCCAATTTATAACCGTTAGAAAACACAAAGCAAATGGTAAAATATACATTGTGAAATACTTTGTAATGCTGCTAAATGAATCCAGCTGTATAAAAATGTACAAATCTGCCCACTGTGAAGATGAATACAAGATATTACTCTAAACTATTTGTTGCTGTATTAGTTCTGTTTTTATCTAAAGCAAACAAAGATGGTCCATGCTGAGTATCTCCGTCATTGATCTGTGTTACCTGGTTGGCCAGTGCCTCCTGCTGAATCCTCGCCTCCTCCTGAGCCTTCTCCAGAGCTACACTCAGCTGCTCCTTCGCTTGGGTTTCTCTGCTCAGAGCAACCTCCTCGGCCTCACTGGCTCTGCTGGCGTTCACCTTGTGAAGCTCTGCCAGCTCCCTGGAAACACAGACGCAAAAACTAGTCATCACTGCAAACCTCTAAACACGTTACACCATCTGTGGGCTTTCACCATTTGCTTTGAAACAAACAGACCACATACATTTCATAATATTAATTTAATAGCATACTTTTGCTTATCAGTACTTATGTTTGGACCAACAACCAAGCTGCTTCAGATGAACCCTATAAAATTACTCCTATCAAATAAATCTGATAATCTACGCAAGCTGATCTCTGACTGAAAATACAAAACTTTTCACAGACATTTAAAAGTAAAAAGTGGCTTCAAACTGTTCCTCATACGGTGATTCACTTGTAGTAAAGAGGAACAGAATCAGATCACTCTTGGGAATATATTTGCTACTGACAGAGCTGCCAACTCTTGAGTCCTGAGCAGTGACAGCATCACAATCGTCCTCTTTACTCCACAGGTAAATGTTCTGACACAATAAAAAAAAAACTATTAACTTAAGATCTCCATTTGCATTATTTCCTTGACAGATGATTTTTTTTCCTTAATTAGCTAATTCAGATTCATACAGGAAGTGGATTTACCTTTGCTTGATTTTTTTTTGGGGGGGGGGGGGGGGGGGTTATAACCCTTTACTTTTCCTTTATTTTTTACAAAAAATTGTGCAGGCATCTATGTACCAACACTTCCATAATATTTTGTTTTTTAAAAGCAAAAAGATGTCGTGAAACTCCAGCCACGCCTCATTCCAAACTCTAAAGAAATTCTGTGCTGCACTTTGTTTGCATACAGCGTTTGGAGCAGGAGAGCCACAAATGTTTGCTCCAGGATGTTTCCCAGCTCTGGGCAGACATCCAGAATAAATCACCAACACAAGACTAAAGCCCAGCCCGTCACTTTGCTACTATTTGTTTTATGTTTATTTAACCGTTATTTTACCAGGATTTAAAAAAACATTGAAATTAAAAACCTCTTTTTCAAGGGCGACCTGGCCAAGAGGCAGCAACAAATACAACACAATTACACAGTTAAAAGAAAATGTCGAGCTATAAAAACAGGTACTATAAAACAAGCTAGCTATTAAAACGGGTACGTGTCATTGAATTGGCCTCAATAACTTTTAAGTTTGGATGAAAAAGCACTGAGTGAGATGAACTCATTCAATCTCAGAGTTTCTTGTAGCAAGTTCCAAGAAGAGGGAGCAGAGTGAACGAAGGCCTTCTTACCCAATTCAGTCAAAGCAAAAGGGACAGAAAGAAGCAGCAAATCGTGTAAGAGTCAACATTTAACAGTGCAATTGCAGTACACATACATACAGACCGGCAGAAGTCCAAGCAGTGCCTTGTAAAGAAAAGTTAACCAATGGGAGTTCCTTCAGGCAGCGAAACCAGGCCATCCACTCAGAAATCACAATGTTGTGTATAGTTTTTCAACAAACTATAGTGTAGTTTGTTAAAAAAAAAACTTACAGCTGAAGGACTCTACACCAAAGTTATTTAACTTAAAGCTGTTTACAGTCACTTTATTTAATGTGGAGGACAATGATCAGGACTATGAATAAGTAATAACCAAGCAGCCTGAAAAACCCACATTTACTTTATGAAACCATGTGAATGTATGATATTTATGTTTAGAGTCCACATCAGTCTCTTAAGCTCTCACTGAATAACTCTTGGGGATCTCTGGTTCTCAGTATTAACAGCTGAGTGTTTTAATATTTACTTATAAGCGTTGTCAAGGGCAGCCTGAAGGCTCCTGTTTTTCTCCTGCAGCTCGTCGGTGTCCAGCTGCAGCCTGCTCAGCTCCTTCTCCTGCTGCTCCACCACAGCATTCAGCTTCTTGATGTTCTCCCTGTGCTGTTTCTCCACCTCCTCCTTCCCATCTAAAACCTGCACACAATCAACAGGTAATCAGAATTATAGCAAGCGTAACTCAGGTCAGGAACAGCTGACTGTGGAATAGAAGCAGAAAGGAATAAACATTTACAATAAAAGTGGCATAACCCCTAAATTAAGCACTGGATTAGTGACTTCAAAACCAATGAATGAACAAATATTAACCACGTTTTTCAAGACACAGAAGAATGGATAACTCCTGACAATATGCGAAGGCCTTTCTAGCCTCATTAGTTATACTGGATGTTTTATTGGGTCCTGACCTGCTGCAGGAGCTTAAGTTCATCCTCTTGCTCTTTGACTTTCTTCTGCTGTTTTGTGATCTTTCCATCACTCTCCTTCTCTTTGGCACGCAGCTTCTTGATGATGTTACTCTGCTGCAGCTGCTGTTTTGACAGCTTTTCGCCTACGAGAGAAAATAAATGATTGACGTTGAGGCCATTCAGAAAGTCAGTCACGTGCAGTGCTGTCATTCACACAAAACAGTTTCTGTTTCCCCAAGTTACTGGTGTCTTTTGAACACCATTTCTTTATAAAGATGTTTTTAAATCAAAGCTTGAATCACGATTGGCACTGCACATGGTCTGTCAGATTCAGAATACTTATAAATTAATAGTATGTGTTTAAATGCGACAATACGTAACCCCCAATTAGGATTTGTTTATCCAAGGCCCTTCGCATTTACGATGAGGTGCTTCCTCTTGGGTAAATGGTTAGTGAAGAATCTTGAGATAAATCTCCAAAGGTTTTAACATTTTACCATGAGGTAAAGTAAGAGCAATTTGGACACAAATAACATCAACTTCTGTAAGGAGGTGGTGTTTTAACAAGTCTTACCTTCTTCCAGCAGACCTCTGATCTGCTCTTCCTTATCTCTGATGAGCTCCATCGTATCGCTGGAGTTTAATCTTGTAGAAAGCTCTTCTCGCAAGCCCTTTATTTCCTGCAGAACAAAATAAATTACAAGTAAAATATCACATTATCTGAAGCACTTTTATACAACTTTGAAGAACATCTATTTAAAGTGATCTTGTGTGAACAAAGGGAGAAAACTAGAATCCCTAGAAACTAGAGTTACCTTCTTAGCAATGTCTCTCTCTTTGCAGGCCAGCTGAGCCTTTCTTTCTGCATCTGCGATGCGCTGTGTGAACTCCTCCTGTAAGGACTGCACGGTGGAACTCTCTTCCTTCAAATTTATTAGCTCACTGAAGAATAAACAGTTGTTAACGTATACACTTTATCAGTATAAAGGCCTACATTCCTTTAAAGCATTTGCACATTTTGTCTAGAAGCACTTGGAACAATGAGATCAAAAAACACACTTTCAAATACTTGTTTGATGAGCTTCACGTACACATTCACAGGGCTGGTATACGGATTTAGAAATAACATAACACTTACTTCTCTGATAGTTTGTTGGATATTTTAAAGCTACATTTTGGCATTTCCTTATTTGATTTGGATATAAACAAATGCATGTGTTATGAAAACTTACAAGGCCTTTGCAAGCGGGACGTGCGAGAGGTTTACTCACTCTTTTAGGTTGTCACACTCCTCCTCTAGCTTGGCCTTGTCTTTGCTAACAGCCAGCAGCTGAGACTCCCTCTTCTCAAGACGACTTGACAGATCATCGATGACCTAAAACAAATAATCAGATTTTATGGCTTTATAGCAAATATTGCAGAAACTATAATTAATTTCCCCAATGAGGATTAATAGAGTACAATATATACATATACAGTAGCCCCTCGCTACTTCGTGGTTCAACTTTTGTCAACAACAAAAAAATTGTACAGTGCAGTACACAACACACAATTGTCAACTTTACAGTAATATTACTGTACTGACATGGTTGGGAAAAAGTTAATAATAATAATAATAATAAATTTGGACAAGTGCCGCCATTTTGTAGTTTTCTTTCAAGAAGCCTACACAGTAATCACCACTCGTACTACATTGCCCATAAGTCAATACTGTGCTGTAGTGCCTCCGGCCGCTGCTTTCTGCCAAACAGAAAATGAAGTCATGATTGCCGAACTGAATTTTCAAACGTGAGATTTTAATCATGTCACTTGGACAATCCAACATTTTTCAGTCAGGTCATCTGAACAGTTTCTTTTTTTTTCCCTGAAACATTTCGCCTTCCATCCAGAAGGCTTCATCAGTCAAGGAAAAACACAACACAAAACTAATTCTTCCCCCAACAGTTTACTCCAAAGTGGAACAAACCAGTTTTGTTGGTGCTAAGATGGGCTCTTTGGCACGACCCCTCCTCTGGTGTCGGCCCTCTCCCTCATCGACAGTCATGTCAAACTGGTTCGAAACCAACAAAGTCCATGCTCAATAATCCTGACTGAAAATTGTTGGACTGTATATCTGGATAATTGAGCATGGACTTTGTTGGTCACTTGGACAAGTTTCTTTGAGAAAATTTAACTTTACAAACATAAGATTAACAAGAAAGAAATCGTGTCAGGACACGTCTCTTTAAGAAACGGTGCATGTGCTGTGTAACCCAGGCACCGAATGGCTGCACAGAACCGGACCCCCAGACTCAGCGGTGAACACGAGAGCTTCTGGCTGACCCATGAGGACTTCCAAGAGGGGACATGGGCCGCCGAAGGTCCGCCGTTGTTTCCAGAGCCAATCGAGACTTTTTTCATCTCTTGGGTCGGAGCAGAACTTTCTGCAGAGCCAGGTAAGTAAAATTTAGTAGCTACATACACAGTACTGTACGTATGTTGTTAGAATACTGTAGGTTTAAGAGTTTAGAACATTGCAAAAGTGTGGGAAGGGTTTCTAAAGCCTTAAAATATAAATACTAATATAATGTCCCTATTTCGCAGTTTTTAATTTATTGCAGGGGGGGGATCAATTCTGTGAAATGTGAAGAAATTTAATTATGACTTGGAATTTTTTGATTACTATTTGATATGGGGCGAAAATTAAAATGTAACAAATCTGCTGTTATCATCGGCTGCCTTGATTTCTAAAGATCTGTATCAACCACAGAAAATCTCATATCAGCCAATCTCATACGCACAACTTATTTAGCTATTTATGGTTTTGTTGCATGTATTTACTAACATGTTATATAAAAAATGTATTGAAATTGGGCGTTTGTTTTATACCTTTATAAACCTTATTTTTAAGCTCCTATAAAGCGTCTTTGAGTACTTATAAAAGTGCTACACAAATAAAATGTATTATTGTTATTATTTAATCTGGACCATTAAAACCTTTGAACTTTAGCAGAATAGTATATTTGACAATAAACACAAAAAGTATGAAAATAGCGGTAATGACGTTAAATAAACAAATCTTTACAGCATTTACTAGAAGCTACACTTGTCTTTAAAAAGTTACCTTTTGAAACTCTAAAATCTGGACAGTTGAGACACTCTTCATCTCTTCTGTGATTGGCGCAGAACGCGTTTCTTCAGCTTCAGAGCTACAATCCAACTGTGTGACGTTACCATCACATCCCAGATCTGTCAGTTCCTCAGGCTGCTCACTGTTCACAGGTGTCACACTTCGCCCACTTTCCTCCATCTCATCCAGAGACTGCTCCCTTGCTGCCTCAACGTAGACCTCCTCTTCCTCCTCCCCCACATTCTCTGCCACTGGATTATCCTGCTTCTGACACGTCTCTGTCAAAGAAGCAGGGCCTGCAGTGACAGATGCCAGAGTCTGACTGCCAGGGATCTCATCATCTGAGTTAACCTCACTGACACTCTGGCTGTCCAGTGACTGCACACTAAAGGAATCGATACGCTCAAATGCATCGGAGGAGGAACCGCAGCTCTCTGTGAGTTTGGGGTAGTCCTCAAGTCGAGGAAAATCTCCACAAGTGGAGGCAGAGAGAAGCTGGAAGGAGCCCTGCATTAAATGAAGACCAGTTTTGCTCTCACCAGTTTCTTGTCGAGAGCTGGCTGAGCTCTCACTCAACACACTTTCATGGTCAAGCACTTCAATATCACTAGTTGTGGAGGTTCCTGAAGAAAAAGCACTAACAGGAGGGGAGGGTGTGTCATTCTGACGATCCTCCGTCTTTAAGTCTTTATGACCTGAAAGTACTTCCTTCGAGGGTGTCGAGGCCGAGGGATCTGGAGGGGTAGAGCTCTTTGCTTCAGAAGGAGATGGTTCAGAAGAGTTTGTGGTATCCTTCTGTGGTTGATGTTCAGATGAAGAGTCTAGCTGCTCTGTTGCAGACTCCACAGAAAACGATGACTCAGCATCTGTCTTAACACAGCTTGTTTCACTGTCAGGGTTGAAAGGGAGGTCACTGGGAGAAGAAACAGGAGAAACTGGCTGAAGGAGGATAGTGTCGGAATACGATGACGCAGGTGATGATTTGGTGTCCTCTGGCTCATTCTCAGCAATGCCCTGACTCTCAGACCTCGAATCAGCAGGTCCCTCTGGCCTTTGACTCTGTTCATCTTTTTGGACCTGAAGCTCTGCTGTTTCACTTTGTTCCTCCTTCTCCTGAGGCCGTCTCCGAGACTTAGCAGGGGGTACAGACACAACTTTAGTTGTGGTCGCAGCTTGAGAATCTCCAGGTGACAGAAAGGCATTAAAAAAGTTATCAGATTCATCGACGACAGTGCGGGTGACAGGGGTAGTGATGGCTTCTGATGAAGTAGGAGGTGTGGCGGTCTCTTCAGCAGGCGCTTCCCACTGTGCCATTCCCCATCCTCCACTTACCAAAAGCTTACCAGGTACAGTAACATCTAAGGAAAAGTGGACATCAGGTTGAACTTTGTGTTTGATATGGATTCTCACATTTTATCTCCATTTGCTACTTTCGCTATATGCTTACCGTCATAAGGCATTACAGTTGTCTCCCCCCATTGGTCCTCCTCTTTGATGTCCAGAACACGGTCAATTGACTTCTGGGCTGTTGTTAAAGCTTGTTTAGCGAAGCTGGACAGGTGAGAAGCATTGAACCAACTCATTCTGAAGAAGCTAAGCTAATTAGCAACACAAATGGTTGACTTTAACGGTTTCGGTGTTGATACACTCTCGTCACTTAACCACCCTCCGCATTTTTTTTTTTTTTTACATTAATTTACAATAACCTGTTGGTGTTAGTCCGAAATGATTCTGTCCTGAGAACCTCTGTGGACGGTGAGCTACAGTCAAACTAGTTTAAAAAGCTGGAAAAGTCGTTAGCTATAGCGGTCTGACACTAGTCGAGATAGTTTTCAGCTGGAAAACGGGTAAACCGACACTTAACATAGATGCTCACTACAAGTCTGTCATGTGTAAACATGTACCGGTAAATATACCACATCAAAGTCTGGGACAGTTGTCAAATGAGGTCAAATTCCAGGATTAATTCGGGTTTATTTCAGCTCTCCTACTCGGCCGTCTTAGTTTGTTTTGGTCGCTCGACTCGCAGCTCTGCGTTAGCTTTAGCCTGCTCGCTACTTCCTTTCCACGTAGCACAATGACGTCACGATTCCGGGTTGGGTCAGATGTTGCCTTCGTGGAAAGTCGTAAATTTAGCTTTCCATGTTTTAATTTAGAAAAACCAAACATATACAGTATAGGTCTCGCGTTAGAACGTTACACTTTCAAGATTTCTTTAAAAAAAAATTAACATTTCATATGGTTTATTAAAATTATGCATTGCTCTCTTCTAGCCATGAAACTTATTTTATGCAAATGGTAGGATTCGCATCCCCCTACATATGAACACTGGATAAAAGAAGTCATGTGTCTTATTCATCTGGAAAAGATTAGATATTCTCTGAAACGTTCTGCTGAGAGATTTTGGGACACTTGGCAGTCATTTATAGTATGTCCTATGTTTAAAGTATGTTAATGCCTGACATGATCCAGTGTGGGAGGAGATTTTGTTGTGTGCGTGTGTATGTGTGTCAGGAAATAAATTCAATAAAAAGACTGATTTAAAAAAAAAATTATATATATATGCATTGTAATAACTTAGGTTGACAGGTAATTTCCGACACACACAAATGCAGCATGAAAGGAGATTTGTGCAAGGCAGAGGTCCAAAGAATCAGCAATATTCAAATGTTTTACAACTTGATACCAAAATTATTTAAGAAAGTAGTTTTTATTCCAGTTCACACTTTCACAACACAACCACTAAAAATAACTGTACATAAATAAATAAATATGCAAATTCAGAACAACTAAATAATATTTTGAAGAAAAACCCTCGTTGACCTTTTTCTGCATGTAACAAACAACAAGGTAACGAACATAAGAAACAAAAACAATTAGGCATTTTCAAATAATCATCAAAATATGACAAAATATAACCAATAATTTGGATTTCAGTGCAAAACATCAACTCCTATCAATAATGTCATTAAATCAGTCAAACTAGTTGTAATGATTATTAGTTTGATTGAATAAGCAGTAAACTATACTAGTTAGGAGGTAAAGCAAAGTCTGAACAGCATGGTTTGGGGTGTGGTGACATCTGCTACTGCCAGTTCTTGTCTGTCCATCAGCCCCAACTCTGGAAAAAGAAAAGAAAAAAAGGCAACACGATTAAATACGTTTTTTTTTTATATATATATATATACAGAAATGTAAAAAGGAAAATGTCAGGAAAGCACCTTACCCTTTAAGGTTTTGGACAGATTTGGCCGTGTCCTCTGTTCAATTGATGCAACGGACTGTCAAAAGAAAAAAAACTTTAAATGAAGCCAAAACTTGTAAATTTTACAAGATAAGACGTTTTACACAAAAATAAACAATATGTTACATAATATTTTATCATTAAACTCAAACTAAACAAATGTGACTTTACCTTCAAATATAAAGTTTTTCCTTTGCCATCAATTGTTGCTGTTAAAGCAGGTGATTTCATTTGCCTGAAAAAAAACATTACACTGGACTGTCAAAAACTAAATGTTTAAAAAGTCTAACATGTGATTAAAGAGAAACATACAAGGAGGCACTCTCAGTCAGGTAGTCCAACACCTCCTGGAGTTTGGAGGCTGGAGCAAAGTGCAGATCCTGTGGAACTTGGCTGCAAGCTGAGCAGTTTTCCTACATCAGGAAGAGGAACAGCACGACTCAATCTCTGCAGCATGTATGAACTGGAGGTAAGAATTCTAAGACAAACCTTTCGTTCAGCCTCAAATGTGTACGTGTACAGGCCATCCACATCATTGAACACCATGTAGTTACTGAGAGGCACATAGGCACTGCACAAAACAGGTTGCATCATGAGAAATGATCAAATGTGCAAAATGAAATACATTTGTTTGTGGATAAGGTGGCAAAACAGATTTAAAACTTACCTTGTTGCTAATTTGAAAACCTCAATTGCACAAGCAGCTGGGTGGAATAAAACAGAAAGAAAAAACATTGACACCTGTGTGTTTAATCAGTCCTTTTAAGAAATGGTTAACTCATACAGGATCTTAGGTCTCCACTATTTTACCGTCCATTCCAAACTACTTACCAGCAATAACAGCATTTGTAGATGCTACAGCTGGGATAATCCTCTTAACAACACCTGCAATATTGAAAGAGTCTGTTTTGTTCCCTCATTAACATTAAATTAAAATAAAACAGAAAACAATAAGCATCCAGTGAAATAATTAAGAACAAAGCAAATCCTCTAATTAAAGTGAACATCAAGAGAATATGTTGCAAATTTAACCTTTTTTGCACAAATAAAAGTCACTGACACAGCCCGGAATCAAAGGATCCACAGCGAGTGGAAGAGCTCGTTATGGTTTATACACCGTATTTTCTGCCGTACACGTCGCTCCGCCCTACAAGTCGCATCTGTCCCAATATGTCTAATAAAGTGGGGAAAAAACATAAATATGTCACTTTGCCGTATAAGTTGCATCTATTATGCGTCATCGCTGACACATCGCGTTCTTACGCGTCACCGCTGACAACCTGGAAATGTGGGTCGGTGTTGTGCCAAAAATCGATTGGCTGCCAAATGGTGGCCGCAGGAGCGTGCACGAGAGGACTTTAACAAGAATTTAACTAGATTAACACTTAAAAACTATTATTTGTTTGCTCGAAATTATAGTAAAGGTGTGTTTCAGTTGAACTTTTACTTAATAAATGCACTTCAATGGTCAAATCAGCTGAATTTCGCAGGGGTGACGCAGCAAAATGAAGCTGATTTGATGGTTGTTCCAGGCACGATCCTGGAGCTGGACAAAGGTGGCAGACAATGGCAAGCCAATTGTGTCATTAATAGCCACTTTTACTTATTACATGACACATCGGCATGCCAAACTACTGGAATGCCATCTAGCAGCTGAAGGTAGTGTTCAATATTTTCAATGTCAGAATGAATTAATTTTTTTTAATTACTTTATTTTACCAGGAAGAAATCCATTGAGATCATTGGTCTCTTTTACAAGGATGTCCTGGACAATATGCAAATACAGCAACACAGTCATATGTCAAAATGGTCATATCTCAGCCAAAATTTGGTTTATAAATATGGGGAAAAAGCATAAATAAGTCGCTTCAGTGTATAAGTCGCAGGGCATGTGAATTACGCAGAAACTGTGACTTATAGGCCGGAAAATACGGTACCTCATTTTCCGGAGGTGGTGTATAAAAACTAGTCAGACGCTTGTGGAAACAGGCGTGCTCTTCATACTCACCCTGTGTTAGTCTGTAAGTGACTCCTGTTATGTTGAACTCTGCTGCCCTCTCTAGAGATCTCTGGAAAACCCACTGGATGTGCTCTGGGTCATCGCCATCCAGGGCAACACCATCTAATCAACAAGAAAACCGCGTACGGCACATTATACGCCCATCGACAAACTAGAAACTTGGAGTGGGGTGATGAACAGTGTATGACACACTATCTAGTGACGAAGCATAAGTGTATGATTTTTTGTTAAATTATCTTGAGTGAATCAGAAGTTTTGGAAAGGACAAGAGAAAGTTTACAAACCTACGTACAGAAGGACAGAGACTATACCAAAATACATCTGCCTTTTGTCAGGAAGTTAACAATCAAAACCTAACTCACACTGAAGCATCAATAAAAACGACAAAAGGAGTGGTAGTGTGACTTTTACCTCCAAATGGCACCTCTTTAGGCCACTGCAGTATTCGAACGTATTCAATGCAATGTTCAGGCAAGCGAGGCATTGATGCTATTGTGCACATGGGGAAGTTGATCTAAATAAAACAGGTTGATCTTAGCAAAAAAATTAAAATTAAAATCTGAACAAAGATGCTACTTTGCAGCAAGCTGTGCTAACTTACTTGAGGAGGATACAGCTCAAGTGTACAGTCAATGCAGGCACTCAAGCCAGGGAGAATGACCCTGGCATTGCCTTTAAAGCCTTCAGTCCCACCGTCAACAAGTGGAATGATGGATGACTGATCCAATTCACCATCTTCATACACCAGCAAAGAAAGCTGCACGGAAAAACAGATGGTTGAAACTTTAGTCATAATATTAAAGATATGATACTAACCTGCAACAATCTGACTCAGTCAAAGCGTCAGAAAACGTGGAACTTTTTAAGATTTCAGTGAAAAGAAAACAACTTACCAGCATACCATTTATCCACCGCCGAGCAACGATGGAGTCGAGACCGCAGACAATAATATGGAATTCTAAATACAGACGATACATTAATTTGATTTGAGTTAATTGATTAAAGTGTTAATTGATCAAAACACTTATAAAGGTGAAGCATAAACTGATTCAAAGCTATCATTGTATATAAAATTCATTAAACCACATCAAACCTTAAAAGCCATTTAAAGTAGGAATGTCTCATTGACTGCCTCCCACTGTGTGTTGTTGCTTATCATGAGCTGATTTTATAAAAGTGCCTTCCAAGTGTGAAAAAACTAAATGCAAATGGATCACCAAGGCGTTTAAAGTAAAAAGAGAAAATCTGGGAATATTTCAAACATAAATCATGTATCAGAGAGAAATACCATAATTGGGTCAACCAAGACAAGAAAGATTAGAACTTGTTGGTCCTTAAGATACTTACGTCTATAAAATCTTTCATCTAAATCTTGAATTTTCTTATAATGTCTGCATAAATTGTTAAGAAAATGGTCGATTTTAGACTAAGTGCTTATTGGCTTTTACTGCCTTAGATATGTAATTTTCTGTAAACTAAATAAAATTAATATGTGCCCTCTGTGATTAGGATTGTGGATTTGGGACAATTCTGGCCCTTTTTGTACTAAAAGGAATGAAGAATGGCAAGTGACTAAAAAGATACGGGATCACATGGCATCCAGGTATCCGGCTGTTGATGAAATCAGCTGCAACATCTGCCTTTGGTCGTCCTACATCTTTGGACCTGTTAAAAAATGCAAACCTTTAAAAATTCATTTCTGCTTTTCTTTCATCGTGAAATAACAATAGGTGCCACAATTATAAGAAAACTGACCTGAAGAGAAACTGACGATTCAGGTTGGAAACATCAATGGTGTCCATGTCGACCACATTAATGTTTTGAAAGCCCGATAAAGCCTGAATGTGGAGTGGAGAGAAGAAAACCAATCACATATTAATATTTCAATAGTAATCAATGTTCAATAGATGTCAAAATTACTTTGAACGTACCAGATCTTTCAGCAGCTCACAACCCAGTCCACCTGCACCAATAACCAGGATTTTGCAGGTTTCCAACAAATACGCCAAAGACTGAAATAAAATGTTAACACGTATACTAAAAAATGCAAACTGGCACACAACAGAGGATAATATTGCCATAAAACTCTGGATTAAACTGCTACCTTCGGGCTGGGCTCAAAGTCTGGGTGTATAAATGGTCCCGACCTCTCCAGGAATTTTTTTATGTGGTTCCATCGGCCTTCCCATTCACAGGTACCTCCACAGCCTCCATCCACCACCATCCTGAAGATGACATGAAGTTATAACATCGGCAGTACCTCTGGCAGAATGAATGCTTCACAGCTGGATTGTTGGGGCACCAAAGAACCCTCAGTGTTCTCTCGGGTATCATGAAACACGGCTTAAGGTCAATGAGTTTAGGAGAAGAGGCTTGTACAGATAAAGAAATCAAACCCAATATAAGCACCATTTAAAGGTCTAACTTTTACTGTAATTAAAAAGGTTGGTCTGACAGGTGAGGGTTTCTGACCCTTATTTCCTCCTCAGCTCCAAACATGTAAACACATTAGCCTTAAGCTAGAGCTACTTCAGAAAAAACATAAACCTCTGACTAAACACACAATGGCTTGACATATTAGTTACTTACGATTAGCTAATCTAAGCAATACCCCTTAAACTAGCTACTCGAATAATTTGTTTACAACCAAGCTGTTTTCTTTTTAACGTCAACCTACTTCCGGTCTAGAAACCGCAAACCTTCCGCCAGCTCTATTTAATTGATCACTAACTTCTCTGTCAGCTCCACTACTCTCCTCTTTTTCTTCCTATAAAAGAGAGAATAATAGAAGATTGATTCGTGCTGTGCTCCCGTAGGTTAATGACATTTGAAAGCATCTTTCGGGGTTTATTGCTTGATTCATCAGCGGCTACTTACGGCTCATCCATCTCCGCCATGTTTGTTACTTCAAATGTCAGAGTAGGCCGTGGGAAATACACACGTTCACAGAGCTAACTAATGAATATTACAGTAAAAGTATACAATTAAACTATTCCTAAAATTAATATTAAAAAATGTATTCTAATTTGTTACTATAAAAAGCTGAGGCGCGAGATTCATTGTTCTGTATCTGTATTATGTGGCTAGAAAATCATTTGCCCTATTGTTTTAAAAGCAGCATCGGCATCAAGCTGTTTACAATTCTGTAATTACAACAATGAACCTACAGATGGCAGCATTTCCAGCCTGTATCTGCCCAGTGCTGGCAAGAGCTTCAAATTCTACAGGTTCCTTTTTCATGCTTTAAATGTCTGACTTTAAAAGCTTCTCTTTTCTCTCTCACGTATTGCAATTTTCTAGTTTTTATTACAAAAACAGTAACTATGAAAGAGCTGTCTTGGTTCATTCTGGTGAAAGATCATGTGAATTATGGGTGATAAATTATAGCTGATTTCATTGAAGGAAGCTATGTGTTCATAAACTTTTTTTTTTTCTTTCAAAATTGATTCAGAGTGTACCCTTTGTATATTGGTAGTCAATTATGTGCTATATTCTCTATTTTTCAGATGGTAAATAACTGTATGTTCCAGTATGGCTGCACATTAGAACAGTTGGTTGTCACTGCAAGAAGATCCTAAGTTCAGCTTTCCTTGTAAAATTTACAAGGACTCCCCATGCATGCATGGATTTTCTATAGGTACTGCAGTTTTCCACCAACAGTCTAAAAACACGTTAGACTAATTGGAGAGTTTAAAGTGGACTTAGGTGTGAGTGTGTTCATGCATGGTTGCTTGACTCTAAGCTGCCCTGTTATGGACTCGTGACTTGACCAGGAAGTACCTTGTCTCTCACCTGACTGAGATGTCTGCACTACACTGAAAGGTGAAGTGTCAAGTACATCTGCCCCATGTTCTTCTGCAAGTAAGGTCCATGGACCAAACTGCATGCCAATATTCAAGTGCTTTAAGTTTCTATTATAAACACTACTAAACAGAAGAAAGTTCCAGATGTTAAAAAGAAGCTGTGTAAGACATAAAAAACCCTAAAGTTAACCTTCAAGATTAAAACCAAGCTAGATACAGTCACTCGTTTTATTGTTTTCTGCTCCATGGAAGAAGATATTGGGAATGGTAAATCAATGGTCCGCATGAATAAACATTTATTATGTTTTACAGAAAGCTTATGTCTCAAGTGGAGGAGTTCAAGTATCTTGGTGCCTTGTACATGAGTGATAGATCTAGAGATGGATCAACACATTGGGACTTCAACCTCAGTAATAAAGGTGTTGCTTTGGTCAGTCATGGTGAAGGGATTGAGTCACAATTCAAAGCTGTGGATTTACTGGTCCATCTTCATTCCAGTCCTCTCCTATGGTCATGAGATTTGGATCAATATAGAAAGAAAGAGATCCTGGATAAAAACAGCTGAAATGAGCTTCCTTTATAGGGTGGGCAGGCTCAATGTTAGAGATAGGGTGAAGGAGCTCTGTCATCTTGGGGGAGCTTGGAGTAGAAGCGCTGCTCCTCTTCATCAACAGGAGTCTGTTGAGATGGTTCTTCTATTTGATTAGGAAGCCGTCTGGCATACCTCCTCATTCGTGCTTATAATTTCCTGGAAGGTTTTCAAACATGTCCCACTGAGAAGAGGCCCCAGGGCCTTTGTAGAGGACTGAGATGGAGAGGTTTTACAGAACACATTGAAGTGTGATTGTCTTTCTTTCATGGAACACCAAATTGATCAAAAATAAATCAATTTGGTGTTCCATATTCTTTTACCCATTCATGCAAACACCCTGAGAGGGCACTTTATGTTTTTATTAATCGTTTGCTGTTTTTGACACATAAGTTGTACAGTATTGCAGGATTCAGGTTCCTATATTCACTTCAACATGTGAAATGGCTGGAAGTCAAACTTTAGATTGGAAAATGGCCTTGTCATACATGATCATGCACAGACAAACACAGTTGCAGCCTGTTAAACGTCTGCATGTTATAAGACCCAGTTCTCCTCTGATTGACAAAACAAATTATCCCATTAGCATTTGAGCTTTATGTTTATAAATGACCATTTCAGAGGAAAGAACAGCATTCCTACCACGAAACATGAAGAACACGCAGTTATTTCAGGGGTTTATTTGCTGCATGATGCTTTGGGTGCAACATGTCTGCTCATTCTGTGAAACTGATATGAGAAGCTAATCAACGCATTCTGGAGCCTGACATCAGGAAAGTGAGCCAAAAGTAGATAGTTAAAGCTCTTGTGAATGAATGGACACCAAATTGTTTTTAATTAACCTCTTGAGACTGTTAGTTTCATTAAATATTTATTTTTATCTTATTTATGAGAATGCTAATATCAGACCTGAGAAATCGGGAGCAGTGGCCTCAGAAAAAGGAACAGTGCTGTAATAGCATTTGTTGTTTTACACACACACACACACACACACACACACGCACACACACACACACACACACACACACACACACACACACACAC